>NC_070637.1:8567749-8891703 GCF_947347685.1 Pleuronectes platessa | reverse complement strand
CAACATGAATGTAAGAGAGAGACTCATGAATGTTTGAATGGGATCAGACTTCAGATGAACAGGAGCACACACATTGTGTATTACAGTTGTGTGTTTAAATATAGAAGCAGTAATAACAGCAGTGTGCGTCAGTACTCGCGCACAGTTTCCATGCTGTCAGCCTCTAAAAGCTTGGAAAGTGTGTGTGGTTAGGAAGAACTATTAAATGTCTGCGTTAGGAGGAGCCCTCTCTCCCGCCCCCTGCAGGCCATAGCTCCTGACACGATGATATGTCCGGCAGTCCCTGAATGCACCATCACGCCCAGATTTCTCCCAACATCCGGGACATTGAGAGCGGAGCGGCGTGTGGAAAGTGGGTAAGCAGGGCAGCGGAGGGCGGACAGGCGGGTTGATGACAGCTGTCAGTGCGGACAAAAACACCACGGATCTCTGAAGAGGAGCCGGATGGATCTTCCCTGAACCTCCAGCGCGGACGGGACGACGCCTCGGTGGTATCGGGGACTATAAGACGGTGTCGCGGAGGTGAGGTCATATTTTTGGGGACGGGGAGGATCGGTGCCAGTTTGCCCCGTCTGTCGCTCCCGAGAGTCGAGATTAGCAATGATGGCTATCCAAGCTAACCAGCCGAGCTAACCAGTTGAGCTAGCCCCGGCTCCCGGGGATTGTGCTCGGTGCTGAGGGTCATTGCCGAGGGAAGGACGCGTGTGGGTGGGTGGTTGTTGTCGTTGCTGTTCAGCGGCAGCTTCACTGGAACGGTTGTAAGCAAAACATTTAAAGGGGACTCTTTCAAATGGGAATTTCGGGAGGACGACGTGCTAGTTAGCATTTCTAGTTAGCATTTTTTTAGTTAGCGTACCAGGACCAGGCTAACCTCAGTTAACTTCAACGCTAGTGTGGTTAGCAAGCTAAGGCTACTGGTACACCGGTGTAACTTTAGCTTTAACATAGCTTATACTCCTCATACAATTTATTTAATATTCATAGTACAGGTAGAGGAATGCTAGTGAGTGGGAAAGTTCATGTTTCAGTAATGTGGTGGTAGCTGAAGTTTGTTCGCTTCACGTCCACTAACAATAACGCACCAACCTGCTGTTATTAGATCAATAATTACATGAATGAATAGATGTTACACTCGGTGTTTCTGTGGTGGTCACACTGTTCATTTAGAATGTAGAGTCCACGGGGTTTAGATCATCGGACGGCATGAAGCAGCGCTCATTCTTCGCTCTCGGCTCTGACTCTGACTCAGCTGGGTCCTAAACTAGGCGTGTTCCCCCTGTCTGTGCCACTCAGCCACACTGACGATCCGTCTGTGATCTGTTACATTTCGATGTTTGAATGTTCATCGGCCACATCATGTTGGTGATGAGTAACTCCATTATACCAGCTGTTAATACCAGACATATCAGAGCAGTCATCGGTTCTGATCTGTTTCAGATGTTGGGGTTATTGTTGTCATCCTCCTCTGGAGCCCATTGGCTGTCCTGCATCGGAATGTTATTTCAAAATCCTGATTTACAAGCCTGCAGTGGTCCTGCATGTCACGTTTAAATCTGGTTCATGTCAGCCACAAGTGTTTATCCAAAGCCCTTGTAGGTGCCATACATGAGTGACTGTCTGTTTTTGCAGGAATGGAAGTAAGAGATAGGGAGTGTATGAGTTGTTAGGGAGATTAGAGTGAACGAAAGCAGTGAAATGGAGTTGAAACTGGACACTGCCCTGTTGCTTATGTTTGAATATTCTGAACACTTGACTTTGTGTACAGCCACGTTGAAATTTCTTCTTCCTCTGTTTTTTCCCCCACTAGGTGTTTACGTACTGTCTTGTGTATTTTCTGGACTTGTACATCATCTGTAGAGCTACAGTTGCAGAGGCAACATGGGGACACAAGGCACTGGTAGAAAGCGTGCCCCTGTGAAAGATCGATTCTCAGCGGAGGATGAGGCCTTGAGTAGCATTGCCCGAGAGGTAAGTTCATACCCAATCACATACAACTTGTTTCTTTGTTTTGGAGAATACTGGGATAAACCTGGGCTACACTCTTTGTATTGATCCATTTATGTATTGCTGAATCATTGCTAATAATATTGACTCAAGCTCAGATTTTCTCGCTTATCCTCCAGATAATGTGCTCTTCAAGCATAGGTTGAGGGTGGATTTCTAAATCTATGATGTTGATGTGGGAAGCAGCATCAGATTTAAAAATGTTGAGTAGGGTGCTTGCTGAGTGCATATCTCCATCATGGCTAAAACCTTGTTTCACCATTTTAAAGTAGGTTTCAAAAGCTCCCGGATCTTCCCGTTTATCCCAATCTGCCTCAAAATGTAATTGTTTTTTTGTAAATCAGTTCAGTAGTTATTTACGAAAATTGCTCACAAACAAAGAAATTACAACGAAAGTCAAAAAGGATAAGGGTAGCCTGCCGAACAAAATAATCAGCTGTAATATAATTTTTACATATTTAAATTTAAAATATTGCTAGAACGTTGATGATATCCATTCATTGCACATTCTGATAGATCTGATGTTGTGTTGTGTGTCAGACTTTAGGTTTGCTTTTGAAACAACTTACTGTTTAGTCAACCACTGGCAGAAAGGTGTACTGAACCTGTTACGCAATCAATTATTTTTGAATCAAGGTGCTACGGTCAAAGTTGTGTCAGCAAATCGGCCCTGGAAACATACACTTCTATGTGGATATTCAGGTTTTACTTGTTAGTGTTTCAGCCCGAGCGAGAGAGACAGCTGGTTTGGACCACAGAGAGATTGACTAGAGTGTTTTTGTTTGGGTGGGAAACACAGGCAGAGCAGAGAAGCTGCCTGGCCTGTAACAACTTGCCATGGGATTATTCCATTTTGTTCCACAGCAGCGCTGCCATTCCTTTGCCTTTTTTCAGAATGTGGTGGCTAAGAACAAAGCGTGCAAAGATAATTTTTCAGAGTTTCAGGGTTTTTCAGGTTTGGTGGGCACAGGCAATATATAGTGTCTGCATATTTTTAGCGATCTTTTTCTGATCAAGTCAAATGATTTCTTGCATTCACATGTGGAAATGTAATTCTGGATATTTCAGCTTTTCATTCATATTTGTCTTGGCCCTCTTCACTTTATCTGTGCTGTTTCAAAGCTGTGCAGTGCCTCATTCTGGTGCACTAAGCACAAGGCTCCATTTGCTCTCTTTATAGTCATGCTGGCTGATCATAGAAACATGAGTCATCTGACCCTCCCAGTAAGGTCCTACATCTGAATCTCTTTATGGAGCAAACTAGAGATTAGATCGACTGTGCATGGAGTTTGGTTTGTAACTTGTTGCATATCACCACCCTCCCTGACAACCATTCAAATCAGTGCAGCTTCTGCTTCACGTTGTCTGTTCCTGGTGTAGAAAAGGTGAAGCCTGTCTGCCTGTGCTTGGCACGGATCACTGCTGAGAATGACTGTGAATTTGAGCCTGCACCGTCACCAGCCTCTTACCTTACTGGGCAGTCAGTCCTCCGGGATACCAGAAGCTTGCTTACAAATCTGACAGTGTTTGAATCAGATGATCATCTCATACCCGTTGTGCCTCAGATTAGGATCTAAGGGAGCTAATGGTGCTTGAACAAGGCAATCATTGACTTTCCTCAGTGTACAGAGGGGGTGTGTTTGTGTGGAAACTGTAGTTCATAGTCCATATCATTTTATTTGGAAGTCATTTTTACAATGAGAAATGACACACTTACTGTCTGTAGTTTATGTTGCAGAGAACATTCTCCACTGTCTGTTTGATCTAACCTAATACCCCAATAATGCAAGCCTGTATTTTATTTGACATAAAACAAGTATTTATTGTTCAAAGTACCACATTAAAAACAAGGAAATCCACATATCCAGGGACTAGTCAGATGTAATTTTAATATTTTTTCTAGGTTTGTCCTTTAAATTACATAGTTCATTTAAGTGCATTTAGTGTGAGTTCAGGCTTATTTGTCTTTCTATCCCATTAAATCTATTGATATTATGGAGATAGATATTGTTAGTTGAATGAGGTTATTATACAAGAAATCTACATTTACAAAGTATTCCACTCAATAGCATTTATAACATTATCTGCACCCTCCATTTAATGTACTAATTGTCAGCTTACATCGTACAAATGAAGCTGGAGATGTCTTATTGTGCTCTCTTATTACAAGTTTGTACTCTCGTTTAGTTTGTTAGTATTTCTAAGAGTGTTTTCTAGATGTGATCAGGTTGCTTAATTTGTCCAAAGAACAGTCCAAAACCCCAAATATCAATGTTCAAATAATCTACAGTTATAAGTTGAGCTTTATCACAGTCTCAGTGACTCTGAAAGCTGCAGGTGATCTCATGATGGATTGCTCGACTGCTATTTGTCCACAGTGCTGGAGGTGTGTTTGATGGCGAGCTGCTCAGGTTACTCTGTCAGCCCCACACGATGAGGCTGTCCGAGAGCTGGGGCCAGATGGGCCAGGCTATAGATAGGACACAGACAGAGCTCAGCTGCGCTGCTGTGCAGAGCAGGTCACACTGTCAGACAGCTCAACAGGTGCAGCACAGCACAGGGCCAGCCGTCTCTCCGGCTTTCTCATTTGCGTGCTCCCCTTGTACATCTACAACCTTTTTCACCTTGTGAAAGGCATGTTTCATTCATTGACTAATGGTTTAACTCCAAAGTCACTCAGAGTAGCACTGGAAATGACAACAAAGTGTCCCACCAGGGCTGGAAGATATTACCAATAATTATATCAAGATTTTTTTTTTAATATCAGTCAATTTTGATAATTAGTATGAATAAATGTCACATTGTTAATTCTTTTAATTTTCAAAGTCAGTCTTTTGCTTCTGAGTGATTGTTGTGCTTTTAAAGGGATAGTTCACCCCAACATTGATATGCACTCTATCTACTCGCCACCATGGCGACAGAGGGGTGGCTGAAGTGTTCACAAACACTTTTTGAGTTTCAGGGGTAAACAGCATTGCAGTCAAATCCAATACAATTGAAGTAAATGGTGACCTGTGTATTGTGTTTACATAATGCATAAGGACCATATCAATATTGTACTTTTAGAAACTTTAAGTGAAAATTATATTGTGATAATTATTGATACTGTTTTAACAACCAACCCTGAACATAACCTTCAGCAATGATGAAATGATATTGTATCAGCTGTTCAGAAAAGCCTCTTTATATGAGGGTCATTCTTCTATCTTACTCATCATCTCAACTTCCCCCTGGATGTACAATCTGTGGTCATGGTTTTCACTTATTAGGATGTCAAGATCATTCTCCTGTTTAATAAAACTGTAGTCCGTTCAGATGATGACAAGTTACTTCCTCCTACAGTTAAAGTCTACCTCCACCACAAGGGTGTTTTTCTTTTTCAATACTATAGGTTTTGATATTGATTTCCCTGTCACACATTAGATGTACCGAAAAAACTACATTGAGTTTGGGCTGGTCGCTCAGCATCAATATAAAACAATTTTTCATTCACTCCAGGCTATTAGCAAAACAGGTCAAGCGAGAGACACCGTCTATTCTGGCAGCGCAGATAAGAAATTGCTGGAATGCTGACTGTGTCTGCAGTGAGATACAGTACACAGCAGCATGCACAGTATTTGTGGACTGTCTTTTAGTCAATGATAAAGGGCTGGGCTACATGAGCAATTGTGCCATTCTTTGGTGTGTTCAAAGTTTAGACATGTATAGTATGTAATTAGTGATATGGGTGTAATAGAAGGATTGGCCTCATGGCCACCTGTGTGACTCCTCAGGGCTGGGTAGAGTCTCTACTAAATTTGCCGCCTGTGCTGAGGTACCTCTCACTTTTCACACATTATTATTATTATCATTGTTTTACAGAACTCATTGTATAGGTAGTAAGGTTGTTAGCATTACGAAGTACATCCTCCAAAATGAGTATAAAGTTGAGTGCCCAAATATACTCACGTTCTACTGTGATTTGTTTTTGTTTAAGGCCACTTCCTTGAACTCATTGCCTTTGTTTTTCTTTACCATCTTTTACCTGTTTCCTTTTAATGACTGACAAGTGTATTCATGTTGTGTCTCACAGGCGGAGGCCAGGCTGGCAGCGAAGAGGGCGGCTAGGGCGGAGGCCAGGGATATTCGAATGAGGGAACTGGAACGGCAGCAGAAAGAGGTATACAAAACAAACTGAACTTAACTAGCAAAGACGCACTGTGATGATTATTCAACCCAACGAGTTTTAAATGTCCTAACTGCAAATAAATGTGAAAAAATTGTTTTCTCCCATTTTTGTTACTGTTTTTACTTCATTTCTCGACAGTTGCTCCAATAATTTACACTTTTGGCAGTCTGCCTCCAGAGTCACTGGTTTGGAGGAGACTCTACATCTTGAAAGAAACTTTCAGATTAATCCGAGAGTACACATACAAAACCATAACCACAGAAAGAAAAATAAGTGCTGCATGTCCACAGATATCCACAGACAAACGTGTCTATTCCTGTTGCAAATGTCACCCAATGTTGTTTTTTATATTTTCATATTTTTGAGTGAAATATGATTGTATGTCTCCTTCACCTCCTCCCTCTGTCCAGCATTCTTACCACTCATCTGGCAGTAGCAACAGAAAGTGGGGTCAGATCCACCAGTGGATGGTAGGCGAGCGAGCGAGCGAGCGCGTGCGTGCTGCAGCCTCGCAGTCCACTAACAGCCTGTTGTGTGTGCGTGTGCGTGTGCGTGTGCGTGTGCGTGTCTGTCTGAGCCCCGGTCAACCCTGACCGTTTACACTTGACTCACAGACTGCACTGGACCTCACTGTGGAAATATGCCTCAGCAGTGTATTTGCTTTGGAGACACCCTAATCTGTGTATCTGTAGACCAGGCTATGGTCTTCGACTTTATTTAGAGAAGCTGACTTTGCATGGAACTGGGCAGTTTGGACATTTAGCTGCAATCCTCAAACCTCCAGCTACTTTAGAAATAGTGGATGGTTTTGAATGTTAATTAGTTGTTTTTGCATGGATTTGATTGACTAGATTGTGCTGCACTAGTTGCCTTTTATGAGAATATATGAGACGAAAATTGACTTCATATAACCTAGTATATTCATCCAACAGCGTGGTCTTTCATTTGAAAAGCAGGATTTCACGTCCAGATTTTTTTAACCTTTTCACTCAAAACCCTGCGTTCGTGCTCAAATAGCCCCTGCTGTTGCTCAAACTGTACACTTGCACTCAGATGATTTCTTTCTTGGACTGATTTCCTGTGCTCCAGCTTCTGCTCTTGGATTTGTTCTGGACTTGCATGGGCGGTTACTTTAACCAGGTTCATGCCTCTACGGCATGAACCTGTACCAGGAACCAGGTTCAACCTCTACGGCTTTATTAGTACACTGGCTTCCTGGCGCTTTTTTATTTGTCAACATTAGTAACTAACTGAAATTCTATCGGTTTGAGAATTTTAACATACTTGTTATAGAAAGAATCTAAGTTCAGAGGAGAAATTCAAAAGCAGATGTTTCATGCTCGCACAGTAGCAGTTTGTGAGCAAGGACAAGAGCAGGATATCCATCCAAGCAGCAAAATACTTTGAATGCAAGCTCACAGTTTGAGCACAAGCGGAGCAAATCTAAGCCCAAGCAGGGGCCATTTGAGTGCAAGGGCAGGGTTATGAGTGAAAACATTAACCAGTCAGAACACAAAATGTATAAGTCTTGCGCTCAAACTGAAAGGCCACACTTTTGATTTAAGATACAGAAGAATAAAATATTCAAGTTTTTCATTAATCTTGGTGCTATGATTGAAGTGAGTAACCGTGGAGGATGTTTATCCATTTGATTATAAACATGAGGACAGAAGTTGTACAGCATGGTTTGGGGTTTACATAGCAACTGTTTTGCAGTGACATTATTCAACCTTGTGACGCCTTTCTACTTTCACTCTGTAATTCTTATCAACTTTCCTCCCTGACCCCAGGCTGACTCTGAAAAAGCCAGAACCTCTAGTAGTAGTAGGTCCAGCAGTCGTCCGCACCGGGTCTGTATCTCCCTCACACACATCCTCTTTGTCTTCCTGCATTTCTTCTCCTTTTTCTTCTTTAATCCAGCAGTTAATCTCTCATCACCCATACCCCTCTGTCTGCTTCTCTGCTGTGACTCCATGTTTCCACATTAACAGGGGCTGGATGATGATGTCATGTCAGTCCGCAGCTACAGGGTGCGTACATAATACACCCCTGCCTGTTTTATTAAGACTTGGCTCTCATAAGGGCACACTGATGACGTGTGAAAGCAATAGTTTTGTTCAGAAAGCACATTACATTTATGTTCTTTTGAGCTTAGTCCATACTTAAGTTGTCCTGGAGAAGATTTATGTTAATGTTTTCCTGTCTGTTTCTTTACTTTGAAGTCAACTTCATCAGCAGTACGCGACCTTGGTTCTAGTTTAAGTCGATCCAGCTCGCGTAGAAAAGATGCCCTGGTGCGTTGTGTGTGTGCGCATGTGTGTGAGACCAAAATGTACCATGTGTGGAGTCTGGCAACAGGTTGAATATTGATTGATTCTCAGCATGTAACCAGAGTTCTCGATAACTTTATTGTGCTAAGCAGAACTAACTTATATTCAAAAGTGTTTGCTCAGCAGCAGTCAAAGCTTACAGATGTTGGGCCCTCAACCTGTGCTGAGTTATGTGCAACAGTATAGAAGCTCTTGAACACATTGTCAGTAGTAGAGAATATAAGGGCTGATATTGCATTTGCACCCGCTGTTACAAAAAAGCTTGTCTTTGGGTTGTGTCTGCATTTTTGACATCATATTTCTTTACTTAACTTCCATCACACAGTCATTGTATTGGAAGGTCCTGTCTGTGACAAATGTGTGTTGTTCCCTCTGTGTGGCCTTGATAGGATCTGTTAAAATAATTGGTTAGCTTTGTCAGTTGCTGTGTTGTGTTACTCAACCTGAACAACTAACCTGGTGTTAGTGAGACACAGGAAATGTTTGTTGACTGGGCAGAACCAGCTGCACGTCTCAGATACTTGATCCTAATGCTCGTGACTCCTGTTCTCTCTTCAGTCTGACAGCCTCTCCACCAGCTCTGCCCTCAGGAGTTCCCGCTCCACTGTATGTACACGTATATCTATTCCCTCATTACTGCTGCCTTCCTTCCAGCCATTTGACTTACTCAAGCTTCCTTTTTTCTGGGCTGAACAGAGTTCTGTGTACAATGACCTTCATGGCCATAAAAAGGCTTCATCCAGCTCCTCGAAGAAGGACCTGCTGGTCAGTGGTTTTTTTCTCAGTGTTAGTGTCTCTGCAGTCTCAAGCATGGAGGCAGTGAAAACTAACCATGATGATCTACTGGTGAACAACTTAACCCCTGATTTAAAACAAAAAATTAAAAAAAGACACTAAAGCTACTTTCAGGCATCCACCAAAATCCTGACAATCTCTTGAAATTATCCTGAGGGGCTGTATGTGAGAACAAAAATATTAAAGTCATTTTTTTCTGAACATTCTCTGTAGTTTCTCCTTCCAGCCTCCTAGTAAACACTCCCAGATAATGTGGGAGTGAGCCCATGTGAGAACACAGCAAGAAATTAGCCAGAGGATTCACCATAAGCGAGGGGGTGTGTTGATCACATTTACAACATGTGATGGCACAAAATAAAAAGGAATACAAATCATCTCAGGATGAAAAAGAGGAGTCAGGCGCTAGAAGGCAAGATATCAACTTGGAAAGAAATTGATATTCCAGAGTAATTGGGGATAAGAACCGATGTTGGTGTTGATATGCTGTAAACAAAAACACGTGATTTGCGTAGTGGACTTTTTATGCATATTTCCCGCCTCCAACTGAAAGAGATTTTTCAGTCGCTTATGCGTTTAACTGGAGAACCTCATGCTCTGTTCTTCATATGTGAAAGGCAACTTAACCCATTGGGCAGACATTGTCCAGAGTTCATGTCTGAAACCAGCTATAAATATTGTTTATCAAGTTTTTGTATAATTCATCTGAAATATTAGTATGACACTTAAATTCATTTTGTCAGTGATCATTTGAGGTCAAATGTTACTACTCTTCCAGACTGGTCTGTACCATGATCAGAGGAACTACACCAGCCTCACCAAGAACAAAGCTCCGCCCTCCACCTCCTCCTATCAGCCTCCGCCCTCTACCTCCACCTCCACCTATCAGCCTCGGGTCAGTCTTCCTCTGAGTGCTGCCTGTCCAACCTTCAGCCTTTTTATATGGTAGTCAAAGGACACCCAATGAAACTGGACTCCAGTTTGAACAGCATACTCCTAGCTGCACGATTCAGTTTATTGGATATTTATATTGCTAACATAGTTGTTATATGACTGCAATATGGGCTATTGTTTGGTTGCGATAAAACCATCAAAGATTAAGGGAGAAACATGCTGATGTATATAATGAGTTGCCTAGTTTTGTTGTAAAACAACACAACTGTACTTTGAGGAGATACTGTATCTATCCAGTCTAAAACAGTTTTTGTGACTATTTGAGTTCATGTTAATGATTGCTGGCTGACAAAAGTGCTTCAGTATCAGTGTTAAAAAAACACAGAGAACAAGGACAGTGTCACCTCACCTGACTTCCACACTCTGAATGCTACAGGGTCAGCGAAACATTCATCCTGTTTCCACCCGCTGCAGCTCTTATATCTCTCTTCACCTCACATTCCCGCCACAGCACTCCTCTGTCCTTTAAACTGACCTCTCCCCGCTCCCCTCCTCTTCCACAGGCCACCACTTCCTCGTCCTCCACCACGGGTACAGGGCTGTCTCGCAGCCATAGTATGGTCAGTTTCTTTTCACTGGGGTGGACAGCATCTTTTTGCATGCCTCTAGTTATCCTAAGAAGCAGACTTTTCCCCTCTCACATGTGAAAGGATGCCCTGGTCCGTTATATTTAGCTCCTGGACAGTCTGAGCATGTGGCGTGGCCACACAGTTGTAGTTTAGTTAGATAAGGCAGGAGCTTGTGTGAAGCTAGGGCCACTGAAACAAACTGATATTGGAAATGGTGTTTCATATTATTGCATGCTGCAAAGAAAGCCTTTCTATCAAACCTATTCAGCCAATGCCTCAAAGATTTATGCCCCTTCTCATGTCTTGCTGAGTCCTGCATTGTCTCCCACGTGTTCCTCCAGGCCTCTATTTGTGACGACACGGGTCTTTACGTCTCGGGCTACAGTTCAAGAGCTGTGAGTCTTCTGAATGTTTGTCGAACCAGCGTTTCAGCTGTATACTGTTTTGCCTTTGGCCTAACATCTGACTTGATGTCCTCCTCCTCCTCTTCCTCCACCTTCCATCCACAGCCCTCTGAATACAGCTGTTACTCCTCTTGTGCCAGCTCCACCCGCAGCAGCCCTGCGGTGAGCACCCTATAACCACCACCATCCTGCATGATATCAGCTAACACCACACACTGACAGACTCCCCTTTGCCCCCTCTCTGCATCACACATCCCTCCTCATATAGACATTTACATGGACAACAACATTCCGAATATTAAACTTATTCTCAACAAACACTATTTTGATTATGATGTTCCATGTTTTTTCCCGGTGAACATGTTAAACTGAGCTGAAATAGTTTAGTGTACAATTCTACAGTTTTTACCATTTGGGAGGTTTTCCTTCTAATTTTGCCCAAAAATACGACCTTATTTGTGTTAAGGGTAATTGAAAAAACTGTTTACGTGACAGTTTCTTATTCAGACTATTGTTTTAACAAGGTTAATATCAGAATATTGTTGTCTGTATAAACATATTCACCCTGACCTCTCATACCAAACTGTCTACAGCTTGATTAAGAGAGCAGCATCCTTGAAGCGTGTGAACTGAGAATTTCTTCTGCAGTGCTGTGCAGGCTAAGGTGTTAAATCAGGGTTGTCTGACTTGGTTCCAGTTGACCCAAAATTATCCAAATTGCATGAATTTGCATTACTTTATAGGGTTATAGTCTTTGGAGTAATCCAATAACCTGTTTTAATCAGACAGTGCTACTGAACATCTATGAATTGCTGTTTGAACAAGACGTGCGTGTCAGAAAAAGCCTCGGGCATGCAGCCATCTTCTTCTTTACTTTGGCTCCTCATCGTGTGCGTGCGTGTGTGTGTTTGTATGTGTGCGTATTCCTCTCAGTCTTCCTCAGATGATGACACTGTCAGCAGCGTGTCCCAGGAACGCTTCAACAGAGGCCGCAGGGACAGTGTGGTGAGCTGTAGGGAACATAATCTAGACCCAAGCTGTTTTGTTATTGTAGTACGATTCTGTTACTGCATCACCTTCATACCTAATTATTATACATTTTAAATGCATTGACCATGAACTCCTCTGGCTGCATTGTGTATGTCATGTTTTTCCTCTGTCCTTTCCTATCTGACTTTTACACTTTGGTCCCTGTTATCATTTATTTCTCTGCCTATCATCTATGTCTCTGCCATCTTCCTCCTGTGTGTCCTGTAAGCAGTCGTCCGACTTCTCAGACATTAGTGAGTCGGCTGCTGATTATTTCAGCCGCTCCAACCGAAGGGGCAGTATTGTGTCTGACCTCGATGATTTGAGCATTCCAGATCTGGACGCTGTAAGTGGTTAAACCAAGCTCGCAACAGTGGATCGGCAAATGCAGTGCAACAACAATGTTTGAATAATTTTTTATAATTGATGCATGATTTGAAATATATATTTTGGTTTTCCAAACTCATCCTACATCCTGCTGTAATGTTTCATTGATAACCTTATAAAAGAGTTGAATGATATAAGGCTAGTCGACGGAGCAGCATGGACTTATCATGTGTGATTTTAACACTGGTGTGATTCCCTGAGCATTGCACTCTGGTTGACAAGTGTGTATGATCTGTGAACATGCAGCACTTCCCCCTGACTCGTATTAACCCGTCTCCAGGACTAACTCCCTGATTTGCAGGTGAAGAACTCAGCTCAAAGCTAAACCACACAGGACGCATGGTTCTTAAAACAGTGTGCAACTAGTTCTATACTAATACATTTTTTTTCTGTTGCAGCTAGATGAAAAATGCGACAAGCAGTATACAGACTACAGTCGGGTGAGTTTATTATTATTACGTATTTTACTTAATTCATTCAGTATCTTCACAAAGCACCTGAGTAGGTTTATATATACATATAGAAAGTACTGATTGAGAATTCATCACGAATGTAACTTGAAAGCAACAAGTAAAATCCTACACTGACTACTGAATTACAGTGTTGCTATGGCAACGCATCGTTTGTCAAGTTCATAAAACCCACTTCAGCACATGTTTGTGACAATGCCTCCCTGAGGAAGATGTGAGTAGGATCACTAAGAGCCCTGCAGGATCGGATGTTGGTGTTGAATAAGATGTTGGATGTTGTGTTGCACTTATGCATTTTTGTTTCTGACTGTGGCGTTTTGCGTCCACAGCCGTCTTCACGCTGTGCCACCCCAAGCCTCTCAGCAGCCACGTTGGCATCACTGGGTGGCACCTCGTCCCGGCGCGGCAGCACAGACACCGGAAGCGTCTATGATGCTGACACCAGTCTGAGTGAGCTTAGGGTAAGGGGAACCACACGCACAGCGTTGACTCTTTCTACATGTGTCTGGTAAAATAGAAATGTGATTATATTAAGTAAATTTGCGTTTAAATCTCCATTAGTCATCATTACGTTCTCAAAATGTTTAAAACCCATATGTTCTATGTTTGAGTCAGTTAAATAAACTCCTTTTTCTGTGTATGAATGAGTCTTCCACAGCATTTCCTTCCTCCCTGCTGTTCTAAGTGTCTGCTTTAACCGTTTTTCTTCAAGTTTGCACGGGAGGTCTGGATGTGTCATGTGTCCTGCGTAGCTGGGTGGTCATGTGTATGCCAGCTAGACTGTCTTTGAGACAGAAGCACGGGTGCTCTGTTATCTCTCCTTGATACTCCCCTACCCTCTCTGATGCCCCAGCTCACCCGATCCATTCCTTCCATCTGCCCTACAGGATATCTATGAGCTAAAGGACCAGATTCAGGATGTAGAGGGGCGTTACATGCAAGGGCTTAAAGAGCTGAAGGTAGAGGGGCTTGAGCTCGCAGCATGCCTTCTCTTCTCCGCTGGGAGCAGTATGGCCTCACTAACCCCCCCACTCATACCCCTTCTGTGCCCCCCCCTCTCCTGTAGCTCTCTAACACCACAACTGTGTCTCTGCGTGCTCCCAGTGTGAATTGCGTAATGAGCCTTTCTGTTGCATGATCTTCCCTCACTTCCTGTTTTGATCCAACTCACTGGTTGCGGCCTGAAGTGAAGACACTCCCACAGCTCAGAGGTGTAAGAAGAAGAGCAACATGCTCCACCTGCTGACAGATAACTGCAGTTCTCTCAATTACAAAACTCCTCTTCCACCCAGCCTCAGTGTCGGCCCTTTAGTTTGATGTCTCAATTAACCTTCAACACCTTTCACTCTCTTAGAAAGGACAATATACCTTTTATCTCATGTATATGACTAGTTTACTAACAAACCTGACTCCTGGCTTGTTCTTGGTAGAATTTAATACATCTGAAGCACTTTAGCTAGATTACGTTTGACCATCTTGACACTTCTGCCTCGTTTCACTCCTCAAAGTGATTCTACACATTCTTGTTTTTGTTTGTTTAGCGTCGCCTCTTTGATATCCCATAGTGAGCGGTTAAAATGGTGAAATACCACAAATTGTGTTCAGGATTATGTCTAATGACATTTGGAAATAAGAAAATGTATTCGTAGCATGTTTGGTGTGTTAAATTTGTTGCACCTAAAAGCCCACCGGATGCATGTAGGTGAGCTGTGCTTTAAACGTGTGCACTCTGTTTATTAACCGGCTTCCACCCATATCAGGAGTCACTTGCTGAGGTGGAGGAGAAGTATAAGAAAGCCATGGTATCGAACGCGCAGCTGGATAACGACAAAAACAACCTCATCTATCAAGTAGACACGCTAAAGGACGTCATAGAAGAGATGGAGGAGCAAACGTCAGAGATGAGGAGAGAGCTTGAAGAAAAGTCAAAGGTGAACTTTGTCCATCCATCAAGGAAGAGTCATTTGACAAAGTATGTGGCCATGCTGTCGCTAAAAAGTTCTGTCTGTGGTTCCAGGAACTAGAAAGGCAAAAGCACACATGTACAGTCCTGCAGCATAAACAAGAAGAACTGAAGGAGGGAATTCGCCAGAGAGATGAGCTTATAGAGGTAAGGCTGACTATGAATTAGGAAACAAACTGCTTCTGCCGGTGTGACCACATACATTCTATCAACACTTTGAAAGGTGTTGGTACAGATTGCAGAGGAGACTTTGTTCTGCAGGAACTTTGATAAGGGTTGATTGGCACTGGCCGGCCTCTAGGTCATCTCCCAGTCTATGCTGTGACATTCAGCTGTTTCCTTTTCCTGTGTGACTGTGAACACTATCCTTCATTCCTCTCTCAGTATTATCTCCTCAAATGACTGTCTTCTCTCCGTGTTTGTATCTCTCATTTTTGTATCTCTATGTATTTATGTGCATTTTCACTCCTTTGTCTTCTTTCATTCAATTTATTCCTGTTCTGTTTTTATCCTGTGCTGTGTCACCTCGTTACTGCTCAACGCTGCTGCAGGAGAGCCAGCGAATGCAGACTAAGTTAGATGCCCTCACCAGAGAGGTGTTTGACCTGCAGGAAACTATAAACTGGAAGGACAGAAAGATTGGGGTAGGAGGCCTCATGTGGCTGCTCCGACAAGAACCGAGAGTCATAGATTAGTGCACTTTTTCAGCCTGTAGACACCATGTCCAGCTCTGTAACCTCTCGGGCTGTCTCTGCATGATGGAGATCCTTAGGCATTAGCACACACCTGGACCCATCCACATTCACAGTTTGGAGTTTTGCATGTCAAATTAACTGGGTTTTCAGTTTGGATTCTGCAGTGTCAGCTAACAGAACAAGTGCACTGGCACTATGTTAAATCTACAAGTGTTTTTCTTTAGGGTTGTTATGTTAACATAAGTATTTGGATTACATATCTTATCTAAGCATGACATGCATGCTCCACGTGTGGATCAGTTAATTTGTCAGTTCATGGAGTCAGGCTCCTAATGATAGAAGTATCATAATTAGTATGTAGCTTTTCAAAAAGTGCAAAATCAGAGGTACATCATCTTCTATGTATTTTTTTGCTATCTTTATTCAAGATCATGGTTTTAAATTTGACTTATTGATTTCACTTAAATAGTTCCTGCTTGTGCTTTAGCAATAGAATGACCAGCGATCTACTGGACTCCTGTTCCATAAAGGTGTTTTCCCTTCAAGCACACAAACGGAAGGCCGGTATAATGAGAAGGCTGTGGAGGGCCATTTTCACAGACCTAAAAATTAAGATCATACGTTTCCAGTGTGCATAGAAGCACCATGAGCACGAGAAGAGCGGAAACTGGTGCGGAGGAATTCTGTCCAAACAACAATTTGAGTACAAGTTTGAGCATAAGCAGAAAAACTCTATACAATCGTAGTACAAGCAGGGGCTATTTGAGTGCAAGTACAGGGTTTTGAGTGAAAGTATTACAAGATCTTGCTCTCAAACTGAAAGAACACGCGATAAAGTTAAGAGGAAAAAAAATCCATAATCTCCCTTCTTGTAAACGTATCTATATCTTTTCCCAGTATCATTTTCTATGAGCATGTCACCTCGTCTGTTTTGTACTGTTTTTTTCCTCCTCCTCTTTCGTGGCTTGAGATGCACAGTGCATGGAGCGTGTCTTTGCTGTGTCATGTGTTGCATGTCTGTGTCTGAGTCTTTCCAACTTCTCCTCTGCCTCTTCTCCTCTCTTCTCTCTTGTCTCCTCTCATTGTGTGGCCAGGCCCTAGAGAGGCAGAAAGAGTACTTTGATTGCATTAGGAATGAGAGAGATGAGCTCAGAGATGAGCTCGCTGACATCAAGGAGAAGGCCAAAGCAGGAGAGGTAGGTCCACTAAGTCCCAGAAAAGACATACGGTTAGAGGAATGAGTTTACGGCCAAATAACCACATTTTATACTTTTTCATTTTGGGTAGAAGCCATTAAATGTTATCAAAACTGTTACTGTGTTTATTGCCCACTATATTTTCTTGGTGCAGTGTTAATGGGATGAGATTTCAGGGCTGGAAGCCTTCTGGTTTTTGTTTCTAGATTTGACTGATGCATTTAAGGAAACTTTGTTTGCCTCCAGGTAAACAGTCTGTGTTGAGAGCAACAAAGGTGGGACACAATGACTGAAATGCTTCAACTACCTGCTTTTTGATTCATCTGGGTTCATATGGAGATAACTGTCAATAAAGATTAGCCAAAATGTTGTCTGCACCTAAATATACTTCAACATCAGAATAAGCTTCTGGGCTGCGAGATTGATCTGTAGATGACCATGACTTCAGTTCACTACATCATATTACAAATGAATGGATTTATTGTTCAAAGACGTATGCTCTCAATGTCACTGTTCATAGGCATCACCACAGGAACTTCCCGCATTAACAAATGCACAAGTCAGCATCTGTTATTGTGCAAAGACATGGTAAAAGAAAGGAACATGTCAGAGGGGTTGTGCAACATTCAAAGTTCAAACATTCAAAAACAATGAATGTACTTCTACACTGCCGAAGGTCTAAACAGGCAATGTGAAGCAACATTCACATGGTGAACTGGAAAAGATGGTTGTGATGAAAGTGGAAGTATTTTTGCAAACATGTCTGAACAGAGACAGAATGTCTTTGTCTTTGTTAGTTGGAGCAGACGAATCCTGACACATCCTGCTTCACTTTGTTCCTTCAGGTTTAAATGAGGCAAAGTCAGGGGCTGAATCTTTTGTTATATGGATATGTGATACATGTTATCACCCACAGACCACTCACTGGCCTTTACTGTTTAAGATTTTAGCTTTTGTTTTTATTATCAAAGCTCCATGAGTTCATGACTGCCAGCTGTTGGATTGTTTGGTTACTTAGTAGGGGTGATGGGGGGGTGGTATGATGGGAAGAAGTGACATCAGTTTATAACTTCATCACTGTAAAGGTTCTGGTAACAGAGTTTCCTCAGTAATTGGCCTTCTCACCACAGAAACACGGGCTGGTCATCATCCCAGAGGGCACACCGAACGGAGACGTCAACCACGAGCCCCTGTCCTCAGGGATCACTGTGGTCTCCCAGGAGGCCGCCCAGGTGCTGGAGTCTGCAGGAGACGGACCGCTGGGTGAGTCTGAGGATGTGATTGATAAGTATGCAGATCTGATGAGGCCTGTATTTACACTCACCAAAGCTTGTAATGAGAAGAAAACCTTGGACGTTTGAGTGATCTTGTTATTCTATTCGTTGTTTGTCCAAACAAGGCATATGCAACAGGATTCAAATGTTCAACACTGACTCTGCTTTTCAAAGTAAACTGCGTCAGCTCTAAATAGTTTCCATCTGTTGTATAGATGTCAGGCTACGGAAGTTGGCAGAGGAGAAGGATGAACTGTTGGCTCAGATCAGGAAGCTGAAGAATCAGCTGGAGGAAGAGAGACAGAAACACTCGAAGGTGGACAGCACGTTCACGGACGGGGAGAGGATGGAGAATGGTACTGACCTGCACTTTATTGAGATGCAGAGTAAGTTGGTTTTATAATTATGAATCCACACACTGATGAACATTTTCTGTATGTAACCTGAGCTGCTTTCAAACATGCACATAACTCCAGATATTCTCCTGAAATTTTCCAGCGGGGCTCTATGTAAGAACCCAAATGTCTGAGCCAGTTGCTCCGGACACTCTTTGCAGATTCTCCTGCCAGCCCCCTTGTAAAACCTCTTGATAATGTCTGTGAGCTCATGTTAGAATCCAGCAGCTAATTCTCCGGCTGACAATGACAGCTCTAACACAACTCTGCTTGTCTCTGTTTTCTCTGTAGGAGACGCCAACAGACAGATTAGCGAATTCAAGTTCAAGCTTTCTAAGGCAGAACAGGAAATGGGCACAATGGAGCAAAATGTGAGTGGGAAAGAAACGACGAACCACATGAAAGTTTGCACTAAATTAAAGAAACATGATTCAGAGGCTTTTAAACCTTTTGTGTCTATTTTTCAGATTAACAGACTTGAAGGGCAAGTGTCCAGGTACAAGTCAGCGTCAGATAACTCGGAGAAAATAGAAGACGAGCTTAAAGCGGAAAAACGGAGACTTCAAAGAGAGGTAACGACACCGAAAAACTTGTTTTTACCAGCGTGAAGAACTGAGCAGGCTGAATGTGATGACTCTCCTCTGTTCCCCCCCACAGTTACGCACGGCTCTAGATAAGAATGAGGAGATGGAGATGACCAACAACCACCTAGTAAAGCGCCTTGAGAAGATGAAGGCCAACAGGAACGCCCTCCTGTCGCAGCAGTGAGGCAAGGCAGCGTCACCACAGAAGCCCTTAAACTCGCACCTCAGACCTCTTGACTGCCATATTTGCATCTGGAGCCCATTTCCATTTTCAGCTGTAACACTTTAAGATTTGTAGCTAACCAAAAAAACACTTGTAGCACAGGAAGAGAAACAAAACGGAACTGTGTCTGTTTTCTTTTAAAACCCTGAAGTGTCGGTTTGAGCTGGCGAGCTGCCAGTGTTTTGGGAGGAATGACTCTAAATAAAACTTTAAAGTTGCTGGGAGATACAACTGAGGAAAGATCTCTTGTCACTACTTAATTTCTCTGACCTTTGTACTACATCATGTTATCCAGGCGATTTCCTTTCCCTCTGGCTGGGTGCTTGGCTGTATTGTTTTGTTTATTATTCTTTTTTTCTCTCTTTTTTGATAAGTTGCATGAATGAGTATAATGATGCTTTTTAAACTATTCAACCCTCACAGCTGCTCCAGCCCTGCACCTTCTCTGCTTCCCCTCACACAGTGAAGTGCCTTCTCACACTAGGAGACAGGGGGTCTGCGCCGCTCCATGAAACAATAATAGTTTTAACAGAAGGTACAGAATGATGTATTTAAGAAGAGGTGCGTCCGTCATCTGAAAATATATAGAACCAACTTTGTCTGCTGCGGTTTCATTGGAATTTTTTCAAATATTTAAAAGATTTCTTGAAAATAAATGTGTAATTTACAGAACTGTGTATACAACTGTGTTCTAAATCTGTATTGTCAAAATCTGAGGTTTGAATGTTTTTCATTTGAAGGTTTGGTGGTTTCCCTGTATACATAAACTATATTTAAATATGGGTGTAGATTTCAAATACCTGGTGATATTTCAGATTATTTTATCTCATTTAAGATCCGGATTTGAAAAATGTAATAGAGAACAGCTAGTGGTCGGAGGCACTAGGTTTTCTGGTTGTACGTTATTTTGTCCCAGATAATTGTTCTCTAGGATTCAAAGATGAACTGATAAGATTTTGGTGGACAAAGTTAAAGTCACTGACATATCAGGTAATTTCATCACATCTGACATAAACATTCACTTACACTCGAGGATTATCTGATCACAATGTGTGGGTCCAGGGAACTGGGAACTGATAATTTACATGTTTGTCCTTGAACATGATTTCTTAAGTCTGTCTTTTGGGAATTCCTTCAACATCGAATGCGATGTCACTTGGACTCAGTCAAAAAACTAAATGTGTATGTATGGTAAGCGCATTGTCAAGACATAAGGTGAGTGTTTTTCAATGTAGCATTTCTACTTTGCGGATATACATAGTTTATTTAAATATGGGCATAGACATAACTGACATAGAAGAGATATTTTTTCTCTTCAAGTCTTTGGTAGAGGCAGAGATTTGAACATCTATCCTACAGCAGTAATGGTTGAAAGCGTTTTTTCCTTCACTTCCTTCAGTTTCCATACTGACGTTACGAACTTGTAATTGTCCACAAGGTATTTTCAAGTGAAGGTTTTACTTAGCTTCACGCTGAGCTCTGATCCCTCACCGCTGCTCACGCCTCACAGTTCCTGGGGAAACTGTCAAAGTAATAAAAGTGGAGCTGGTGTTCTGCCACATTTTGGGCACCATGACTATATTCTGTTTTTCCTGGCATCATATCCTAACCCTCGCTTTCCGAAAACCATGTGAAGGCTCCGCAATTTTAAATAGGCCATTCAGAGCGAGCATTTCCTATGACCGAGTGGAGCCTTCATGCATCATGGCAGATGGTTTCTATGCCTCTGAGCCCGCGACAGCCAGTGGTTGAACGCGTTATGTTTTCGAGTTCTACGTCCATCTCAACGTGATATCTTGCCTTAGGGGGATTTCCTCAAATCTGTTACAAATATTCACTCAGACTTCAGGTTGACCTGATTCCATTTTGGTCGTCCGAGGTCGCGGTGATGTCACAAAGCCTTTTTGTTTCACCTTTGGCACAAACATTTACTTAGGCTTGGATTTAATCTTGCCTAACCAAAGGTCAAAAGTCACAGTGGCCTCAAAAGGTATGTTTTTCCTTGAACATAATATCTTAAGATCAGCTGGAGGGAATTTCTTTCACTTGGTCTCAAAGATGAACTGATTAGATTTTGGTGCCTGGAGGTCAAAGGTCAATGTCACAGTGACCTCATGTTACTGTGAATGTGACGTATCAGGACTGCCTGTAAGGAATTTCATTACATCTGGCACAATTCACCTGGACACACTGATAAATTGATTAGATTTCAGTGGTCAAAGGTCAAGGTGGCTGTTTCGTTTTTGGCCTCTTGAATATATCTTAAGACTGCATGAGGGAATTTCTTCAACTTTTGATCAGCTGTCACTTGGACTCAAAGATGAAGTGATATGTTTCTGTTGTCAAATGTAATGATTACCGTTACCTGGAAAATAAGTATGTAAAATATGTATCCAGAAACGGCGCTGGCTGTCAGAGACATACAACTGCAGTGCAATAATTGTAGTTCACTCAGACAAAAATCAGAAAGTTTAGTTTCATACAGAGTTTTTATTTACAGCACAAATGTTACATCAAGAATTAAAAGAGCAGCGTGAAGGAATTTCTTTTTTTCATTCACATGTGATCATCAGCTTCAGCACCTCTCAAACACCTTATAGAGATCAGGTAAGTTGGCGATCTGCAGCACCGTGCCGTCCTCGCTGAACTTCTTGGGCGGACTGAAGAGTGTTCGAAAAGCTTTAAAGATGATGTGTTCCACTTTCCAACGCCACGAGTTGGCCTCATCATCCTGAAACAAACATTTCACATCACATTTGGCTTTTCATGTCATGGATGTATCCTGTACTCGATAGCAGTACAAGTTGTAAGTGTTCACCTGCTCCTCTCCGGGCTCGGGCTCCAGGATGTACTGTTTCCTGATGGAGTAGAACATGCTGCACTCTTTACTGAAGTCTCTGAAACACTCCTTCTCATTGTCCCAGTTCACCTGTAAAACAGAACAGAGACACAGAACACATCAGATAGAACGTGTGTGTCTAGAACCTTGTCCTAAGTATGGAGAGATGGAACAAGACTTCACCTCAGTGGCCAGGCGCAGGATGAACATGGGGAGACCTTCCATGACAGGAGTGTACTTATCAAGCAGTAGAGGCAGCCCTAGTAGGTTCCCTTCCTACAGTTAATGAAACTCAGAGTTACAAGCATGGCCCTTCTGGAAGAAGCAGCATGCATGGTCATCACAAATATGAACCTGGAACCTGACCTGGTCTATCTCCATGGAGAAGTAATCCTGCAGCATCTCTGCATTCTTCTTCAGGAAGTCCACGATGTACTGAGCCAGGCCTTCTTTAGGTCCGTCCTCTTCAGTCCAGCCGCTGTCCTCACTGTCCAGAGCCAACATGGCCAGGTCATAGAGTGGAGCTGGAGTCTGAGTCCACAGAATAAGTCATTCAAATATATGCTGCATCTGCACAATATCTTTCCAATCATCCCAGTCCGGACTTTACTCACAGATAGTCTTAGTACGCCATAGTTCCCAAAGTCGTAGATCAGTATTTGGTAGAAAAGCTCCTGACTGTGACCAAACAGAATGAAATGAGACATTAAAACAACAGATTCAAACATTGGAAATGTGTTAGATAACAATCATGCTGTATTTGGAAACTGACAAAGGGTTGAAACGCAATGTTTGAAAGCTTGAAATCTAATAAAGATTTTGAAGCCTTGTGTGTTTTGATAGGCTTTTGAAAATAATTATCTCGAGTTTTCCGTCTTCAAAACTGCAGCACTCTTTTTAAAGTGTTTCTTCAACACATTCTCAGTTTCAATCCTGTGCATTCGTTTGTTCGGTTTTACAGGTTTGAAAAAACCTTGTAAATGGTGATCTGAAAACTCTTGCACGTGGACTTAGGCCTGCACTCTAATTGTAGTCTGTCTTTTGCAGAGAAAACACACATTTGCAAGCTTGCAGATCAACTCTTTCATGCGATTTCAAGCTTTAAAACACTGACATTCAACGCTTTCTTTGCAGTTAAGGATTAAGTCATGATATCTATCTCATAGAAATGACCCTTGTGTCTTCAGAGTCTGACCTGAGTTTGGTTGTGTTGAGCAGGTACAGTTTGGTGTGATGTTGGATCAGAGTCCACTGGGGATTGACGCAGCCAACAAACGAGTGGCTCTGCAGCATTTCCTGGAGACCTGCAGTAAACACACACACACACTCAGGAGGACAACTTCTGTCGACAAGTTTGATCTATTTTGTCAACTGTATTGTGTAAACTGCTCAGACTGAAGTGGGTATGAGGGCTGTGTTTACTTGGATTATATAATTATACATGGTGTGTTTACCTTTGTGTGTGTTCTCAGTGATCTCTTCTCTCAGCTCTCTGATGCTGTTCAGTTTTATGGCTCGTCTCTTGGGCGTGGCTGCAGCCGTCAGGTCCGCGTCTTCTTCCTCTTCTGGCTGCTGCTCCTTCCTCGGACGCTTCCTAGGTTACAATAACACAAACACACTGACACACAGCCGACCAGCCTCCTGCAGAGTGTGACCTCTGCATGTTTACAGACACTTGACCCACTTCCTGACTCCACAGGCTGTGTGGACGTTTCCACATTATATCAAACCACTAATGAGAAACGGTTATGTTTATCTTAGGTAGAGATAAGACTGCAATTACTTTTCTGGCCACATGGGGGCAGATGGATTACGTGATGAAGTTGGAATGACTCATTCAGCAGAGAATTAACACATCCAGCAGATATGAAGCAATGCCAGCGTTTATTCAGAGTTGTTATTGTTACCATCTGAGGAAAGTAACTCAAGGTAGTATCTTCTTATTTAAGTCTCATTCATACTACTGAGAAAAAGATCTGGGTTTGAACTTTCTGGATGTTGGACTTCTCTTCACCTGCTGGTTCTTTACTCCTGTCTCGATGTTTCATCTCACCTTTTATTGCAGAAATCTGGACTATTGAGAAACCGAACCAGAGTAAATCTATTTGCTGTAAGCCAAACACTGAGATAAAACACGCTCCGCAGAGCTCCCATAGGCTGGTCATGCTTTTTGGGTTCATTACAGTGACTAGTTTATTTCTAAAAATGATAAAAATAGAGATGCATGATAGGTGGCGCTTCAAAAATGTGTCAAGCCCAATCATGCATCTCAAATCTGTCAACAACACAGACTGCCGGACGGGATCTCATTTAAGGTGAGCCGCCTCTGATCGGTTACTGATTGACAAGGAGGTTGAGACATGAGTCACCAGGTACGATACATGTTTATGTTTGCATTCTTCCTCCAGCTATCTTACTCTGATCCTCTCACTAAAGAATCAGTCACCCATGACCTGCCCTGATCTGACTTGCACAAACCACATCTTGATTGTTTGTGATGACGCATGTTCTAAATCCTCTGCTGAATACCCACCCAACCAAACAACTGAAGCTCTGGTTCACCTATTAAAAGGATTCATTTACCTTTGAGCATCAAAAGTGCCGACACTGCTTTCTTCTTCTTCGCCGTTTGGCATCTCTGCCTCCTGCTGATCCAAGGCCTCCAGCATATCTGCATCTCCTGTCTCATCCCACTCTACGCCGCCAGGCTGGGTGGTTTTGTTTACGGCCTCTTTGCAGCTAGGACCAGCTGCCTCCGGGTCAGGGGATGGCTTCTCTTTCGGCCGGAGGAATGCGTCCAGTTTCTGAGCGCGACAGTCGGTCCTCACCATCTGATGCGCGTAGACTCGCTCAGTAGAATCTGCTGTGGCGCTGGAGGACTTCACCTCCGTGCCACCTGAGATCGACAGGCCTGGCAGCAACGTCTGTGTGATAAGAGATATTCACACCTCAAGTTCTCATATGTGAAAGGAGACAAGACCAAATAACAGTTACAATGTAAAACTGAGGCTACATCCACATTACTACGTTTTTGTCTGCTACAGATACGCTTAGCATCCCGATACAGAGTTATAGAACCGAGTTGTAAGTCGCTTTGGATAAAAGCGTCAGCTAAATGAAATGTAATGTAATAATGTAATGTAAAAATAGAGGGGATTGGAAATCCTGCTCACCCCGTTGAAGTTTTAAAAACGCCAGTGCTACAATTATTTGTCTGGACTGGGAGAAACTAGGATGTTTAGAAACGATGACACTCACAACAGCTTGCTGATTGGTTCTTTTCGGTCACGATGTAGCCTACTCTGATTCGTCAGGCTCCTATCACATGACCCCCTTGCAGAAAGAAACAGCCAGCTACCAAAGTAAAATCGCAACTTTGAAAATCACAAGCGTTTCGGACCCTGTTCTTTTCACGCTTTATACTAACGATACTTATTGCTGCTTCTCATTTGTAGCTTAGCTCTTTATGAAACTAACAACCGAATGCTTCCTGTTTAGACTGGAATTCACATGCCCAGTGTAAATGAGTGGTCACATGATATTCGTTTTCAAGTATGATATGGATGAGGATTACAATCGATACTTAGTCATGTGGTCAGAGATTGTTTTGGTTGGAAAATGCCGTTGCCAAAAAAAAAAACGCAGCAGTATGAACATAGCCTGACAGAGGGTATCTGTCTATATTACAAATGGAGATGTCATTAATTCCTGTAGTGAAAGTACCAGCATATTTACATAAATAGTAATTGAGTCACGTCATACTTGTGTGAAATATGTGCGTGAGGAGTTGGTGCCCAGCAGTTTGCTCTCGATGTGCTTCTGAACACTCTCGATGATGCTGTCTTCATGTAAGAAATGCACCTCGTGCTTGGTGGGGTGAACGTTGACGTCTACATTCTGTGGGGCGATCTCTAGGCTGCGGGGATCAGAAAGCACCGGTCAATATAAAATGAATTTAACCACTATAGAATCGTAGAAATATAAAGGCAAAGTTAGCTACCTGAGGTAAAGGAAAGGATGTGCGTTCTTGGGAAGATAAGCGGTATAAGCGGCCTCGATCGCTTTCTTCAACGCACTCGACTCCACCAGACGATCTGAGACATCACAGATTACAATCTCCATTTTAACAAAGCGCTAAGCGGTTTATCTTCAGCGATGAGTTACTTCTGCACCAACATCTCCTCAATACATACGGTTGATGAAGAGGATCAGGATGCATTTCTTCATTGAGTAGTTTGCGTTTGAGATGTAACCCTTCATCTTGAAGGCGAGCTTCTGATCTTCACAGCAAACTTCAATGAGCTCCCTGAGAACGTGGTACAGAGCCAGTCATGCCGTCAAAGTTAAAGATGAAGAAAGATCAAAGCTACAGAGAAAAATTTAAGCCGATTATTTTTGTCTTTTCGTGGTTGTTTGGCTAATACCTGCTGACTGCGTTGCCAAACACGACTCGAATATTATCCACTACAGATGCATTAGGAAGAGTCCTCACATCTGCCACAGTCTGTCCATGCTGTAAAAGGAAAATAGGGTGTTCAAATATGACTGTTAATAATATTGTCATTTAATTGAAGAAAATGTTTTTTTCTGGTGATGCAGAGTCAGTTGTGGTCACTTCACATCCTCAAAATATCCCCAAAAATTCTTGTGCAAGAATAAATGAAAACAAAGGCACATCTTACCTTTTTGACACAAAAGCTTTTTCCTGAATTGTGTATGGCGTACCTTCAAATCAACATCAGAACATTGATTACAGATTAGGAAGAAATACAAATACAAAGATACAGGAATTCTGATTCATAAGCAATAAAGCCTCCAACCTGCTGACCACTTCTACGATCCTGGAGTGCTCATCACTGGGGCTCTTTAGAGCTTTCCTCCTGGTGGACACATTATAGAAGAGGTCCTCCACCTGCAGTCAGGCAGAGCAGAGAACTGTCAGAGGTCTGCAAGTATCCAACAGCTTCAGTGTGTCAGAGGCGATGTGTTCAATGAACTCACGAGAATCTGTGTTCCCTGGTTTCCGGCACATTGTTTGAGAGGACCTTTCATTTTGCCATCACTGTAGTTGGCTCTGCATGAAACCAGAATAAGAGAATAGATCCATTACAAAGGCATCAGCTTCCTGGTCACTTTTTTATCTATTATCACGTGCATGTAATCTCAATGAGGAGGAAATAGAGCAGATGGGGGAAGAAGGATTTCAAATGATATTGTACCTGTGTGCACATTTGGCATCGGCTGTTTTGGTCGTTATGGTAACATGTGCCACATGGCTTACACTTGCAAGGGCCTGCATCGAAGAACAAAGAGTATGAGTGTGTCAGCATTTAATATCCGACAGTGTAATACTGCAGCAGGGCAGGGCTCGAAGCTGGCAGCGCTGCTCACCTCTCCTCTAAATCCGTAAGTAGCAATAGCTGACAGGTCCTCAAAAGTCTGGAGCTTACTGGTGGTGAAGCGCTCGCAGACGATTTCCATATCTTCTTTCTGCACCAGTGAAAAACAGACAAAATCAGAAATCAGTGGTTCTTGAACTTTTCCTGGCATTCCCCCCCTTCAGAACAATTCCCCCGACCCCACAATGACGAAGTAATAATAAAACAAAATATATCCAAATTGAGTTGTAGTGAGGTAAAGGTCAGCATGTCAGCCTCATCATATTTTTATATGGATTTTTCCAACATAAATCATATCAATGCAAGTTGGTGTCACTCCTTATTTTCCCCTCCTCAAACATGCCCCAATGCAGTGGCTCCATCACATCCCCCACCCCAGTTTGACAACCCCTGACCTAAACTCACGCACACACACACACAAACAAACACACAAACACACACACATACACACACACACACACACACACTTACTTCCCTCAACGAGATCTGATGAGAGCAGAGAAGGTATCCCACTTATAGTTTTCTCCTGTGTGAAGCTTCTGTCAGTACGATGGTGACTTGACAAACTGAACTGATCTTTTCAGTAACTTCTACAGTCACTCCGTTGAGAGGGGGGCTGCCCCCTTCCTGGGGACCACAGCCTGTGTGTGTACGCCCCTGTCACCCACCCTGATGCCTGTGCCGTTGTCCTGAATCTGCAGCGTCTTCAGTCCTCCATCTTTCACCGTCACCTGGATGCTGCTGGACTTGGCATCTAAACTGTAACGTAAAGAAGTGCTGTCTGTCGTTATACAGCCATGTTGTATCTAAAAGAACAGATCACAGGACTGTTGCTAAGTTACTGCTGTTGTCGAGCGGCTGCACGTGATGTAAACAAAGTTGTCTCCTGCCTGACATCGTCACTTCTTTGATTCAACTGCTGGTTACTTGACAGTTGAGAGGTTACCGTGAGCGAACTGTGACTGTGGTGCTGAGTTACCAGTTTTCTATCAGTTCTTTGACAGCGTTGGCAGGACGCTGGATGACTTCTCCTGCTGCGATCCTGTTCACCACTGTCTCGTCGAGCCTCCGGATGACTCCCGCCATGTTCCCGGTGCTGCTCACCGAGCCTCGGGGCAGAAACACGGCCGCTGACGACTGAGAGCTCACAGATAAACACGCAGACACCTGTATATCTCAGTTATAGTGTAGCATCACACAACTCAGCTACAAAGAAGAAGCATGGGACCAGAGATGGGACGTGTAGGAGGTCTCACTCTTCCTCAATAGGTCAGCGGAAGATATCATTTCTGTCATTCGCTAAAATTGACCATTAAACGCTTTTTTTTTATTTAAATGTTTATTTGTTTTATTAAATCGGAAAAAGCCTAGAATCACGTTTTATCTCAAATATGGTTGGCAAAAAGAGACTTTCGTTTGAGCCGCTCTTTACTCTTGAAGTGATTCGTCTTCTTAAGCATACACGATCTTTGACGACAGCGCGGGGAGACTACGTGGGGGCGGGACCCCAACTAAAAGTCTTCTTCTCTGGTAAATATTCTGCAGCTCTGGGCCTTCGCTACATTTGCAGCGCCTTTAAACGATTGACGAACAAATCGTTTTTTACATATAAACATATTTTGTTAACAATCAACCAATACTGTAATTTTACTGCTGCTTTAAAAAAAATCTAATGTCAAGGTCCAGTGTGTAAGATTTAGGTGAAAGGGATCTCTTTGTAGAAATGTAGTGTTCCATCTAAATTGTATGAATTGTTGATTCCTTTACCCTAGAATTGGCCCTTTATATTTAAATACTTTATATTTACATCGGGAGCAGTTACTCTCTACGGAGCCCACCAAGTTTTTTGTAGTTGTCTAGTCTTGACAAACTAAACAGGGGAGGGTGAGGTGAGGGGTATGCAGCTGCAACATGCGACTTCACCACTAGATGTCACTAATCTCTACACACTGAGCCTTAAATCCACCAAGTAATAATAATAAACCAGTGGCTAATTATTAATAGAAAAGGATAAGATAAACTAATTTGCCCCCTTAGGGAAGGTGTATTTGTTTAGTCTGCATAAAGATCAGATGTAAGAAGAAATGCAGAACATTCCTTCTCCTTACAACTACGCCTGCTGTAGAGTAACTATATACATATGTATATAACACAAGACAAGTTTCAGTGTACAGCACATTTCTAGAACGAGGCAATTCAAACTGAGTTACCTGAATTATAAAAGGCATCATGACAAATTGTGAAAGCAACAAAACCATACGAAACAAAAGCTTTTAAAATAAATTACAAATATTTGCATACACAATAAAATAAGTAATTGAAATAAAAATAAATAGAAGGAAAGTAACAGTGCAAGGTAAGAATTTGGTTATTTCATGATTTAAAAAAAGACGGTGGCAAACAGGAGAGTCTTCAGCCTTTATCTAAAATATAGTATTTTCAGTACTGAATTTTTTAAAGGTTAAACAATGGTGAAAAAGGAGTGAAACTTTGGTCACATGCTTAACTGTTTCTTTCGATATGGACAGATTAGCAGTGTTTATCATTGACACAATGAAAAGTCCAAACTGCAGGTGTACTGATCTATTGGTACAAAACTCAAAAGAAATCAATTGCATGAACAGTTATTTTACTCCAACCAGAGGGTCTAACCACTGCCGAAAAGGTCTCATCTGAGTATTATGTAGTGTATATTCAAGTTGAAATTATTCCTACAGCCCATGATTTTACTAAAAAAACTGTGTGAAAAACATGAAAATGTGTGAGAAAATTGTTAAGATATTGTACAGTCCTCTGCACATTCACTTGTAAGGGATTCACTGTGATCCTCAAAAGAGCACATACTCAGTCAGACTCTTGCCGTCTCTGCATACCTCACATGGTCTTGTTTTTGTGGGGCAAGTGCTGGTCCCAAATCACAAATCTTTAAAAATAATTTATTTCTCAGAGATGCTTTATAAGGCTTAGACAAGCCTGTGCTGTACTTATCCTCACTGACTTTTACAGTAACAGTGCCAAAATTATGTTGCTAGGTTGCAAAACTTTAGCCTCAGGCGAGGATGACCTCAACAGAATAAAATCCTATGACTAGGCCGTCCAGGGAGAGGCGCTGTTTGGATATTGGACCAGCCAGAGACTTTCAATGTCTATGCAGTCCCATCTGAACCTGGTTCTGGCTAAATGATAGCTAGAACACAAACACTATTCTCAAGTGCCCCTCAAAAAAAAAATAACCTGAAGAAAGCTAGTGACAAATAAAACAGTTGAGATCTACTTGTTTTTATTAAGCCTACGTTTTCCATTCAATGTTTGCGTTGGATGTTAGAGTGAAACAAAGAATGTCGACACTGTTTGTATTTGAGAAAACCACAAACGTTTTATTTTATTTATTCCACAGTCCTTGTTTATAAAAGGCAAATGTGTCTCATATGAAAAGGTGAGACCTGTAACCTTGTTGCCCCTTAAAAAGCCACTGTCTATTTTCAGGCTCCATGTCTGTCGTTAAGAAAACTCAGTAGCAGGGAAGGGTTGGAGCTTGGTTGGAGTCACTTAGAGCCTAATAAATATTTTAAAAATGCAGCAGACAAACAACATAGAAGCTTTGGAGCACCAAACTCATCTTCTAATGCAGCAACCTCCTTCCTTCGACCCGTTATATCCTTTTTGATCTGGTAAATCTGGCCACATTCCTGACCCAGAGAATCTTGTCTAGATAACCCCAATCTACACATTACTTATCTACATCACATATAGATCCTCCCTCCGGCAGCACTAGAGCTAACCTGGCATGGTTTAGCAGCTCAGCAACTTTGCAGCGCTGATCTTTGGATGTTTGCCAACACCTGTTCAATTCCACAAAGGCGCTAACCACAGGTAGACGCAGGAAAGCAAACAACACAACCTGAAAGGTCACTGGAAGCATGAAAGGATGTCAGCTTGGCACTGACAGACACGTGGCAGGCTCCTTTTTAACCTGAACCACAGGGTTCACCCGGAAAGAGGGTAGTGACAGCAGAGTACTATTATTTCTTATTTTGGTTATGTCATCATTGGTTATACATTGGTCACTCTCTCTCTCTCTCTCTCTCTCTCTCCCTGGCCTTCACTCTTGCTCAAGTGCTTCCTTTATCAGCTGAGGGAAAACAAACACTATTGTTGTGTCTTTGCATCAAAGATGTATTGAGGGGATATGATGTTTGTCCTGCATGGGACGTGTGTCCTTGTCTCAATGCAGGACATTCCAGTATGTGCTGCAGCTGCAGGATATACAACAGGATACAATACAATAGAGGTGGAAACTAGTCATGCAAGGAAAAAAGTTGATGTAAGCCGGAGAAATGGCCTATAGCAAAATGCAAAGTTGCCTCTCTTTTTTGTTGTTGTATATTTTTAATCTACGGTAGCAATCATGAGGTCATTGCAGTGAGCTCCCTCTAGTCTGTGTAAATGTACAATGTTAAATGTCAGATTCGAGGCTGGGTGGGGTCAGAACTGGTTGTGTACCTCTTAGGGCACAAAGTATCTTTCTGCTTCTTCCACTGCTGTGCTCATATTTTCTCTTAACTGAAACTCAGGTTACAAGGATTTCAAAGAACGGCCTCTCCTGTTGCTATACCTCCGAGGACAGGCACAAACAAGTGTACAACCTAATTCAATTGTTCACACAGAGGTATACACAAAAAGATGGGTTGGTAGGGAGGGAGTGAGGGAGGGAGGTAGGGACGTTTGTTGTCTGCTCTGTTGGTTGGTGAACCTGAGGTACATTTTCAGAACATGCATGCACTTACTACAGAAAGCCAAAATGTAACTAAAGTGGATTCAGAAACAGAGAGAAAATAAGCCCTGATACAAATCACATGGGAGCTATACACGGAAAATACACTTTTAAATAAGCAAACACAGAAACAAATAAAAAGGGCCATTCAAATCAGATACAAATACAAACCTGCTGCCGAGTAGTATACCCATTGTGTGAAGTGAGGTCAGTATCCAGTTGCAGCAAAGTGTGCACCACCCAGCGTGGCCTCCCAATACATGTTAAACCAAAAGAGCCCATTCAAACTCATCTCGGTTTAAACACAACCTCGGACCATTCCTCATCTTTTTTCTGCTGTGTGTCTTTAAACTTCACACTGACAGGAGCCTGTTGTTTGGACTGTTGTGGTTTTGTCTCAACTACGTGTTTATATCTCACACCCCCCAGCCTCCTCTGACAAAAGACTGCACAGCGATCACTGACACTGAAACGTGTACAGCATCTCTTAGAGACACAAAATGTTGTAGGTATACAATCAGCTGTGGAATTTGGCGTGGCCTCTCCAAGTGACAAATATAGTCGATCCTGTCTCTCCTCTAAGATGAGGGCAGTCTCTCACACGTTCTGAAAATAAAATCAGATTAAATGTCAGATGAAATCTAAAATCAAATCATGGTAGTTCTCTAGTATTTGACTCATACATAAATATGTAAGAATTTCATAATCTCAGTTGACTCACAGGTTGATAAGAGTTTATTAACTATGTGTTAGAGCAAGTCATCAGTCCAGTTCAAGTGTAGTGACACGTTCGTTTGAAGCGGTGCGGATTAGTCATCCTCGTAATTCCCCCTCCATCATCTGCACAGGACGGGCTGATCTCACCTCCTTGAGAACTGCTCAGTCTTCCTCTACCTCTCCCTCAAATGATGCATGCAGAAATAGATTCTCCAGCTGCTGCTCTTCCCTTTTCCTCTGTTTTCACATCCTCCTCCTCCTCCTGCTCTCTCCTTATTATCACCATCACTAAATCCCGATGCTATAAACAAAGGATGAACTCTCCCAGCTAGATACAAAAGTTTGGTCACTGGAGAACTGAAGTACTTTAGGAGCCACTGTTTGTAGTTCTACTGACCAAAGATACAACTTAAAATTGTTACAGGGATGATGCTAACCCTGCACACACAGTGTATAGACTTGAATCAGGCAATGCTCAAATAAAACGGACATTTTATGACAACAAACGATTGGGTAACCTGCTTCTCCTATGTTATTGGTTGCAACAGTTAATGAATTACTAATTTATAAGACATTATTTCCTGTTATCATGTTGATGTTACGCTGATGTCATTCCTATGATCCTGAGATTATTTTTCCATCTATACAAGCTTTAGGTTGTCTAAAACCTTTTATGATGCAGAGACATCTCAAAAATGCATTTTTGAACTATGCATGGTGTAATTGTATAAAGGGGTTAGTTCTACATGCCGTCACTTAACTTCTTTATCATAAAATAATTTTTCGATCTTTACCACCATTAGATTGTCTCTCGAGCATTATTACTTGACCTTGTCCTTTGACTGATCAGCTCCAAAAGTGTATTACCCGGTGATACCCTCTGTAGTTTGATGAAAAACTGTCCAGGTGTTGTTGTGTTACTTTGTTCACACACAGACACATAACTACAGTTTATCTAGTTTCTACAGTCACTAAAATTAGATAAAAGATAAGATAAGTACGCTCACAAAGACCATGCTAACATGCTGATGTTAGAAAATGTATGATAACATGGTCCACCATCTTAGTGTAGCATTTTTATCTAATTAGCATTAACACAAAGTAAGGTGGGGGCTGGCATGATAGTTTGCCCTGAACCAAAGTACTGGACAAAGTAGATGAAGATTTGAGTCATCAGCTAAGTTAACAAATCATGTCAGGCCTGCATGTCTTCTGAGGACAGAGATAAATGTCTGAATTGATTTAAGAGCAATCCATCTTATAGTTGAAGACACATTTCATTCAAAACCATTGTCAACCTCATGCTGGTAGTAGAGGAAAAGTCCGGAGTTCATCACATTCAGTGGGATTTATCATCTGGGGAACATGAATATATGTTCACTTGTTACAAGTTATTTCAGTCTAAACTGAAGTCACGGAGTTATACAGCTAACTTGGCTAAACATCTTATTTTTTGCTACTTGACAAGTTTAGACAGTGAGTTCCCGCATGAAAGAAAAACCTGCCAATACCTGTACAGCCTCACCCTACACCTTCAGCAATTCTTTTATATTCATCATAAATTCATCAGTAGTCAGCTATTACTTTGAAGTCATAGTTACATTCTGTTTCCTGTTCGGCCTTGAATTTAAATATCCCCCTCTGCTGTGTTACTGTCGATTCAACTAAAACAAAAGTTTACAGAGTCACGTTCATTCAATCAAGGGCAGTATTAAATATTTCATCAAGAGCGTGTTATCTACTGAGCATGTTCCAGCTGATGCATGGGAGCTGGTGAGGGTCTGACACATGGCACGATCATTAGAGACCACACCTCTCAGATTGCATTAGTCTACAGATGATGCTGTTGATTAGTCAACAGGATCATATTCTTCATAACAGTACATATGACTCAATGTGGAGCAGCAATCCCATGTTAAAAGTGAGATATAATTAATCTGCAGGCATGAGTTGTATCTTAATACTTTGGGTGAGCCAGACTTATTTTACAAGGCCCCCATGTAGACAATGTTATCGCTTGAATCTGATCTACTCTTTTTGTTTTCTTTCATTTATTTACCTCAGGCGATACGAAGCCTCTGCTGCCCTTCAACAACAACGGTTCATTTTGACATTGTGTTATCACATAAATCATATCAGGTTCTGAGTCCAATGAAATTATACATTCCTGGAGATGTTTTACGGAGGGGTTTCATAATCAAAAGCTGTCATTCACAAAACCAGGACGCCAGCTATGCATTTCTTTTTCTGCGAGCCACAGGGGTTAAAAGACAGCAGTGATGAATGGTATGTTGTGTAGCAACTACCTATGGACTGTGTAAACATTCATTTTGATGGCTCTAATGCAACTTCTCCACTGTGTGCCTTGGGTGGTGCCAAAAGGGAACAATAAGGGATTGTCTTCGAGTCACTCGAGCAGCTAAGTTGCATCACTTCCCTTTCTTTCAGTAACATCGGATTCCATCCTAATCAGGCTATTTTTGGTGTAAGCGTGGATCAACCCTTAAACGAAAATGTATTAAGGCTCTCTCCTTTCAGGGTTTAAGAAAACATGAGATATAAGGTTATTTTCCTAGAATACATGGCCCTCGTCCAACTTCACAGCAAGGCTTCCACACTCTTAATAAACCACAAAGTAAAGATTACACAGGTCATCTGTCAGCGTAACATTACCTTAGTCAATGGCCTCTACTGTAGATACTTTAAGAAGATTGTCAATGAAGAAAAGAATGAATGGCACCATGTTTGCAGAGAAGCCTTTCTCTCAGGCTTTGTCTTGGTCACTTTGTGCTGCTCTATGTTTGTGTAATGAGACTTCACCTCCATCAAAGGATTGTTGCTGAGAAATCCACAGTGCAATCATTGTTGTTTGTTGACATCTGCATCATAGTAAGAAATCTCTTTAATTATGATTAGGTATAATTTCTTAATGCCAGAGTGCCACCCTTTTTACAAACTACTGTTTAATGATTCACTATTTACAAAAGGTTTAGTAGCAGAGCTGGGTTAATTAGCTGACGTTATCCCAGGAAGTAGAGCTAATTGTTGTCCATAATTCAGAAGGTCGGTGGTTCGATACCTTGATCTGTTCTGCATTCTGAAAAGCTCTATATGACTGTTTATTTGAATTTGAGTTGTACTGTAAGGCACTTTAAGTGGTCCATGAGCCTGGAAGAACACCACATTATCTGTTCACCATTTTAGATTTGAACTCATATCACCTCCACAAAAATACCTAAATATAATTTTTCGCTTTAGTTCAACCATTAATAGATAAAGTAGCAAAACAAAAATAATGGACATTTAAAGAATCTGCAATCGTGGTTAACCTGGAGCATTGCAGGACCCTATGGGTCTGGAACCCCAAGGCTGTATGTCATGACTTGTTTATAATAAAAGTAATAATAATAATACACTTTATTTATAAAGTTCTTAGTAAAAAAACGGACATATAAATGGACAAAAATTATTTTTCTAAATCAGGGGCCATTAAGGCGTTAAAATGTACACGTGGGGGCCAATTATGTGTCCAACATCCATGCAAATTCCTGGTTCAGTTAGGTGCACATCTTTCCTTGTTTACATCATTGACAATATTAATTAAAAAAAATCTTGAGCAAGCACGTGGTGCACTTAAAAAAAGTTTGGAAAATAATAATTCCTGACATATTGTCACATCTATTGTTAGCATTTTTGTTGACTAGTTTTCCTATTTTGTAACACTGAGGACAGGACAGGGGAACTTCAGGGGCCAATCAGGTTTGAGCTAGGGCCGGTTCCCCCCCTGGCCCCACCCCTGCCCCTGTGTGGCCCCCTGATGTAGACAAATCCTCGATCCGCCCCTGGTGCACTACATATGTGCAGGACAGGTGAGTGTGTGAATAAGACATGAATGAGTGAGGCTTTAATGAAGTGTGTTGGACCGGTCAAACCCAAACAGGCTGAGGCAGCATGTTTAATGTCCACAGGTCCGGACCAGTGGATCCTCGGTGGGACAGTAACTGGTGTGCAGAGCTCAGCTGCCCCAGGACTCGGAACATGGACACTCTGCAAACTGCACGGCTCCAGTCGAGGCGGGGCGAAGTGTGTCGACAGAGAAGTTTCCCTCAGAGCCACTGGGAGCCTCTGAGTCTCTACCACATTCTCGCCAACATGCCTCGAGCATGACAGCAAACTGGTTCCGCTGGTGACGACGGGGGAAAAGGCGGCTCAACACCACCGACACTTTCGACAAGTCCCCCGATGGACTCGAGGAGCGACGCAACCGCGAAGGAAAAGTAAAACATGGAGGAAGAGAACAGATGAGATGACGAGTCTGAAGTTTCAGGGAGGAGAAGATTGACGGATCCACGTTATCACTGAGGTGAGTCAGTGCGATCTGAATGTAAAGGTGAGGGGGGGGGGGGGGGGACGTGTAACATATGGATCCACGCATACCTGCGTTACAGCTTTGTGACGTGACACATCTGTGGAAACAAGTCAGTACAAAAATCCTGCTCTAACTCTTCTGTCCTGCACCTAAACTATTCCGTGTGTAGTTTACTCTGTGAATCCCTTCTTCCTGTTTTTCTTTTTTTTTTTCGTGTGTTTGCTTTGGAGCGGGGTCGTTTCCTTTTGGCCCTTCTTATTTCTGTGGCTTTACGTGAACTTGCAAATGCAGGCTTTGGTTTGTTTGGTTGAAAAGCAGGAGCCGCACCCATGATCATCTGTCCTGTGGTCAGATTCCTCTGCTTCTCCCCGAGCTGCTTATGCGAGTCTGATCACCGCGATACTGGCTCTGGAATCTGCAGATCTGAGATCAGGATGTGCTCAAACTACTGACTTTTTAACGAGGCTGAGCAGTAGAATTTCCCGATGTTGACGTTGTATCTCCATTTGGCTAAAGCATTCAAATACACATTAGATAGTCAAACTGATTCTCAAACCACTGCAGTCATGTATTTTGTTGCTTTTGTTAACTTTAAATCATTGATCTTTCCACCATAGAATTGAGCAAAGTTACAACATGATGTGTCACCATGAAATGTCTTCTCAAAGAAAATAAACAATGACATTTAATTTAGGGCCAGTGCTCAATTATTGACTATTTTCTCTCCTGATTAGTATTTTGGTTCATAAAGTGTCAGAAACTTCCCATAGTTAGTTCCCAGAGCTCAAGGTGCCGTCCTCAAATGTAATCTGACCCTCTTATTGAATTCCTATTCAACCCTGTAGCTGATGATCAGACGTTTGCTGAATGATGATGATTTCAGCTCTTATTGAGTTCAACACTGTCCAGCTGAATCAAATGTGTGGTGTGGAAATGATTTATTCTATATTTAATAAGACTCAGTAGAGCACATTGCTCCTCCAAGGCCCAACAGTTCCCTTATGAATTTAGATTTTGTGTAAACATCTAGAATCCTCAGATTCAGATTTTTATTTGGATCTGCACCAAATTTCACACAGATTTTGTTTTCTGTCATATGTCTCAAAGTTAAAGAAAGTCAATCAATCAATCAAATTTTATGTGTATAGCCCATATTCACAAATCACAATTCGTCTCATAGGGCTTTAACAATGGTGTGACATCCTCTGTCCTTAACCCTCAGCAAGAGTAAGGAAAAACTACTAAAAACCCTTTTACAGGGTAAAAATACGTAGAAAACTCAGAGAGAGCCACATGTGAGGGATCCCTCTCCCAGGACGGACAGAAGTGCAATAGATGTCAGGTGTAGGAAAATGTCATCAAGATTAAAGTTTTTAGCAGCATTGATGAGGGTAAACATTTTGAAGGATAACTTCAATACAGTATGTCAAGCAGTCCTGCTGCAATCATAGTCTATGGTCAGCAGCCAGCAAGATCAGGATCCGCCTTCCAGATCGGATGCCACTATAGTCCACGGTCATTGTCCACTGCCACTTATTAGGATCCATCATCAGCCTCCGCCTCGGTCGTGGTCCATCACCATTATATGATGCCAACGCAACACAGGATCCGCCATTACCACTATGATCAGCCCGCACGATATAGAATCCGCCGTACTGGATCCACCATTGCGACCTTTCGATGTGAAAATAAATCCCATGATGTGCCGTCCATGTCCCAACAATCCAACAAGATTCGTGGAAATCCATCCAGTTGTTTTTGTGTAATCTTGTTTAAAAACAAACCAACTAACAAAAGCAAGCGAACAAAACAACCTTGTTGGCCGAGATAATTCATTCCCTGTGTCTCCTCTCGCCCTTTCCAGTCTACAGTATGGCACGACGCTCTCAGTGTTCCTCTTCAGGGGATAACCCCCTGGACCCCAACTACCTCCCTCCTCACTATCGGGAAGAGTACCGCCTAGCTGTCGACGCACTGGTTGAGGAGGATTTGGAAGGTTACTATAAGTTCCTCCAGTTTGCCGATGTGGTGGACTTCCTGTCCACACCTGAGATTCAGTACATCCAGGACTCTGTTCAGGTCCCTCATCAGAGCCACTACCCTGAACAACACTTTCTGGAGACTGGGGAAGATGGCTCCTCAGACACTTACTGGCCGATCCACTCGGACCTGGACGTCCCGGGTCTGGACCTCGGCTGGCCTCAGTTGCATCACTTCGTCGGGCCCACAGAGATCACCACACTGGTCAGCCCCCCTGAGCCTGACATGCCGAGCATCAAGGAGCAGGCCCGGCGACTCATCAAGAACGCTCAGCAGGTCGGCCGCTCACTTCCTCTACGAGACCCATTCATGCCAAACCAACTGAGTCATCCAGTTTTATTTTCACACTGGTTTTGTTTGTGGTTTTGTCTTCTCAGGTCATTGCCGTGGTGATGGACATATTTACGGATGTTGACATATTTGCGGATATTCTCAACGCTGCCATGAGGAATGTTGCCGTCTACATCATTTTAGATGAGCAGAACACACACCACTTCGTCAACATGGTGACCAACTGCAGGGTCGATCTGCACAGCCTTCAAGTGAGTCTTTGACTAGCAGATAAAAACACAAAATATGCTTCTGTACTTTGAGCTACTAAAGTATATGTCTGGTGATATTCTATAATTCTTTTGTTATAAACAAATTCAATGAAAAGTAAAAAACAAAAAAAACATGAATGGACTGATCCGACTACTAACAAGTATTGTGTGTTTCTTAAGTCTGGTATTGTTTGTTCCTCTGTGTGATAAAGCTCCGAAAACAACTGCTCCACTGACTTTCACTGTGACGAACAAGTCTGTGACATTCTAGTCACAGACATTTTCATGTTCACCGAGTTGCTGCTGTAAATATTCACTTGAGCACCAAATACATAGTTTGAACAACATTAGCCCAAACCTATATTGACCAAAGGTTTTGGGAAGTAACATTATATATTTGCGGACTGTTTTTCCTATTTGAAAAACTGGCTCTGGCTCTGTCTCAGACAGGAATGTGGAAGTCACACATAGCTGAAACATGGCTGCTTTTGGGCTTTTCTTGCGTCTGTTTGCTGACTGTAAGTTAAATATAGAACTTGACTAATGTTACCTCTTACTGGTTTTTCTCCACTCATGACAAACATTTACAGAAGGTACACACCAGCTCCAACTGACTTGACTATTAGAAATGTATTACACAATTTTGACGGACAGTTATTGAGCAAACTACAGTGATGTAAAATGTTTACACATTCATGTTAGGTCAGGCAATGTGAATCTTACATACTATATATCGTCACAAGGACATTTTATGTTTTGTCTTGTGTGCTGAGTTATTGTGTTTGTTAGTTGCTGCATGTTTGCTTTCACTTTGTGGACTTTGTGACTCTTGGTTATGCCTGTAGCATTATTGAGTGGATTTAACCATATACGTTTCTACGTTCCTGCTTTACTTCACCTTCATGTTAAATAATATGTATTGTCCCTCGAACAGATGAATAGAAATCACAGTAACTGCATATGACTGTAAAAGAGAAGTTGAAATTCAGCCATTTTCTATCTCCTGATCTCAAAGGCTGTGCTAATGCAATGCTGCCACCTAGCTCGAATTGCAATAATAACACTCAACGCCACTAGATGTGCTACTTCGTCTCAATCTGCATCATGATTGTGTGATTTCATGTTTGTGTTGCAGTTTCTACGTGTGAGAACAGTGTCCGGCGTCACGTATCAATGTCGCTCAGGGAAAACCGTCAAAGGTCAGATGATGAATCGCTTCCTGTTGACAGACTGCAGGGCTGTGCTGAGTGGAAACTACAGGTGAAGATATTAAAAGTTGTCACAGAAAGCCACACCTGTCGAATTTGACACACACATTTGTAAAAAAAACAAAAACACGTTTAATGGATTAACTCAATTGGCATCTGTTTGTTTTACAAAACTGGATTCAAGTGCTTCTATTAATTCCCACCTATTGTTTTTGTCCAGCTTCATGTGGTCTTTTGAGAAGCTCCACCGCTCTATGGCGCACCTTTTCCTAGGAAAGCTGGTATCGACCTTTGATGAAGAGTTTCGGATTCTGTTTGCTCAGTCTCAGCCGCTGATGCTTGAAAAAATGCATGCTCCAATGGAAGATTTTGGCTCACAAAAGAGGCAACACCTAAGTGAAAGAACTGCACTGTACAGAGAGCCCAGGAAATTTCTACCGCTGGACTCCGGTCATCCAGAGGAACGGACAAGACATTCCTTTGAGGATCGGATGGACCAGGACTGGAGATTGATGCCGCTCAAAAGACAGGAAGCCCCGCAGGGCCCTTCCGATATGTACGGTAGATATTCTCCCCAGCAACCTCGCATGGATCAGCCTTATGATCAGGGCCCCTCCAGGATAACCATGCTCGACAATCCTGCTTTCAAACGTCACAGTTACGCTGAAGGGGTTCAGGGTCGTTTCTCTAACACGTTCCTGCAGCAACAGGGAGTGCAGGAGCCTGAGAACCAGGGAAGGCCGTTTCAAAGGGGGCAGCAACACTACCCAGCGCCTATACCAGGACCAGAGGCAGACTACAGTAGCTATGACAAGTTCTGGAATCAAGACTTTAATTCAACAGATCCAAACTCTGAATCGGTTAATTCACAAGAGATACAACCACCTGATGGCTTTGACCCAGTGCTTAACTATTTAGCCTCCACCAGAAATTTGGACTCTGACCAGAGCTCGGATAAATTACTACCTTCAGCAGATTTACCAATTAGTTCACCTCACCATAGAAGACAGAGTTTAGGTCAGCCATATGCTTATCAAACGTCTCCCACTCCCTCAAACCCAAAGGATCGGAAGCAGTTTTCCCAGGAGCCTCACACTGACCACAAGGACCCCTCGGTGAAACGAGGCCTGAGAAGCTGGAGGATTAGCTCATACCTCAGTGCATGTGATAATCCGGGAGATGAGGGCCTGCCTATGGCACCACCTCAGGGACCAGACCCATTTGAAGAGACGTCAAACCCCATGCAGCAAACATCTACAGGTGTAGATTTAACATTTCCTAAAATCCCTAACGTCAGAGAGTTTAAGGTACCTACAATACCCAGGGCAAGTCAGATGCCAAGTTATGTCAAAACCACTGTGCGAGAGAAGCCCAAAAATGTGCCCGATGAACCTCCTGCAGTGGCAGCAGAAACCAAAACCACACCAACATCTTCAGAGTCATCGTCAACAGCAGAAGTGGAAAAGGCAGAGGAAGTGGAACTGAAAGAGCCCAAACCCACCCCTCTACTAAGGGAGGAGTCGTTCCGGAGAAAGTACAACGCTGCGACACCCAGGAGCTCCAGGTTACGATCCTCTCTGATATTCAGCTCACTTGATCAGCAACACGTTCTTCAAGATACCAAATCCGCTCAGGGGCAACAGGATGAGGAAAGTGACAAAAACGAAGCAGAGCAGACAAAACTGCCTTTTGTTTCACAGGTTTTGGGGAAAAGGCGATCTGCTGCAAGAGAACCTTTTGAATGGACCCGTTACTTAAAGTCAAACACTATTGATAACCCAGACACAGAAACGTCCAAGACAGAGGATGGAAACAGTAAAGCGGATGATAAAGATCCATCAAAGGTAGAAAATTCAAAGGATCTTTCAGAAAACAGCGCAGTGCTGGAGCCTCCTGAAGCTGAGCTGCCCAAACCTGATCTGCCAGCACAATCACCCAAATCTGTGCTCAGCACTTCCTCATATATAGATATGAACGATCCTGATGCAAGGTTCATCTTTTTCAAAGAGCTGGCAGCAAAGCGCAAAGCAGAAAAGGCTGCAGAGGCTGAAAAGAGCAAAGAAAAAGCTCTAATCAATCCGACTGATCTCAAAAACAAGACTACTGTTAAAAAGGAGGAACCTGGTCCAAAGGTTGCCCCAGAAAAGATGACTAATGTGTCTGAAAAAAATGTTACTGCAGATGATGCAGGGAAAACAGTATCCGCACAAGAGTGTGAGTCATCAGTCAGTCTGTCGTTAGAGGCCAGTGATGGGACTAAGAAGCGGGATAGTCTTGTTGAAAATGATTCCAGCACTTTCCAAGGCTGTAAAGAGGAACAAAAGGGAGTTTCTACTGATTCAAAGAAGAAAGAGCCACAAATCAGCATACCAGCATCATCTTCATTGGATTCTGCAGAGACTGAATCTTCTCTTGAAGACTCAAAGCTGTCAAAACCTGCTTTAACAGATAGTAGCCTAAGTAATCAACCTACATCAACAAATGCTACACCTGCTGATGTTTCCTCTACTTTTACCTCAAAAGAGTCCAGTTCTCTCACTCCCAGTTCAGTGGAGGTATCAGCTGCATTGGATTCTAAAACCAAGATACCTGAAACAGTACAGGTTTCACCTGAATCAGTACAGGTTTCACCTGCACCACTATCCAAACAACCAACTGGATCAGAAATTAGTTCTTCTCACCCTTCAGTTCGAAGCTCTTCCTCTGATCCCATCCTGTCAGATTCTGGTGCACAGATCCGTCCAAGTCCTCCAACCTCTATCTCTGCTCCTCTTTCCACTTCAGAAGAGTCTCTATATTCTGATGCTACCCAAGAAGACTCAAGCTCAACCCCCAAATCCAGCACATTGTCTCCAAGTTCGGATAAATTGGAAGAACTGGAATCTGTCAGCTCTTCACAAACAGTTAAAGAAACCACTGCAGAATTAACACCCTCTGAGTCTGTAGAGTCTGTTTCCCTGTTGACGTCCTCTGAGACCCCTTCAGCAGTGCATTCTGCAAATTTAGAATCGGAAATTTCTCCTGACACATGTACCGCTGGTGTAGAACCAGCCACATCCTCATTAACGTCCACCCCAGAGACAAACTCTATGGACTCTTGTGCTCCCACATCTCCCGAAAGAGATTTAGGTAAATCAGAATCAGCTGCAGAGAAGACTGAGGTTCTTGCATCACCAGAGGACGTCAAATCTGATATCGCATCTCCAAGTCCTAGCCCTTTATCACCCAAGTCAGCTCTACCTAATGTATCTGATCTGAAAAGCTCCACTTCCAGCCCTGATCAAATTAAGACTATTACTCTCAACCTCCTGCCTGATACCCCATCAGAAACATGCTCTCCTGTCAAACCAGGCATCACTGCTGATGCTTCCCAGTCCACATCAAAAGCATCTCCACAAGATGCACTGACACAAGCAACCCCCCCATCTGAACTTAACCTGACAGGATCTGTCACTCCTACTCCTGTTGAAACAGCATCACCTTCGTCTCCTCTGAGTGAGTCAGTTGGGGAAGTTTTGTCCCCTGAGGCTAAAAAACAAGAAACCGACATTTCCTCATGCAGCCCCACAGACACACCCTTTCTTCCCGAGCAGGTTGCGACAGACTTGAATGATTCTGCAGAAACTTCTAGCCCTACTGAGCCTACCTCGGAAATTTTAACAGAGCCAGAGCCAACAACTGAACCTGTGACTCCAGATAGCCAACCTTCAGAGCCGCCTGAACCTGCCGCAGAGAGTAAATTAGACCAACAGAGGGAAATAAGCAAAGACTCCGGGTCTTTGCCCGACCCTGGTGAGAAACAACCTGAGAATGTCGAGGCCAAAAACAAAATCAATAAAGGCATAACGCAGGAGTCTGTCAGAAGTGAAAAGAAAAATGAACAATTGAGCCAAAACATCTGCCCGGAGAACACATCAACCGAAGCCGTTCCTCCGTCACCGCAGTCCAAGCAGCCGAAAACCAGTCAGTCTCGCTACCAGTCATCAACAGCCAACGTGCTCGCAAGCAGCAACCTCCGAGACGACACAAAGCTGCTCCTGGAGCAGATTTCTGCCAACAGTCAGAGCAGGAACGAGGCCACAAAAGAGGCTCCTGTCACCGACGACGAGAAAGAAGATGAAGCTGACAAAAATGCCAAGCGGGAGAAAGAGAGAGGGTCGCTGAGCAGACCACAGCCCAAGTCGACACAGGAGAAGGAGAAGCTGCTGGAGAAGATCCAGAGCATGAGGAAGGAGAGGAAAGTTTACAGTCGATTTGAGGTATGAATACACAGAACACCACGGGTACTCTCACCTAGTTAAATGCATTTAGATGTATCTTTGTTAAGAAATGGCTTGTCTCTGCATCTTTTCCAGATGGCCCCTTAACCGGTATCCAAGGATTGCTGAAGAGAATAAAATAAAAAGAAGGTGAACTCATGTCAAAAAGAGACATTTTCTCATCAAAAACACAAACTTTCTAACGATGAAAATGATACTAAAGAAAACAATCCTGCTGCCACATGACATGTACCAAAGGACAACTTACTGTGGGGAAGCACCAAGTTGCTAACAGTGTGAAAAATACATGGACTGAGAATATGTGTGTGATCAAATATATTTTACTGACTGCATGGGTAAAGTGCAATGCCTGTCCTTGCCTTTTTTCTTTTTTTTTTTACAGCACTGACGAAAGTGTCAGCTGTTTTTTTTGGAGTAAATGTGATGTTTAGGTAAATTGGTGATTTTAAGTTGGTCAAACTGTAACATACTGTTGTGAATGATAGTATTTCTCTATCGTTTTAAACAAAGGATGGTGATTTTGACAAGTAGTTGTGTAAAAGGTGGGTCTGTAAACCCATATCCATGATTGGCGATTATTGTTCTGATGTAAATAAACTAACTTAAATTCTTTGTCATCTGATTCGACCCTTGAAGCAGAATACAAGCTTAAACGTGATTTACATGCATTGTCACATTGTACAATATGTTTTCTACAGAATATGAACTTAAAAGAGGTTTAATGTCGGTCTTAAAACCTGCTTGTTCAGCCAAATCACCCAAAGTATTTGTTACTTAGGAAAGTTAATACATTTTTATTTAGATGATTTGTGAAACAAACGTGAAACTGTGTTATATGTACGTTTTTATTAGGTTATGTATTGTATTGTGCTGCAACCAACTCTTTTCTTGACCCAGTGATTTTATTTTTTTTAAACGAAAAGCTGTCACAACTGAAATTCTGAAATCTGCTCAGAATTTGAACGGTATGTGGAGTACAACAGTTACACATTTATGAGTGAGTATGAATGATTTATGACGCCTGATTCATGATGCCTGTCCTCAGCAACATTTGTCATTTGTAAATAATGTTTTTTTCTGGCTCCTTTATGCCTGATGTTACAAAAGTAAAGTTCTTTATTCATTTAAATCAGTAAAGTATCATAATGAACATACAGTATATCATGAATTTTGTTTTTCACAGCAGATATTGTGACTTGTTCTAATAGTAGCAGTTGGTATTAGAGGCTTCCATTCCATTCCACCATCAAACAGTGACAGTGAGCCAACACGCACAATACAGGGACAATGAATCCTAAATGGAATTCGGCCTCATCATCTTATTATTTACACCCACGCTTTTCTTATCATATACTTTTGTGGAAATTTGATTATTTTTGTTTTAATGTATTCCTGAACAGTGCAGACATGAAAAACCTTTTCAAATTATTCTTGGTTTGACATGATTGAAGGTCATTTACTGTGTGTATTAATGAATTTGTCCTTTTCTTGAGTTGATCTTTGGGGCTGCACTTGTTCTTTTTATAGCAAGTTGTTTTGCCATTTCACGGATCTTTAGCACAAGTTTGCAATTATTGTTGTTGATTGCAATGAACTACATATTATAGAATCATGTGTATATTGATTACATCAGGCATTACATCATTATGACCTACCCAAAGTTACACAACCTATGTACACTAATGTCTCATGAATGTGTCACCTCAATGACGTTTGCTCTAGCACCACCCTCAGGCTAAATGTCACTGCAACACTAATCTGTGACCGTGTTGACAAGAGCACAAAAACATTGATTGTAGATACATAAGCTTCTCATTTAGTTCCACTCTCTTTACATAACTTTGCATTATTTTAGAAATGCAAATGTTATTTTTCATCTATCAAACAATTTTTTTCCTCAAATGAAATAAAACAGCATCACGTGGCTTCTATCTTAGACTTTACGTACATGTGGGACTATTATGTGTTTAGAGCTGTTTGGACCCAAACAGCCACAAACAAGTGTTTCTGCAGTTTGTGTAACTGATTGATTAAGACAGCCTCCATCTTAACCAAAGGAGCAATTATTTATTTATTACACAGTTTGAAACTTTTTCTGCATTTTGTGAGACGGAGTGAATGAGAAACTCACCATCTTAACCAAAAACGTAGTTTTAGCCTGAATTCCACTCATAAAGACTTGAGCAGGATATTCAAGGGTTCAATTAGGTCTCTGTAAGTATACCTACCCCTCCATACACAGGTCAAAGGTGAATAACGAAACAACATATCTGATGACGAGTGGGACTGAGTGTGATGCTCACCTCAGTATTTGAGGTCACCTTCTGCCACCACACAAGCTTGTATTATTGAAAAGATGGAGAACTTGTGCCCCTCCTCTCCTCTCTCCTGTCATAATCATCTTTACTTTACTTAACATCAGGGGGCTTCTCTTGCAAAACACCAGCAGAGTGATTAAGCTGTCACCATGAAGGAAATTTCCCACAGTCACATGATGCAGCGCAACAGTAATGAACAATGGGCTCTTTCCTATGCTTCATAAGAAACAGTGGGCCTCTTGTCTGGAAGTTTTGCTTTGCCTCCATCGTTCACAAATGTCTTTATAAGCTCACACTGAATTACAGTAATCTTTAAAGAGCCCGCACTGCCTGGAAGTTCCTCATGACTGAAATCTACAGTTTTAAAGAGTAGTTTTAGTCTTTCTACTGGTTTTCATTCATTTGGTTGTTTGTTGGGGACCAGTATAAGTTTATGTTAGAATGTCTTCAACCCTGAGGAGAGTGTATCACCTCACTGCGTTCAGCTGGTACGCTTTTGTTGTGAAGACCCTCGCTGCCAAGGATGGAGAGGACTTACCAGCAGGGATCTTTGTTTATGGAGGACCTTGGAAATACCTCACGTTTTTGAATTTGGTGAGTACGATACCTCTATTACCTAGTAATACATCTGCTGAATATATATTGCAAATATAAACTAGAGGGACTCTCAGTAGAGTGTATACCTTCGCTGAGACCCAGCAGTCCCCTTATCAAACCACATTTAAATTCACTAGATATGATTTTTATTTGTATATGCACCAAATGGCACACACTCATATATATATCTGTCCCCTAAATATGCATATTTTTTCCCAAGATCCATGAATTACTCTCTGAGAAAAATGTGGGAAAATTTTCTTCTGACCCATACCATATCCACAACTTTTGTGGAAATCTGTTTTATAGTTTTTGTGATATCCCTGTTGATTAACTGGCAGACAAACAAACAAGCAGTAGAACACTACAACCTCCCTGACTGAGGTAAAAAGGATGATGAACAGTAATAATTTTGATTATATTCCAGTTATTGCAGATGTGTTTCTTTGGCCTGGCAGCAGTGAGCGATCTACAGCCTGGTAAAAAGTCTGAGAATGCTCTGAGCAGATGTAAAGACCTCCTGTTCTCTGTGTTTGCATTCCCTGTAGGCATGGTGAGAAATACAGCTCAGAAAATGTAACATTTAAAAACAAAATTGTAATCATAATTTTGCAATAACTCTCTCTTCTCTGCATTTGTTTAGTTTGTTGTTCTGCTTTTCTGGACAATCTTTGCCTATGACAGAGAGTTAGTCTACCCTGCTACTATCGACACCTTCTTCCCCCCATGGATAAACCATGCTATGGTCAGTAAACTTTCTTACTTTGTAATTTAAATATTATTGTATATGATATAATATATATAGTCATGAAGACACAATGAGTTGTTCCACCACTGTTTTCTCAGCATACGCTTGTCCTGCCTGTTTTACTTGGAGAAGTGATGCTGCAGCCACACATCTACCCACAGAGGAAACACGCGCTGGCAGCGTTAGGAGGAGTGGGCTTGGCTTACTTATCTTGGTGAGAGATGACTCATCATGTACAGCAGAATCATGATGAGAATTCCCATAATATAATTGGTATTTAAGTAACTACAAAATTCCTTTGTCTGACTCTAAAAGCACAGCATTGTCTCAGGGTGTCCGAGTTTCTACTATGGATTGTCTAGACCATAGACTGTAAATATAGATGGACAAAATGACTTATCCACATCCTCCCAAGGTACATAACGTATATATCTACTATACGGATGCCAATATTTACCTATTTCCCGAGTTTGTACAGTACTGATAGTGGAGGATATTGATGCCCTGCCAATACACGTGCTTGACCAATCATGAGTCAGTCTGTCTGTCATGTCATTTCATCCCATGATTATAGCATCAAATAATGAATTAAGAACAAACTTAGCTGAAAACACTTGAACATACATCAGTGTGATGAGAACCACCAAAAATAACAGAAGCCAATTTTGAGAAAATTCTGTTTGACGTATTATTTGACACATTTTAGTTTGGTCCATATCCCATCCTCTAAAATGGAGGAGGCAGTGTTTATATGTATAATGCAGCCAAGCACAAGGGGGCATTCAAGCTAATTGGGCTCCACTTTTGGTCAGCGGTCATGTTTTCCATCTTTATGTATAGTTCAAAACACAAATAGTTTGAGGCTGATAACATTGAACCTCTGTTCGTTCTGGTTCAGAAACTGTGACTCTGCTTGTTGATCTTCACCCGTCTCATGCAGCAAACAGTAAAAACACTGTTGGATGATGATACGATTTTTTTTATTGTTTTTCTGACGTAATCATCAGTATCATCAGTGTAAACGGGTGGAAACTCTGCCAGTGAATAGTTGCACATGACAGAACAGTACACGGTCCGGGAAGACAAGACAGAACTAGCTGATCTGAAAGATACGGTGATACCAGGAAACCTTCTTCCTCTTTTTTTAACCCCTCCATCTCTCTCTCTCTCTGAAAACGTTCTGCAGGATTATATGGGTGTACTTGTCGGTAGGGATTTGGGTGTATCCCCTCCTCGGCCACTTCAGCACGTCTGGTCTGGTGGGCTTCTTCTTCTTTAACATGTCTGTGGTGAACCTGCTCTACTTGCTGGGGGACAAGCTCAACAGCTACGTGTGGAGTAAGTGACATTGACCAGTTGAATGGAGACAAATACCTGTACTTGAGTAAACTTGCATCTAATCCGTCTATCTGTCTGTCTGCTCTGTCTGCCTATCTGTCTGTCTGTCCGTCCGTCTCTCCAGGTAAGCACATGAACAAAATGGCAGCAAAAACAAAGTAACTTTCTGCAGGATGTAAATGTTTAAATATAGAATAAATCCTCAAAAGCAAGAACATACTTTTACTTTTGAGCAAAGAATTGACAAATTCTTGCTCTTACAAATAAAGAGTTGAATATATAAAACAATAACAAACACCATTGTTGAGTTCATTACTCTCATCTGTTGGTCTGGTGTGACCAGTGGTGGCTTATGTGAGCCAATCTAAATAGATAGTATAATACATATTTACTGGCTTTATGACTCTTCCCATTGTGTTACATTAGTTTCGAACCAGTAGTTCAACATTTAGATGTGACTGCCTATTGTAGGTAAGATAGTCTGTCTTTAAATGGGTTAGCAGCTTTTTGTTGTGCAACTGCAACAGTTCTGATGTAATGTAACCAGCAGTGTTTATCATTGCAAAGCATCCCTGAATAATGTAATTCAAGCATAAAAAGAGGCCCAATAAAGCAATAATTTTAGATTTAAAAAAAGAAAAAGAATGTAATAAATATAAAGTGTCAGAAGCTCTTTCCACATCCATGTTTTAGTGAGGCAATAAACCAGCAGTGATGATCCAACATCAGTGTTATCACCCCACTATGCAATGGGCAGAATATTCCGAATTGATTACCAATGCCACGTTTGACCTGAATAAAGTGCATGCTCATCATTAATCGTGAAACATCTGCGAGAATCGCTTGACTTGCGGTATAATCCATCACCCAATGCTGAACAGCCTTGATACAATGTTATCCCAAGTCCACTGAGATCTCTAGGAACAGCTGTGTCCCACTCTCTCTGTGTCTGTCTTTCTTTCTTTCTTTCCTTGAGCTGACATCAGCCAACACGCAAGTCTCTGTAGCCTTTAAGATGGTGGAGATAGTTGGGGTCGGCATCCACCAATCCAAGGGAGAGGATCTTGGCCAACAAATGCACGTCCTCTTCACTTAGATCCTTCTGTGAATAAATTGAACTAGAAGTCAGATATTTATCGGATTTTATAAAAGTTATAAGTGAGTACAGAATTTAACTTTATATGATCACTGACCTTCTTGTTGTTGTTGTTGTTGTTGGTGACCTCCAGCAGCTGTGTTTTTTTAGGTTTATTTCCCTGCGGAACATAATGAGTCATTTAACTTTGTTTCATTCTTCCCGTCAGTGCTCACTTCCTTTAGCAGGTGCACTGCTGTCTTGTTTGAGTTTGTTTCCTCATGGCTGATTTATGTCTAAATATTCATCTAAATGACATTTTAGAACAGAACATCTGCCATCGTGTATAAGATAACCACTGTGAATGTGAACTCACGTCTTTAAGTCCTTTTGAAAAGCACATTATGACTAAGAGAAGGCCAGCAACGATCTGCGAATTCAGAAACACACAGTCAGTCACAGTCCTCATTACACGACCACTTAACTCATCCCCTGCTAAAAAACTGAAATGATACATATGAAGGTGTGATTAACTTACTCCGAGCAAGTGCAGCATGTTTGTTCCTCTTGGCTCTGTCCTCCTTCTCATGTGCTTGTTTGTCACTTTATGTGCCCCAATTGTGCTCCTCCTGCTCTGACACTGTCACGGGGGAAACCACCCATGAAGAACCAGCACAACAGGTCACACCACATTTTCAGGAAGCGCCGAGACTGAAAGGTGCTAATCATGAGACCAAGGACACGTAAATGTCTGCGTAAGATGGGCTGATGTTGTGAAAAGATGACGGGTCCCTTTCAGTGTTTACGCAGTTTAAACTATGTCTCTATTGTCACCTTTAAATAACAACAAAAGAGAAGAGTTGTAACTGGCCCATGACCTATGATGCAGCATTGAGAAGATACTATAAATAAATAAATCCCCGCCTGTCCATTTTATGTGTGATTATAACGTGTATTTGATTTTTAAAGTCTTTCATCTTTATCCGCTTGCTCTGATTTTATCTTCTTATATGTCAAGTGTCTTTGAGCATTATTTAAAGTGTTAGTGTTAAATAAAATAATATTATTATTTATCCTTTTGAAATAGAAAACAACAAACCCACTCTCTGCTTTGGCATTCCATTCTGGACAATATTAAAAATGTTTGTCTTCCTGCTATTGTTTTTTCAATCTCTGAAGTATCCTGAAATAATCTATTCCACAGTGAAAATGTTGGACTTTACTTTGAAAAATCTCTAAATATATCCAGTAAAAATCGTTGATATTCATGAATGTAGGTAGTCAGGCAGGTCCTGAACACAGGCATATCAGTCTCTCTCTGAACTTATTGAGCAAAGTGTTTTTACAGTACTCTGAAGCAGGGGCGTCGTTAGGCCTGTTTTAGGGGGGCTGAAGCCCCCCTAAAATGTGCTTCAGCCCCCCAAAATAATTATTGTGATTCTTTTTAATTAAACTATTGTTTTACACATGGACAAGTTATTTATAACTCCAACATGCTACATGTCATTTTAAATTGACTTCAGTGCCATGAACATGTCTTCTGATCTGATATTGACCTCAACCATGAATAAATTGAAATAAATGTGTATATATACAGTAAATATATAAATGATAATGACGTGTGTGTGTGTGTACGTGCGTGTGTGTGTATGCGTGTGCGTGTACGTGTATGTGTGTGTGTGTGTGTGTGCATGTGTGTGTGTGCGTGAGTGTGTGTGCATGTGTGTGTGTGGTGTGATGGGTGGGCCCTCAGATGAGATGATAGTATTATTATTGTATTGTTGTCATAATTAATATATAGTTTTGACCAAATGTAAAAAAGTTAAGAAACTTTGTTTGTCTATGCTCTGCTGTGTTCGTATGAATAGTAGCAAACTAAATGAATCACACTGATTTGTTTCACTGTGTTAATTGATCAATGAATCCTGTATGTATATTCAGAAAGACGGAGGTAGATGTTACTGTACTAGTTATTTTTATTCAAAAAGTTTAACATATTTACAACACATCATTAGATCATTTCAAATATGTACAAAGGGGGACAGGGGAGGGGTTTGTTTTGAGGAGTAGAAAAAGGGGTGAGGGCGGGGGCTTCTCCACCTCTTCTCTCTCCTCCAGCTCATCTCGGCCTCCTCCTTTCTGTAGCTCAGTCCCATAGTTGGAGTTTTCTCCTGCTGCAGTTTTGTCTCCTTTCGGCCCTGAAGCAAGCACCTTCTCGTTCTCCTTGTCCTTCTCCTTGTTGACCTCTACCTCACTGCTCCTTCTTGTCTCAGGTTCCTGGTGCAGGCTCCTGGTGCAGACTTGCTTCCAAAATTTTAGCCTTGGCCTGACAGTCAGTGAGCTCAGCCAAGCAGTCAAGATAGGCCCTGAGGCGAGCGCGCCGTTTCTTGACCTCCTTCGTTATGACATCATCTTTGTCTTTCAGCTGGTTTTCCAGCTGCTCCACTTTCTCATTCAGAGCCTGGATCTCCTTCTCCTTCTCCTTCTCCATCTCCGTCTCCATCTCGGTCTCAGTCTCAATCTTAATCTCCTTCTCCTTCTCCTTCTCCTTCTCCTTCTCCTTCTCTTTCTCCTCCTCCTTCTCGTTCTCCACCGCCATCTTTATAATAATAATAATACATTTTATTTCACAGCGCCTTTCATGTCACTCAAGGACGCTTTACAATTTAAAACAGGAGCAAACAAATAACAAAACAATTAAAATTAAAAGTGCAAGTAAAAACAGCATGGCAACTACAGTGAGAATGCAATCCTGAAAAGGTGGGTTTTGAGAGAGGATTTGAACTGAGGGAAGGAGTCAATGTTTCGGATGTCAGGTGGGAGTGAGTTCCAGAGTTTGGGAGCAGAGCGGCTGAAAGCTCTGCTCCCCATGGTGGTAAGCCGGGCAGAGGGGACAGTTAGATGGATGGAAGAGGAGGATCTGAGGGAGTGGGTGGAGGTGGCAGTGTGAAGGAGGTCAGACAGGTAGGGAGGGGCAAGGTTGTGGATGGCTTTAAAAGTATGAAGAAGAATTTTAAAGTTGATACGGAAGTGAATTGGAAGCCAGTGGAGTTGCTGTAGGATGGGGGTGATGTGGTGGAAAGAGGGGGTAAGGGAGATGATACGGGCAGCTGAGTTCTGGACCAGTTGGAGCTTATGGAGGGATTTCTGGGGGAGACCAAAGAGGAGAGAATTACAGTAGTCGATACGGGAGGTGACAAGGCTATGTACAAGAATAGAGGTGGTATGGGGGGTGAGGGAGGGACGGAAGCGATTTATGTTACGGAGATGGAAGTAGGCGGTGCGGATGGTGATGTTGATATGAGATTTGAAGGAGAGTGAGCCGTCGACGATGACACCCAGACTCTTTACCTGGGGGGAGGGGGAAACTATGGAGCTGTCAATTGAGAGGGAAAAACTGTCAACTTTGAGTAGAGTGGATTTAGTACCGACTAAAAGGATTTCGGTTTTATCACTGTTAAGTTTGAGGAAGTTTGAGGTGAACCAGGTATGAAGTGCAGAAAGGCAATCTGTCAAGGATGAGGGAGAAAGAATGGAGTTGGGTTTGGTGGAGAGGTAGAGCTGGGTGTCATCCGCGTAGCAGTGAAAAAGAATATTGAATTTACGGAAAATAAGGCCAAGGGGAAGGAGGTAAGTAATGAAAAGGAGGGGACCCAGGACAGAGCCCCGGGGGACACCAGAGGAGACAGGGGACGGTTGGGAACGGAAGGATTTGAGTTGGATGAACTAAGTGCGGTCTGATAGATAGGAGTGGAACCAGTCAAGGGGGATGCCAGTGATGCCGATGGAGGATAATCTGTTGAGGAGGATGGTGTGGGAGATTGTGTCGAAGGCCGCACTCAGGTCAAGGAGGATGAGGATGGATAGTAAACCGGAATCAGCTGCAATAAGGAGGTCGTTGGTGATTTTCAGAAGGGCCATTTCAGTGCTATGGCGGGGACGGAAACCAGATTGGAACTGTTCATATAAACTGTTTTGAGATAGATGGGAATGGAGTTGAGAAGCAACGATTTTCTCAAGTATTTTGGAGATGAAAGATAGGTTGGAGATGGGGCGGAGGTTATTAAAGTTGTTGGGATCTGAACCAGGTTCTTTGAGGATTGGGGAGACAGCAGCCGTTTTGAGGGGTGCGGGAAATGAACCAGTAGTGAGAGAGGAGTGGATGATAGCAGCAATTAGAGGGAGCAGTGAGGGGAGGCAGGATATGACCAGGGCAGTAGGTAGGGGATCTAACTGGCATGTGGATGGTTTTGATTTACAGATGAGATCAGAGATAGCAGAGGGATCAGGGAGATAGAAAGAGGAAAATGGCAGACTGTAGGGGAGAGGTTCAGAGGAGGGGGCAAGTGAGGGAGTGGGGCTCAAGTGCTGGTGAATTTTTTTAACTTTCTGATTAAAAAACTGAAGAAGGGAGTCACACGTGTCCGAAGAGTACAGGTGGGGGGGTAGGAGATCTGGGGGTTGAAGGATTTTGTTGAGGAGTGAAAAGAGTGCCTTGGAGTTGCCATGGTTGGAACAAATAAGACTGGAATAATAAGTGGATTTGGCAGAAGCGATAGAGTCCTTATACTGTAAGATATGATTTTTGTACATGTCATGGTGGACAGTGAGACCAGTCTTTTTGTGGAGACGCTCAAGTTGACGTCCTTTGGACTTGATGGAACGGAGTTCAGGGGTGAACCAAGGGGCAGAATGGGCGAATGAGACAGACCGAGTTTTAATAGGAGCGAGGGAGTTGAGAATGGAAGTGAGCGAGGTATTGTAGTGGAGAACCAGTTCATCAGGGGAGGAGGAGTAGTCCGGGTCCGGTATAGAAGCGATGGTGGAGGATAGGGTGTGAAGATTTATGGCCTTGATATTACGGAATGAGATGAGACGTGGTGGCTTGGTCATGGAGAGGCGGAGTGTGACATTGAATGAAAGGAGGAAGTGGTCAGTGATGGGGAGTGGATCAGCTGTGCAGTTGGAGGGAGTGAGACCAGAGCAACATATTAAGTTCAGTGTGTGACCTTTGATGTGGGTAGGGAAATCAGTGAAAATGCGGTAACCAGAGCTCTCAAGGCAGGATGAGAAGTCACAGGTGAGGGGGAGAGTGGTGTTGTCCAGGTGGATGTTGAAATCGCCCAGCATAATCACATTAGGGGAGAGAGTGGAGAGATGGGCGAGTAGAGCAGCAATGTCATTTAAAAACTCAGAGTGGGGCCTAGGTGGACCGGAAACGGTGGCCACAATGGTGGGAGTAGGGCCAGGTAGTTTACAGGCAATGCACTCAAATGAGCTGGATGCAGGGACAGAGACGGGAATCACTTTCCAAATCTCGCGGTGAATTATCGCGAGTCCTCCGCCGCGACCTGAGCCACGGGGTTGCGAGATGTAAACAAACCCAGGAGGGGTAGCGTCGTTGAGCTGCGAAAAGTCATTTGGCTGCTGCCACGTCTCTGTCAAACAGAAAAAGTCATACTTGCGGTCGGTGAAGTAGTCCTGGACAATATGGCCTTTGCTCGTGAGTGAGCGGATGTTCAGAAGCCCGAAGTTGATGGTGGAGTTGTCATTATGGACAGTAGTGCTAGCCGACCTGGGTAGGCTGGCTGGCAAGCTGGGATCAACCCGGCGGCAGCTGGTGTTTCTCGGAGGGCGACGAGTGGAGGACCAGAAGGATTTTATTGGTTTGGAGTTGTCCGTATGGAAGTTCCGGCAGGAGCCACGGTGAATGTATTTTCGGCGGTGCATGAGAATGACATCCCGAGGGCGCAGCACCGCAGGCGGAGGCTCAAACAGGTGGGAACGGAGCCGGAGGAGCTCGGCAGCCGAGTACTGGAGAAGACCAGCCACGGGTCGGTGGAATATCGACAATGTATTCCAGGCGAGTGCCGACGAAAGTATAAACTTGGCGGACAACATTTTTAACCGAGAAGCCAGATGAGCTTACTAAACACAATAAAACAATAAGAACAGCCGGTGAGTAGCGGCAGCAAGACGCGCCAGCGTGCACACACCTGACGTTTATGACATCATCTCTGTCTTTAAGCCGGTTTTCCAGCTGCCACACCTCCTCCTGAAGAGCCAACATCTTCCTGTTGGCTCGGAGGATTTCGACATTGTAGATTGTCACAAGTTTCTCCTTCTCCTTGTCCTTCTCCTTGTCCTTCTCCTTCTCTTTCTCCTTCTCTTTCTCCTTCTCCTTCTCCTTCTCCTTCTCTTTCTCTTTCTCTTTCTCCTTCTCTCTCTCTTTCTCCTTCTCCTTCTCCTTCTCCTTCTCCTTCTCTTTCTCCTTCTCTTTCTCCTTCTCCTTCTCCTTCTCCTTCTCTTTCTCTTTCTCCTTCTCCTTCTCCTTCTCTTTCTCTTTCTCATTCTCCTTCTCCTTCTCCTTCTCCACCTCCACCTCACTGCTACAGCTTGTATCAGGCTTAGGTGGCTCCTGGTGCAGACTTGCTTCCATAAGCTTAACCTTGGCCTGACAGTCAGTGAGCTCAGCCAAGCAGTCAAGATAGGCCCTGAGGCGAGCGCGCCGTTTCTTGACCTCCTTCGCTATGACATCATCTTTCTCTTTCAGCTGGTTTTCCAGCTGCTCCACCTTCTCTGTCAGGGCCTGGATCTCATTCTCCTTCTCCTTCTCCTTCTTGGTCTCAATCTCCTTCTCCTTCTCCTTCTCCTTCTCTTTCTCTTTCTCCTTCTCCTTCTCCTTCTCCTTCTCTTTCTCTTTCTCCTTCTCCTTCTCCTTCTCCTTCTCCACCGCCATCTTTATGACATCAGCTCTGTCTTGAAGCTGGTTTTCCAGCTGCCACACCTCATCCTTAAGAGCATTAATCCTCCTGTAGGCTGTGAGGAGTTTGTCATTGAGGATCTTCAGAATATCTGGTTTCTCCATGGTTTACCACAGAGAGTAGATCTATCTTTTGAAGAAGCTGTCGGATGAGTTGATGCACTATTTTCAGAAGAAGTTTCCGTTCTTGTCTGGATCTTGAAGTCAAATGGCTTTTGTCTGCATGTGACAGGATGAAATAGTGTGTAAGATTTAGGTGAATTTGATCTATCAAACATTCAATATAAAACAATTGACACAGATAGACACACGCAGAGAGAAGGAGAGAGAGGGAGAGAGACGGACTGGCTGGTTTAAGCGAGAGAGAGAGAGAGAGAGAGAGAGAGAGAGAGAGAGAGAGAGAGAGAGAGAGAGACTCCCCTCCTGCTACTTGTGTATCTGGTTGCCATGGAAACTCAACTGAATGCACCTGTTCTCTTCTCACTGGGAAGAGAGAAATCTAAACTCTGAGTGCACCACTCAAACAACTATAATTCAGAAACTATAAGCCCTATCTGTGAAATAAAGACATCGTGAGAATTCCAAGACTTTGCCGGACACACAGATATATTTGAAATTTGTGAGATTAACATTAGACCCAATAGAGAGGGATTGTTTTTTTCCTTAAAGGAGCTACACACCTCATGTAATGTGCTCCTAGCATTAACTTAAGCTTCCGTCAACTTGTTCTTCAACACATTCAAACTACACATTAACCAAAAAATCTTTTTGAAATAAAACTTCCCTCATCCATCACCATGGCACCAAGCCATTGTTAAACACCAAGGTTAATCTTCCCAATATTATAAAAATCACATTCTTTGGTAGAAAAAGATGTGAAATGTGAAAATATCCTGGTGCTACAGGTGTTTTGTCCACAATGCCTCACTCTGCCTGGCCTCGGCGACCTAACGCTACTTAGCATTACGTTAACACATATCACTCATTAAGATAAGCAGCAGAAAACACAAAAGAAGCCAGCAACAATATGTTCACATTTGTCATAAAAGCAACAGAAAACAGCACATTATCAACATGTAACAGCAGAAGCTTCATATTATACAGTGGTTTAATTTCAAACTTGAATAATGAGCCTGAATTGTATTGAATGCTGGGTAAATACAGAGAGAGAGTGAGACATGACTTACCTCAGTCAAGGTCAGAGTGCAATAGCAACTGTCTTAAACTTTAACAGTATTTAAAGCAATCAACAGCCAATCAGAGGTCTCCTATCAAAATACCAACTTTGATGCTGTTCATCAAAGCATTAAAGGAGGTATTGAGAGAGTGTCCCTGTCAATCAAAAATAATCTTCTATTTCAAATCTTAGCATCTGGTTGCTATGGGGATAGAACCACCTAATGATGAGGAAGTTTTGCGATCATTTATTTCGGTAAATAAAAACAGGACGTTTCATTTTGGTGGACTTTTAATTGCGTCATTCTTGCAGCATCTGATCTTTAATTTTTTAATGGCTCCTGTCTTATCACCTTCTTGTCTTAGTATTAATATATATATATATATATATATATTATATATATTATATACATATATACAATATATACTTACATATATGTTTATATACATATACATATGCATGTATACATACATACAAATACACATTGTGTGATGGTAGAAAATGTATTTTGTTTCATTTAATTCTCTATTGTTCATTTCGTTGTGTAACTCTTAGCCGCAGTATTTCATCACAAACGAACATGTGAACATTATACAACCCAGGATATTTCCAAACAAAATTCAGACTTAAATATTTTTAATTTATTTTATCAAGAGGTTCATGTCACACTGTATGGAGAACATTTAAGAAAAGACGATTTTCTACAACCACAAATTCCATTGCACAAGTGTTTTGCAGCAGAAAATACCTTCATAGGTGTCTATGGATGAGAGTGTTGGGCCAGAGCCCAGCGGGGTGCCACCAGACACTGGAGCCGAGAGGAACAAAGGGTTGTTAAACTTTGGGCGGGAAAACATCCTCCTGCAGGCTCAAGAATCTCCCCCTGGTGGTGGAAAAATGTCCTGGGGTTTGCCTTGGAACCCCGCTGATTTCCAAGCCCCGCCCACTCAGATCCATTTCTGACACTCAATTGGCTTAAAGCCAGCATCATCCTATGACCAACTCCTCAAGGAGGAGGACCTCTCAGGTAGAACAAAACCACTGAGACCCCAATAATCGCTGCCATTTTACCCTGCTCTGAAGACAACACCAGGCCCCCTTCGGGGCCTCCCAGCTGATTTAGTTGCAAAAGGGGGCAACCAGAGTTATTTTCTTTCATTTCTTTCATTGTCTTTTATCTCAGTCGACGTTTTTATTTTCAAAAGGACTTTTGCTCTTTTAACTTGAAAAGACCAAACAGGAAATTGCACGCGGAACAATCTCAGACTCAGTTCCACTTTCCCCACGGACTTTAGTTTCCTTTTCCCAACGATCTACAAACGGCTTCCACAGCCGTCCCCTGCAGAAGCGCGAGATTCATTCCGCTGAGGAGCACGAGCTCCACATCCCTGAAGAAGAAGGACGACGTTCATCCCATCGAAGCAGCACGAGCAAATCCGCTGTTTGTCCGGTCCAGCGGCCGAAGACCGCTTGAGAGACCACGTGATTCACTGGCCCGACGCGCACGCACACCGCGAGGGTGGTACAGTAAGAGGCTTTATTGTCTGGGCAGATGTTAATCTAATACGTAGCGTATTGTTTTAATACTTGAATGTATTTGTTTTGTATGAGACCGCCGAGTCTCTAATGTTTAGCGGCGGCTCGCCACTTCCGGTTTCCGGTTACGGCCTTGTGCCACAGTTTTTAAGCGCCGTGAGCAGCGTCTCCAGCTCATTGTGACCGTTTGAACAATTTTAAAGAGACTTTACCGGTCAAACCTCAGCACACAACGCCACTTGGTTGCTGAGTATTAAAGTAAATGTAACTTGTCTCTGACGGTGCTTTTAAGAGCTTTGCTCTCCTTGTATGCTCTCTCTCTCTCTCTCTCCTTCTAAACCGACCTATACATACATCCGATCTGTATTTAGAATACAGTTCATGTAACATAGTTAAATCTATATTCAGAGAGGCTGGACACATCTGGAAGCCATGCGGCCTAACGCCAAAGCAGAGACAAAGAATTCTCTTTGTCTGAAAATCCCTTGGTGTAATTCATGTGACGACCACCAGTGTGAGCTCCGGCCACATGGTGTCATTAACATAGACTCCATTTTGAATAACGCAAGTTAAACCACCATTTTGAATCTATTATTGCCACGCCTCCTCTCTCCCTCTCCTCCCATTCTGGCTCTAAATTCATAACGGCTCCGCCATCTTGTTTTGTAGTCAATCCGCCATTTTGAGAGTTTTTAGGCCTTGATTCCACGAATCATGATCGGCCGCCATCTTAGATGTGACGTCACCACATGACTGCGTCATCGCCACGCCCCCTTCTTTTTCTCTCTTTCTCTCTCTCGCTCTCTCACACACACACACACACACACAGACACACCCCCACAGACACAGAGACACATTGATAGACACAGACAGATACACACACACAGATACACATAGATGAATACATGTGTTTTTCTAAATTGTGATAAGCGGCTGCTGTTGTTATCTTTGAAATATGGGAGTTTGTTAAAATGATGAATCATTAAATAACACTAACTTTATTTCACATGCATACACATAGACACACACACACAGAGAGACACTTTGACACAGACACACACACACACCGAGACAGACATACATAGGTAGACCGCCGGTTTTACATGTATTTTCTGAATTGTGATAAGTGCTGCTGCTGTGTTTATCTTTGAAATATCGGAGCTTGTTAAAATGATGAATCATTGAATAACATTATAACTTTATTTCCCCTTTTTAATAAATGCTTTTGTAATTAAAGTATCTGTAGTCTGTGATTATTTGTGCATATGTATGTGATTGCAGCTGGATTATGATTGCCTGTGCTCGAACTTAGTAGCCTTCACTGTTAAATAAATAATTATTAATATTAAATATTGAGATTATTGATTTGACATTTATCATTATGAGACTGATATTTATAGATTGACTCGTTGGTCCCTGTAACCAGGGTGGTGCCCCGCAACAATAAGCAATGATTACAGATTTGTATTATTCTTAATTGATAATTTTATTGTTTTCAATAATTATTTTAACTATTATTAATGGATAACCGTATCATTTCTAATTAAATGTGTTACATTTCTGAATTAACAGCTTTATCATTTTTGATTATTTTTAAGAAATAATTGTTATTTTAATAATCATATTTCATGATTATTAATAATTAGCCAACGTCAATTCTACTCCTACTATTGCACAACAAGAGTAATACAGCTCAGAGCTCAAACAAAACCTAAAGAATCACGGAGACGGATGACCAATTACAATACATATGACTAACTGGATATGAAATGACTTCTACAAGAGGATATGAGATTTTGATCATTTTGCGCAGCCCTAGTTTTCATTGAAAGGCTTGTTCTCTCACATGAAAATACTTTGTTCTTTAAAATGCACAACAATGTTTGTCAGTAGGACTTCCTGATATCTTCCTCAATGATGAATGGACACACATTCTGTTCATCCACCGACTGCCCTACCTTACACACGGCATGAGAGTATGATTTTGAAGGTCAGATTTCAAAAACATCTCAGAGTTTTACTGTTTTAGATTCTTACTACTGGAGATCCTTGGGGAGTCTGCATCGCTGCTGCGCTGGCTTTCTCACTCTGCCATTACAGCCAAGGAGTTTAGCTCATAGTAAATGATGCACGGAGTGAAATTGTAAGTACAGGTAGTTACAGAATGTGGCTATATGTAGTTGTTAATGATTGTTACCTGCTTAAATTTAGGTTTACTTGAGGCAAATGAAAGGGGATATTGTAATGAGCTATGTTAACACTAAGCTAGCTAGCTAGCTATTTTGTTAGAAAATGTCTCCAGTGAGCAAGAGTATGAACGAGCAAATTTGAAATGTAAGAAATAACTATCGACAGCACGCAAACATTCAGCATCCTTAGGGGCTAAGCCCCCCCTTTCTTTCAATCCTAGAAACGCCCCTGCTCTGAAGTATCCTGAAATGATCTATTCCACAGTGAAAATGTTGGACTTTACTTTGAAAAATTGTAAACAGTGAAAATGTTGGACTTTACTTTGAAAAATCTCCTAATATATCCATTTAAATTTTTTTATAGTACTTTGAAATATCCAGAAATTAACTGATTTGATTATACACATGTTGGACTTCACTTTGAAGAATCTCTTAATCTATAGAGTACATATGGTTGATATTCACTAGGTAGTCAGAGAGGTCCTGAACACAGGCATATCAGCCTTTCTCTGTAATTATTGAGCAAAGTGTTTTTACAGAACTTTGAAATATCCAGACATTAGCTACTTGAAGCTAAAAATGTGTGACTTTTATTTTGTAAAATCTCTAAATTGATACAGTGAAAATGCTATTCATAAAAACGACACTTGAGACGATATATACTTCTTGTGAATATAATCCAATCCATTTCATTTGCAATTATGCATTTTGTATATGCTCCATGTCAAGAGTTTATTTTGATAAAACGCTTTGGATGCGTTTACCATAATTGTCAGTTCATGATCCCCATTGACGGACTTCAAGCTTCAACCAGGGCTGCTGGTTGAAGCTTGTGTTCCAACCACGATTTGGCGAATTTACACTTCCCCATTGCCTATTCCTTTGAAGCCATATGAATTATTAATAGCGCACTATTTGCAGCTAGCCGTCCTCTACATGGAATCCCCTCTTAAACGCCAGGTCTTTTTTTGTTGCGCTGTTGTGAGGACTAGAATAAATGAATTCACATAAACTTTTAACAACTTTTGACAAATATGCTATACACATCGAAAAAGCAACACATCGCTAAGCTATTTTATTTAGTGGCTTTATTGTGGAAGGTTGATGTGTAGTTCCTGTTATTAGCAGGGTATTTGTTGGGACTTTTGTTTTGAAGGTGGGTTCTAACGGAAGAGGATGTTGTCGAGAGAGAAGTTTTGAAGTGTGAAGGAAATTAATCGGGTGTGATGTCCCGATTCAATAACCATCTCTCGTGTCCTTTTTCGGCTGAGGCCTGACAGTATAAGAGGAAAAAACCATCGGCTACACATCTAAGGAGTCTTGAATTTGAAAAAGATTAAAGAATTTGTAATACTTTTTAAGGGTCTTGATTTCCCCTAAATTGATATATCAACTTTAATACTTTTCAAGACCCCGCGGTTACCCTGTTTATACACAACTTGTATGGTGAGTTGCTGAATGTGAAGCCTGAAAACTACTTTTAAGAGTTTACTCCCATTTCGGCCACTTTCCCTCCTGCTCTTATTCACACACCGTCACTTACATACAACATGTGACATGTGTGTGTTTGAACATTGAGTCTGTGTGCACAGTTGACTACATGGATCCGAATCACTTTGGAAGTTTCGCGACGTTTCTTCACCATCAAAATGTCAAGTGTGTAAAAGGCACAACAAAATAACTTCCGGTCGAGTGGGCATACCTTCAAATATAAACTCCCCCTGTTCAAATTTACGCTACACGACATCCACTTTTCACAGTGTAACTGAGATATTCAGATAAAACTCACATAACCTACATTATAAAGAGAAAGTTGAGTACGCAGCTGAATGGTCTTGCCCCACAGTCCTACCACAAACGAGTTGTATTCGTACAAGAATCGGACATGCAGACGATAGCGGAAGCGACTTGACAGGTTTCCGCAACAGCCCCGTTCAGCAGTTGTTGACAGAGGACTGGATGAGTGGGGAGGAATTCCTGCAACTAGCTGCTAGTGGTCAGAAAACGGCTGAAAAGCGCCGGGACGCGTGTGTTTAACAGTCGGAGCAGCTAACGAGCTAATAGTGGCAACACTTACACTGTCAGATCTGGCAGCTCTGGTAAGATTGCTTATTTGTCGATAGCCTTATTGGGGCTGTAACTATGAACTGCTCACACTGAAGAGTAACAGAGCTGCTACACAGTCCTCTCAGTGTGTTAGCTGTTAACTTCATTTAGTCATGAACAGCGTTAGCCTGCTAATGTTACTGCGCTGCTGAGGGGATCGGTCCTCTGTGTCAGTTTCACCACGCGTCGGTACGCTTACTCTACTCATTTATCTGTAGATCGCTGGCCAGCTTCGCTAGGTGGGATATCGGTACGTTGCAACAATTCTAAACAAACTTGAGCAGGTTGTATCAGTCATGATCCGTCTATCTTTTAATCTTGGTACAGAATCGTCAAGCTGCATGCTAGCTGTCGTATCCGCGGACCTCCTGTCAGGATAAACATAGTACTTCCTGTGTGAATGTTATATACAAATTCATATATATCTTTAGAAGCAGCATGTTAATTCTTATTTTGTATGATGTGTGCCATTAATTAAACATAATTAACATTGGTTAAACAAAGATATTCGAAATAAAAGGGTTCAAACGAGTTTATTCCTGTGTTTTATTTTAGAGTCGCTCAAAGCGGAAGTGGTGTTATTGGATGATTTCGGCTGACGTTACTCACCCAACACCGTTATGCTAACTGTAGTTAACTCGGCTAATCTGTTTACAAATCACCTGGACATCTGCGAGTTCATCCTATACTTTACACGTCACTCCGGGCTACAGGCACAGGCTAAGCTAGCCGCTGTGCACGCCTCTGTTTGTAAGGACGCGGTTATATAGCCATTGCGCTGTCTTGCTAGCTGTTCCAGGCTGAAGTGCACAGATCAAAGAATGGATGAGTGAGAGTGTCTTCTTCATTAGCCGAGCTGTGTCCCTGCTCTCCACAGAGACGGGACGGGATCCTGCCGCCGCGTACAGCCAAAGGGAAGAGCCACGATGCTGTGCTGGGGGAATGCTTCCTACGGACAGCTGGGCTTGGGTGGGATCGACGAGGAGATCGTGGTGGAGCCGCGGGTGTGCGAGTTCTTCCACGGGAAGCAAGTGTGTGACGTGGGGTGTGGCCGCAGACACTCAGCCTTCCTGCTGCAGGACGGGACAGTGTACACCTGTGGCTGCAATGACCTGGGCCAGCTGGGCCACGAGAAGTCCAGGAAGAGACCAGGTTGGTGGGGTTTGTGTTTCTGTGTAATAATAGTTGATTAAATCATTCACTACATATTTGTCTTTGTCTTGTTTTAGAACAGGTCGTGGCCCTGGATGCACAGATCATAGCGGCGGTGTCTTGTGGAGAGGCTCACACTCTCGCCCTGAATGATAAAGGGCAGCTCTTTTCATGGGGTCTGGGCTCAGATGGTCAGCTGGGCTTAAATAACCTGGAAGAATGTGTTCGTGTGCCTCGGTAAGTTCAGCCACTAGATTCACATTATCTGTTCAACATTAAGTCTTTCTGAACTGTTTTGCACAGCAAGTTATTATAGAGAGCAAAACTCTGCCAAGGCCCAACAGTCCCAGTATGAAACCACATATAAATTCAATTCTGACTGTTTTTTATGGGTGGGGGTGTCTGCTACCCTAAACACGCCTAATTATTTTTCATCTAGAGGAGAAAGATCTATGAAAATGTTGAAAAACACCCTATCTCGCAATATAAAAAACAGCGAAAGTAAATTCCTGGATCCACAGAAACATTTTATTGGGATCTTCCTTGGGTTATGCCACACATCCCCCCCACAAAATTGAATTGAAATTGGTTGAGTTTTGTTTGATGTAATGTATTTAAATGTGTTTATTTCTTGCACCTCAAACAAGGCTCATATAAATAATGCTTGTGTATCTCTCTGTCTCTAAAATGCCAGAAACATCAAGAGTTTGTCAGATGTACAAATCACTCAGGTAGCCTGTGGGTATTGGCACTCTCATGCACTTTCAAGAGGTGAGGATTATACCTCTGACCCTGGTCTGACCTGGTATAAGCACCGTCCTCAGAGATCTGATCACAAGCATTTCGATTGGTTCCTGAGATCCAATCGCTCAGACCACATTCAGCAAATCGCGGAATGAACACAAATCCGTCCTGGGCCACATATGAAGGACCAACTACTCCCCTGACGCCCTCTGACAGTTTTACAATGGATCTAAAGTATTTTTTACTTTTCATTGTCAAAAAATTTGATTTCTCTGTAGCCACCACCACAATGTCAACACTGACAACCACATAATGACTGATGCTTTTTTCAAATGGATAAAATCTTTCTTCACAGCAGAGCTGCCCATTCATTCATGCAGTCCCTCCTGACTGCGCTCTCTCACTCACGCAGACATACAGACACACACAAATGTTGTCATTGGACACATCTGTAAACTCAGACTGGGTAGAAAAAACATAATTTGGTCTGCATGAATTATAATGACATTTGGGTTTAATTGCTTTTAGAGCAGGGAAGTGTGACCTGATCACCAGCGGTCACAGGGAAAACAGTCAAGACACATTTCAATGTCAAGTTTGAACAGATAAACTTGGAGCTGTCCACTTGTGATCAGATCTCTCAGGACGTATGTTAATACCAGGTCTGAACAGGGCCCAAAGCGTACACATTTATTCATTCAGCTTACTTTGTTTTGTACGTCAGGCCATTCAATGTCATGTTTCTCTACACAGGAGGTCAAGTCTTCTCGTGGGGCCAGAATCGATATGGACAACTTGGGCTAGGATTAAAGGGACAGAGCGTTACCACGCCACAAATCATTCAGTCTCTGCAGGGCATTCCTTTTGCTCAGATATCTGCCGGTGGTGCTCACAGCTTTGCCCTCACGCTCTCAGGAGCGGTGTTTGGTTGGGGACGCAACAAGTTTGGTCAGCTGGGTCTCAATGACACTAATGGTGGGTGGTCAAACCCCATAAGATCATGTGAGCATTCAAGCCCTTAACAAAACCTAAGTGTCAGAATGTTTTTTTTCTTTTTCAGATCGATCTTGCCCAGCTCTGCTGAAGTCTCTTAGGTCTCAGAGAGTGATTTACATCTCCTGTGGAGAAGATCACACAGCAGCACTGACCAAGGTAAGTGAATACCTTTTGTTCATTTTTTGGACCTGCACTGTGGTGTGAACGACCATGAATCAATGTGCTGAGATGTGGGGAAACCAGGCAAACATCTCAAAGACTTCAGAGCTTTACACCTTCAACCTTTCACTGTTGACAGGTTTTAAACAAGTTGAGTTTGACCAAGTTACAAATTTGGAAGTGAGGCTTAAAACAAATGAAAAGAAAGAAGGTGAAACTAACCCTGTATCTCAGAATTAAAGTTTGGCTTGGTAAGTTGCTTCTCAAAAACGTTTTAGCTTATTTGTGGAAATATTCTCACGTCCAGATAGCCATCAACTAAGTGTGGTTTTGACTAGAGCAGTGGTTCTCAAACTTTTTTCTGTCATTCCCCACTTTTGGTCTAGAATATTTTTCATGCTGGCAGCTTCACGTGAATTAGCTCTGATCTCACTATGTGTGTCTCTGAGTGAGTGAGTGGGGCGGGGGGCGGAGCCCCGGGGTGTGTGTGTGTGTGCACTGTCCGTTCGCGAAAAATATGCGCGACAGGCACAACACTGTTCAGGGAGCCACTGCAGAGGGGCTGAAGAGCCCGCAGCTTCAGAGTGATTTGTATACTGCTTCGCCGTTAAAGAGATGCGGACGCTAAAACATTGGTCCGGCTATAATATTATTTCCACCCCACACCACACAATTTGAGAATCACTGGACTAGAGGGACGAGAGGGACAATGGGAGGGGATGAGTGTATCGGTTATATTTTTGTGTTGCCTGCTCTTGCTAGCTTCTCCAGGATTGCCTACCCTATCATAATTAGTATGATGAATAAAAGACACAACTTTAAAGAGTTGTAAAAAAATTTCCTTTGATTTAAGTGACCACTACAGTTCGGGGCTAAACAACCTTTATCTTTTACCAACAGAAGTTTTTCTTTGCCTTGTGGTAGTTTGTGCAGCAGTGAATTTTAAAGTCTTCATGGCTGATGGATGGAAATGCCCAACCCATGCAGGTATCCAGGAGGAGTAGGTTTCTGTTTCAGTTGAGGGCTTACGTCGCAGTGGAGGATCCTTCTTAGGGCAGGAGTTTAGTATTATGGGTACTTCTTGTGGGTAATAACTGTTTTGAACTCAATAACATGACTTGAACGTTCCTACTTTCTGTCTGTCCCAGTCCTATCTCCTGTGTCTGCTAACATTAGGCCAATCTGCGGGAAGGTTAGAATAAGTGTTGCTGATTTTACAGGAGGGAGGTGTGTTTACATTTGGAGCGGGTGGATACGGACAACTTGGACATAACTCCACAAACCATGAAATCAACCCTAGGAAAGTGTTTGAGCTCATGGGGAGTGTAGTTACGCAGATCTCATGCGGAAGGTAAAGTCAGTGTGTATTTTGTCACATTTGATCTCAAACATTATTACATTTCATTTATGTTTATGTATCCACTTAATTTGAAAGAATCAGTAAAAAAGATCAATACAGTGTATCTTGAATTTTGTGTCATTAATCAACTTTTTATAAAATGATTGTTTAATTCTAAGGCAGCACACGTTGGTTTTCACTCCCTCGTCTGGGAAGATGGACTCATTCGGGCTTGGCGGTAACGGGCAACTTGGTACACGCTCCACGTGCAACAGGAAAAGCCCCGCCCCTGTCAAAAGCCCCTGGGTGGCTGGAGCCCTGGCAGGTGAAACACAATATATATAAATCTGGGCAAAGTGATTTTTTTACAGGGCCGAGAGGACTGAAAGAAAAAATCCAAATGCAACCCTCGCATTTATTTCTTGCTTTCATTCCTTTTCTTGGCAGACTCAGAGAAGGGCTGTTGTGTCAAGAGGATTTACGCTGGAGGAGATCAGAGCTTTGCTCACTACTGCACTGCCAATGTAAGTATTTAGGAATAAAGGGACTTCTCACATGTAGATGACTAATTTCTTACACATTTATAATAAATTGTTAGAACTGGTCTGAATTGTGTCAACAAATTAGCTGAACTGCTTGACCTGTTCCTGGACAATCGATACACTTTAGTCTATCGTTTTTAATCTTTTTAATATTTTTTTAGATCTTGCAGAGCAGAGACTCTGTGAGGAAACAAGATCACCACGGACGGATTTGCACCTTAAATGGAGATATCATACACAAATGGTTGAACCATTCCCCAGGACGACTCCCGCTGGAAATCTCCAAGTAAAGTCAAGAGCCATGGCTGATCTCACCTTATTGATGTTATTGTTAGTTCATTGTAGTCCTTTTTCACAGCTGCAAAAGTGTCATGACTTGCAGAAAAATGTCGCACTAATTACTCTCCTTTTATGATTCCCTCAGTGAGATTGACCTTGTGTTCTCCTCAGCGAGCTGCCTCAATGGATCGTTTCTGTCGAGGAGGTAATCACATTTTAGATGAAGTCCGGTGTCATCTACATCTATGTCCAAAAGTCTTAGTTCATCTCTCATAACGGTTTTCATTATTGTCAGATCCATAGCATTTTCTTCACTGATCTGATCCTCCTTCTTCACACTATTTACAACCAGCATACAGCAAAATGTAGGTGTCCTTGCCATTTATTAGTAAGTGTCAAACTCCAGTCTTTGTTGAGACTGTCAAGGAGACATTGATTTGGAGCTGTAATCAGCAGTGTTGTTGTATAATTTGAGGCGATCTGAATATTTGGAAGGCTACTTGTCTGCTCTCTTAATTAATGTCTGTCTCTTTTCCTCAGTCATCCAGATCACTTCAATACCAGCAGCAAATATTCAGGAGTGGATATGAACACAGCTCGCATCCTGTTTCACAGAGCGATCCAACAAGATCACCCTGAGATAGCTCAGCAGGTTCGTGTTCAAAAACGAAAATCCTTTCGTTGGGGCACCATATTTATGTTTATTAATAAATTACATTGCTGGATCTCCCCTAGTTTGATTTGACACTTAGATATAATTGCACTGACATTACTTCACATGGTTTATATTTGCTGTAAATGTACTTCTTGGTAGAAAAAGTAGGATCAGGTTGAATGGATCACAGTGTGTACTATAGGTGGAGATTATTATCAAATCAAAATCAAATCAAAGTTTATTGTCATTTGCACCAATGACAGCGTCATCGGAGCAATGAAATTCTTGTGACATGGCAGGCAACATCTACGCAGTAGACGACTTTACAAAATAGAAAAATAACATACTATATAACATATAACATATCACATCGTAACATATAACATAGTCCAATGAAGCAGCAGTTTACAGGGTGAAGGAGTGGGGAATATTAAATAATATGAATATATGTATAACATATAACATAGTCAAATGAAGCAGAAGTTTAGATGGTGAAGGAGTGGGGAATATTAAATAAAAAAATGTGAATATATGTATAACATATAACATAGTCAAATGAAGTAGCAGTTTACAGGTTGAAGGAGTGGGGATTAATAATATTATATTAAATAATATTAATATATGTGAAGTCAGTGTATTTGTAATGATTGATACATTTATCGGTAATCGACTACTAAATTCGTCATCAACTATTTTGATAATCGAATAATTGGTTTCAGTTCTCAGATTTCAGCTTCTTATATTTGAAGTTTTACAGGTTTTATTTGCTCCTCTAATGACATAAAGATAATATCTTTGGTTTGTGAACAAAACAAGACATTTGTGGAGGCTGGGTGTTGGGGAATCACAGATCAACACACCGATTTTTTTCATTTTAAATATATGTTCATGTGTCTTATTAGCTTTGATAAGGAACTCTTTTTCTGCAGCCCTCAAAAAACATTTCTTTAAGATGCTTGAATATTTTGGACATAATGTGTAACTGTCATTGGAGTAGCACAGAGATCTTGGCCACTTAAGTAACATCACTAAAACGTTTTTACCTTTTAAAACACCCACTGTGGCGCCTTTCCTTAAAACTGAATGTAGTGGTTATTAGAGTTTACTCCAATTTTAAGACTGTTAACATGCTCAATCTGAAAGGGATATTTCAGGCTTCTTTTCTACCCTTTTTTTTCCCTGTGAGGTTTTATACAACATCAGTACCTCTTCAGTTTGTAGGCCTGAAGACAAAGTCTTTCTCTGACCCCTTCACTGACAAAGGTGTCACTCTTAAGGCCGGCGCATGCTTCTAGGACTCGTTGTCATTAATGCTTATCCAAGCGTTGCGCGTTACAAAGCAATTCCCCGCCAGAACACTAGGCGGAGTAACGTGTTTTGTCGAAGACTACCTTAGAGACGCCTTCTTTCTTCTTCATCGACTGTTTAATTACATCTCCACCGCGGCTTCTCATAGCCATTTTCTGGCAGACAAATCCAGCAGTCAGTGACGGGTTATCCAAGTGGTCATACTTTCGGATCTCTTCTGCCAACCGCTCTTCTATTTGGTCCATATTCGTTCTTCTAAATCATCCGTTGTTTCTGCCGGTATTATGGGGCATGAAACCGGACACAAGACTCCGGACGGGATGTAGTAAGCAGACCAATCACAAGCCTTGTGGTCTGCGGGAGGCTTGCGGGGCTTTGTCTATTGTTAGAAAAATTGGCCGACGCAAGTAAGCACGTAAGAAGGGATACATAAGCACGTAAGGGGCCCGGAAGGGCTCTTGCGCTTGCGGGCCCGTGAAAACGCAGAAGCATGCGCCGTCCTTAAGTCACGTTTTATTTGCAGAAAGAAAATGAATTAGTTATGATTAAGCACCACCCTAGTCTGTTTTAGCGTCGAAGTTACATAACATGAAACTCTACTTATCTTGAAATAAGTTTTAGTAGCCACTTTATGAGCTGCACCCTGCCCCACCTGAATATGTCATTGTTAGACTTAGCCTCACACAGTTTATGAAACAAGCAGGAACTTGGGATCAATATATTCATCATAACAGACCTTTAATCTTTCCAATGTCTCCCTCAGATTGCTGCCAGTCTAGAAAAGAACTTAATTCCCCGACTGAGCAACTCTCCTCCAGACATCGAAGCCCTGAGACTCTACCTCACTCTTCCAGAATGCCCTCTCTTCACTGACCGAAACAATTATGTGACCATTGCCATCCCATTTGCCAAATCGCTCCTCAGCCTGAAGGGGGCGCCACTTAAGGTGCTAGGTAGGATGGAGGTGTTCCAAAATGCAACACTAGAGGCACCACATTGTCTGTTGAAGTTTGCTTTTAATCTTTATTGTCTTCTGTTTGCGTCAGGAAACTGGTGGTCTGGGTTTGAGCCCAGAGTCTTTCAGCGGCTTGTCCAGGTTTACAAGGAGGTGGTGGTGTATCTGCTTCAGATGCACAAGGTTGGCATTCCTTCAATCGAGCAGAGAATCTTCACCTGTTTCCTGGACACGTCCCTCCGATTCCTGGAGACCCTGCATGTGGTGAGAGATGGAAAAGAATCCATGTTACTTGTCAAATTCCTACATTAAATCCTGCAGGATTGTGACAAACGCTTGATAAGATCCATTCTCCTGATGCTTCAGGTGAGTGAACGGGCCGGACACATCATTCAGTACGATAAATTCTACATCCATGAGCTGGACGACCTGATAGACATCAGACACGACTACGTCACATGGATTCAGAGGCAGATGTACCCAATGGTGAGGCTGCTGCAGAGGCACCATGATTCACTTAATTATATTTGTCTTTGTGTAGATATTAGTGTGATCTGTTTTTTCTGTCCGTATCCTCAGGGCCATGATGGTGTGGTGACTCTGTGCAGGTATCCCTTTGTGTTTGATGCCCAAGCCAAGACCACTCTGCTTCAAACTGATGCTGTCATACAGATGCAGGTAATATACAGACAAATTCCACCTTCATCTGTCGCCTTTTCCACTTCAATCGATTTGGTTTTCATTCTGTGTTAAAGAGCTGAATCTAGTGCAGTCACGTAATTTGGGACCATACCAACTGCTTTATAGTACCTGTGAAAATATTAAAACGTTTTCATCATCCATTGCTCCCTGCTTTGATAGATAGCAGTGGACCAGGCACAGATGCAAAATTTCAGCTCTATGTTCCTGCCAGCAGTGGAATCTGTCAACCCGTGCCTCATCCTCATCGTCCGGAGGGAAAACATAGTCGGAGACACCATGGAAGTCCTCGGGAAGTCCAAGAATGTTGACTACAAGAAACCACTCAAGGTAAAAGCAACTATTACTAATGTTTTCATGGTAACAAAAGTGGAAAAACTGTGCTGTCTGTGAAAGCTGTTGCACAGAATGACAGATTTGTTATTTACTGAAGTTCCCCTGAGCTCTTTGGAGCCTTTAAAGTAACTTCAACCATAAGTTTTGACTGAAGTGGCTCTACCCTGGAACTTATTAAACAACCTTTAGGATTTAATACTGGGAGGCACAGTGGTCACAAGCTGCTGGTGCAGGTTAATGAGTTTAGTTACACGTTATAAAAAAATCTAAGTGATTATTCATGGCTTTATGTCATGAATTAAATAAATCTGTCAAGAATGGATGTCTGTAATGCTCAGCTACTAAGATACATACAATATCTACCATTCAATGAAATCCTCTGCCGTTTCACTAATGTTTGCGACATCCATGGCAGGTGATCTTTGTAGGAGAAGAGGCGGTCGATGCCGGGGGCGTGAGGAAGGAGTTCTTCCTCTTGATCATGAAAGAGCTGCTGGATCCCAAATTCGGCATGTTTCGTTACTACGAGGAGTCCAGGCTCATCTGGTTTTCAAATAAGGTACTTCTGCTGCATGATTCACCTTTGTGTAATAAAGCAGCGTTTTCTAAGTGCACTCTTGAAGGCCCATAATAATGAGGACACTGAAGTGGTTGTATTTGAATCACCATATCTTCTAGAGCAAAGCCGCTTCTCCTGAATGAGATCGAGGAGAAACTGCCCCCTTCTAAATAACTATCTGTCCCTCGCAGACCTTTGAAGACATTGACTTGTTCAACCTCATCGGGGTCATCTGTGGTCTGGCCATATACAATCTCACGATAGTGGAGCTCAACTTCCCCGTGGCCCTTTACAAGAAGCTTCTGAAGAAGAAGCCGACGCTCGACGACCTGAAAGAGTTAATGCCAGACGTGGGAAGGTCAGTTCATGGAATAGTCGTCTGAGGTTTTCTATTCAACATGTGTAGGGATGTCACTTTATTCAGTTATGGTTCTTTTTGCGGGGGGCAGCTAAAGTTGAATCTTTCAACGTTGTTATTACTGTACAGTACCACACAGTGTTAGACATTGACTAATAAAATGATATTGACAGATACTGATCTTTTATGTGTGTCCTGAAAAAAATCAGGAGTCTACAGCAGTTACTGGACTACACAGAAGATGACCTCGAGGAAACGTTCTGTTTGAACTTCACAGTAAGATCGTATTCAAATATTGGTTTCTTAAAGTATAAACTAAATAGTTGTTATCTGCAAATCCCTAAACACTGTCTATTTTTACAGATCACTGAGGACAACTATGGGGCTACAGAGGTGCTGGAACTCGTACAGAATGGCGAAGACATCAATGTAAATAAATCAAACAGGTAAAGTCTTCTTGCTTGTCCAGTGAACCAAGAGCAAATGTTGTTGAAATGAATAGTTTCACACATTTATTTGCTTTCCTGTTAGATTGAATAATAGATACCACTGTGATGGCTCAGCAGTAAGAATGTAGCATCACTCAGTAGCTGCTTAGCTTAGCAGAAGGGAAAGAAACAAGGGGGACAGATAGATAGATAGATAGATTACTTTATTCATCCCCGAAGGGAAATTAAGTCGTCATAGCAGCAGGTATATTTGGATACAATAAAATACAATACAATAGAATAAAATAAAAAATATTGAGGTAGAAAGAATAAAAAAACAGGAACACAAGATAAATAGGTAGATAAGGTGCAGTGGCAAGATGATGGTAATAGTACTGATGATATGATGGTAATGTTATTGTTAGACAGTATATACAAATAGTACAGTATATATAGTATATAATATAATATATATATATTTATGTATGATAGTAATTCTACCAGTATAATAGCAGTATATAGTAATAATAATGGCAGCAACCGTATATATAATAATAGTAAATATAATAATAATAACATGTACACATGTATAAATATTATATACAAAGAATATACAATGAGTATGATATGATATGATATATAGTAGAGGTATAAATATAAGTATTCGACTATACAATAGATAATATAATATACTATGAGTGTAAGAATATGTAGACAGTGTGCAAAAGACAATATTATTGTATAAAAAGAAATATAGTATCAATACGGTTTATATTAACACATAGCGGAGTGTTTTACAGGGTACACAGTGCAAGGAGACAGGTACATTTAGTGTAGTTCTGTGATGGTGGCTCTGACAGAGGTAGCTGAATTGTACAGTCTTATTGCAGTTGGGAGGAACGACTTCCTGTATCGTTCCTTAGAGCAGCGGGGTTGAATGAGTCTGTGGCTTAAGCTGCTCCTTAGCTTATCCAGTGTTTTGTGGAGGGGGTGAGAGGGATTGTCCATGATTGCCAGCAGTTTTGCCAGCATCCTGTCCTCCACCACCTCGTCCAGGGTGACAAGCTTAGAGCCAACCACAGAGGTGTACAGAGGTAAACAAATCCATCTAACAGCACCTCTGGAGCTCATTGATAAAACAGTTAGTGTCGCTTCTAACCTCGCAGCTCGTTTTCCAAGCCAATGACGTGTGTGAATGTCTCCAGATCGTTCTGGTGATAAATGTAGGTAGAGCTACAGGCACTGGCAGAGGTCAGAAACATTTTCAATTCAAATGTAAACATGAAAAAATATGGTGTCAGGTTCAGACTGAAGTGTAAAAATATATTTTCCGTACGCTTGGCATTTTCCAAAATGTTGAAATATTCCTTTCAGACACAGACATGGCTTTCTGTGGTAGTATTCTAAATCATTACCTGTAAATGGTTTGAGCTGATTCTGAGGATTACAGTTTCATCATCCTCCTTCCTATTTGGTCATATCTCTGTGTGCATTTTACATGTCTCTAAATATAGCTTCTTCTTTTTTTCTCCAGGCAGGACTTTGTCAGCGCCTATGTTGACTACGTTTTCAACACATCCGTGGCCTCTCTGTTCGAGTGCTTCTATGCAGGCTTTCACAAAGTGTGCGGTGGAAAAGTCTTAGAGCTGTTCCAGCCAAACGAACTACAAGCCATGGTCATTGGCAACACCAACTATGACTGGACGGAGCTCGAAAAGGTTGTAATTCAGACATTGATGAAGTTTAAATATGTCACATCATTTGCCAAAGTAGGCCTAATAACTTTTAAAAGTACAAATCATTTTTGTCTCCACTCTTCAGACTACTGAATACAAAGGGGAGTACTGGGCAGACCATCCCACCATCCGACTCTTCTGGGAGGTGTTCCACAGTCTTCCTTTAGAGAAGAAAAAAAAGTTCCTCTGTAAGTGAACATAAACATCAGCCAGTCTGTGGGTATTTGCTCATATGATTCACGTTCAACCGCTCAACAGAAACTTCTCCTGCCTTTTCCAGTGTTCCTCACAGGAAGTGACCGCATACCCATTCTGGGCATGAAAAACCTGAAGCTAGTGATCCAGCCCACCGGTGGAGGAGAGCACTATTTACCTGTGGCCCACACCTGCTTCAACCTGCTGGACCTGCCAAAGTACATGAGTCTAGAAACACTCCAAACAAAGCTGCTGCAGGCCATAGATCACAACCAAGGCTTTAATCTCGCCTAAAATTAGACAGAAATGCCTAGAACTCCATGTAAAGACTCTTGCTGGCATCCACATTTTTCCAAATTGTTTTACAGACTTGAACACTGGTTGGAAAGATGAGACTACATGAAACTAGTAATTATAGAGTTGGATATTTAGGTTTACATATTAATGTTGAGTTTGATTTTCGAGCTTGTTTTTCATGCCACCACATTATTGATGCTTATTACAAGTTGAATCACATTTGATACTGCTCTTGTATATATTCTTTTATTCATGTTTGGATACGACGAGTAAGATGAAGCAAACTACATGGATATACTTTACAGGGCATGAAGACGGCAACATAAACGCCTGTAAAATATGATGACTAGAAGCAGCACTACCTGTTAACTGTTTTGTTTTTAACATTGCACAAATATTTAAGAAACAAGAAATACAAATACTGTGGCCTCAAAATGACCAGAGTTAAATATAATAACCTTAAACGGTGACGACATAAAGACATTTTAATCTCCACGGTGTAGTAACTGCTCAGACTGTATTTTACAGGAGTTAATGATGTTGTGTCCACTCCCTATTCATCTGATGTTTGAGCCCAGACAATGTAAACTAACGCTCTTCATGTTAGGTTCTATTGTGGCATCTGATTGAGAGCATTGCAAAGTGTTTGCTTTAGATACAGTGTGATTTCTTGGCTGTGAGCCTTAAAACAATCCACAAATAAAAAGCAGAGCCACTGATATAAACAAGTTACTTTGGGGGTAAAATATTGTTGTACGGCATTTTCACCTACCGACCTCAGCTGATACTTTATTGCAACGTCCTGCATTTGAAGAAGGTTCCTGGTGCGGCCGGGGTCTTTCTCTGTGGAGTTTGCTTGTTCTCCCTATTTCTACCTCAATTGGAGACTCTATATTGACCAAAGGTGTGAATTCGGTATGAATGTTGGATTGTGGCTAAATGTTGGTTCTCTGGCGCCCTGTCCATGGTGTACCATGCCCCACATTCAATGTCAGCTGGGATTGGCCCCAGCTCCCCCTGTGACCCTCAAAAGGATAAGTGGTATAGATAAAGGATGGATGGATCAAGCATTCGGGAATACTATTAAAAGTAATCTTACCTCAGAACAATTAACTTTTTAAATGCAGTGTAATATATCAACGTAAACACTGGAAAGACAATAAATCTTCAGAGGATGTGTCAAGCACGCTGCGAATTTGCTTAACTATGGAATTCAAATAGGATCACTGAAAATGAATCGTTTACTGTGTGAAATATCAATAATTGTACTACCTCTACTACTACCTTAGAGAAACATAGGAATGATTCCTACTTCTGTGAATTTGAGCGTATTGCATCTGCCTTACGCTGGCCAAAGGATATGTGGCCAATATTGTTGCAGTGCAAGTTAGTAGGTAAAGCGCAGGAAATCTGTAATAGTTTTACTCTAGACCAGAACCCAGATTATGAGGTGGTAAAATCAAATATAAGTTAGTTCCTGAGGCTTATCGCCAGAAATTTAGGAAATGCTAAAAAAAACTGTCAACCGGGAAGTTGTGCTACTTGAGGAGATTAAGAAATGCTTGCCTGAAGTTATTGTTGTGTACTTAAATGAGCAAAAGGTGTCGACCTTATCGTGACCAGCCGTGTTGGCAGATGAATTGGCCTTGGCGCATAAGAATGTGTTTTCCTCATCTGTGTCCCGTGATGGGGCGGTTCTATGTGAAAGACAAAAATCCCCCCGAGCCCCAGGCACCACTCGCCAGTTTCCCGGGATAAGCGGGCTTGTTTCTCCTGCCGTGAAAGTGGACATTTGATCGCTGATTGTCCGGTGCTAAAGAAGAAGCAACAGATCAAGAGGCAGAGAGATCCACACCACAGCCACAGTACATAAAAGCACATTTCCGTTTAGCGTTCTGTCCCTTGCATAATGAATGTTGGCCTGATCTTTATGTGACAACAGATTTCTATCCAGACAGTTCACTTCAGCTTTTCATTTTAATCATCAACCGGATGTGTTAATTATATGCACATGAAGAAGGCAAACATGGACAGCTCTGTGTTGTCCCATTTCTGCATTTTAAGTTTCAAAGAGGCAAGTCCTGCTGCATCAGCCTATAGTGGGTGCCACAGGAAGGACAGCGCTGGGGAGTTCCCTCATGAACCCAGAACCACACAATCGCAGTGTTGTCTTCCTCACCTGCAGAAAATACAAAACACCTGGTTTGTAATATAGACATGACAATTCATAAATTAGACTTATTACCTCTGCCAAAGAAGTGATGTTTTTGTTTCTTAGCAGGATGATGCAAAAACTACTCAACCATGAAAGTATGTGGAGCAAACCCCAGAAAACTTCTTTTGCAGATCAAAATAGGCCATTTTTTTTATATTTTCCCTGATTTCACATAAAATAATTAGCAGCTCTTGAAAAAAACAGGCATGTTTAGGGGACTGATATTCATGAGTGTGCAATTTGGTAAATAAATTTCATGAGGGGACGGTTTATCCTTGGCGGAGGTATGTGCTTTTCCGAGTGGCATTCTTGTGTTTGATATACATAACTTACAAATACAGCCCACCAGCCTCTTGGTTCCAGTGCATGGCACGATCTGAGGGTCTTCCTTGGTGCCTGGGTAGTATGTGTGATTCAGTATACTGTAGGGATCCTGTCATTTAAATTTAAAGACAGTAAGTACATGTCAGATTCAACACACTACAGTTGTGTATGTGAGACTGAAGAGCTGCCTACCTTTCCCTCTTTAAAGGCCATCAGGATGCGTCGCTCCAGTCCAGTGGCCTGCTCCTCATCTGTTGGTATTCCTGAAAAAATAAACAAGGCAGAGGGTTTCAGCAATAAAAAACATATATACATGTGCTTTGGTGCATTATCAGTGCGATTGTCCCTGCAGTTGAACGCCAGTAAAGCTGCACGTCTGCAATGGACTCCACCCACACGCACACTGTTCAGGAAACTGGCCTCAAACCAAAGGAGGTGGGTCAATAAAAAAAGGCCTGTGCTCAACTTGAAGACCAAATGACCTTCATTACTGGATCATAGTCACACAGAGGAACACACTGACATGTTACAACCTCACAGCGAATAAGGGCACCACAAACAACACATACTTTCACTTTGAATTAATATAATGTGATAAAATCCCATGTTCTTTACCCTCTTTAATAACTAAAGCACATGTTGGGCAGCAATAAGTCAGACTTAGAGCACGATGAAGCGTTTTAACACTGTGGAGCGTTCAGGAAACTAAATTTATTTATTCCCCCATACTTCACCTCACATGACCTCCCACACTTACGACCCGCGTCACTTTCTCTTTTGCTCCACAGTCTGCTCCTGTCTGACGGTGTCACATTTTCATTTCCTGGACTCGTACCTCTCTCTGAGGCCAGGGCAGCGGCTCGGTGGATCGGCCTGACCGCCACGTTGCTCCTGATCCGCAGGGTTGTTGTCCAGGCCCGGTGAAGAAGACGTCCCGCCATGATCCCGCTCCGCACGCGCAGGTACCCACACTGACGCGAGGGAGGGGTCAGCTGTCAGATGGACTGAAATGAACCCGGCAACCGTCTGAGTGACAGGTGCCCGGACCAATCACAGAGGACACGCGGCTGCGCCAACCAATGACATAGAGCAGACGGCGCAAAGAGGAACAGGTGGTAAATACTGCTGAGCTCTATAAAGCTAGAAAACCGTTATTTTCTCACATTAATTATTCGTTTTATCGACTCACACTTCTCATAAATAAATGTTTTTATTATCTCTTTTTATTTTGCTCCTCGAAATTCACACACAAACAATCATATATTCTTGTCTTTCTATAGTTATGAGGACACTCTTTAACTAATACGAATTAATAACTGATTAAATACTTACCCAGCCCCATACCCTAAACTTAACCATCAAAACGAAATGCCTTGCCCTTACCGTAACGTTTATTACCCTAACCCCAAAAACATAATAATAATTATAACCATTTTGTATAGCAGGTATCTAAATAATGTAACAAATTGCTTCACAAAATACACGGCAAAAAAAAACGAATGGTAAAAGGTAATAAATTCAATTTTATGCGCCAAATCATAACATATTAAGGTTGAGACCTTAAAATAGCGAAACCAAACAGTTCCCACAATGAACAAGTACTTTGGTGGCTGTGGAAAGCAAAAGCTCCCTCATTAACTGGAGTGAGCAGGGGAAAACGGGAATAGAAGAGAGAGAGAGACCAGTATTTTAATTCTGAACACACTATTTTCTATTATTTTAATGTGTTTTGTCATTCTTTTTTGAAGCATTCACTTGCTCTCTACTCGACCTCGTTTTCACTATATGCTGCTGTAACAAAGGGCAAAATTTGTTTTTTTCTAATCTTATTATATTCTTCAAACTGGTATAGACTATAGTTGTTTTTAACTGTAGTAGCAGCTTTAAATTAAATGCAGTGAAGTAAAAAAAAAAGAGAGAAAAGTGTGCGTTTCGTAAAAAAATGAGTTTGTCAGTATTTGGAAGTCAGTCAGTTTGGCATTAGATCAAGATTATATAATCCTATTCATTTGAATGACCAAAAACATTTATACAGGAGCACGGGTTTCCCTCAAACCACTGCTTCTCATTGAAGGGGATAGATGTCAAGGAATTAGAATTATGTCCAAAAATAATGGCATGAAGAATCCAGGTCTTGGCACTCAAAGTGCTTAGAAAAAAATATATAAGGCCTTTATTTCAATAGGCTTGAAGCATTAAAATAAAACAAAGGGTAACGGCATAATTTGATACGCATTTTAATGCTTCAAGCCCGAATTGTTTCACAATTTATACAGGTTTTAGAAAAACAAACAATCAGCTAACCTCTGAGACATATTAGACACACTAATACCAACAAAGTACATAATCCAGAGAAAATCCACAGAATGTTCTTTAATTAAATATTATTTAAAAAAGGCTTGGATTAGAGCTGCTACAATGCTATTCTCAAAATTTTACTTTAGAATATCAGATGAACGTTACTTGAACTGATTTTGAATTAGTCTGAGGCTTTCTGTTTTACTGCCGCACCGTCTTTGCTGTGTGTTGCTGTGGCTGGTGTGTCTGGTGTGTCCTGTGTGTCTGGGTATCGTTGCTCTTCTTCTCCAGTTGGAGGCAGTGTGGAGACCGTGCTTTCTGATACTCCTCCATGAAAACAGGAAACATAAAGAAACGTTAACAGCGCTGTGGAGTCGCGTAAACACACGGTACTGACCGCTGGTGTATAGAGTTGAGTGAAAACGGTCAAAAAAGACTGAGTTTCGCTGTATTACTCAGGCTGCACTACAGCGTCTATTCACAGGCGCGATCCCACTACTGAGCGGCACGGGGGCTTTGACCTGCTCCGTCTCCGGCCTGGGCCGATGCACCCCTCCTTAGACGACCTGGTGGTCCCGGGCTCCCCCAGGAGCACCATATCGATACCGAACTTAGTGCGGACACCCGATCGGCATAGTCCGTTGCAGCTCAGAGCTCCTGAGCTCAAACGATCCGCCAGCCTCAGCCTCCCAGTAACTTGGATTACAGGCGCGCGCCACCGCACCCGGCGAGAACTGAGAGTTCGCTATGGGCTTTTAGCTTCTATATCAGTGACGTCAGCAAGCGGGCTAGTGACATCTGGTGGTGAGGTTCATGCATGATAGACAGACAGAAAGATGGATAGATAGATGGATGGATGTATATGTATAATAACTTTATATATATATATATATATATATATAATAAATATATATATATAACTATATACATTTATATGTATATAGTTTGATAGACAGATAAATAAATAGATGGATGGATAGACAGATGGACTGATAGACACAGATGGATCGATAGATAGATGGATAGATAGATAGATAGATAGATAGAGAGAGAGAGAGAGAGAGAGAGAGAGAGAGAGAGAGAGAGATACAAAACAGTAAACCACATGATGGCCAAAATGAGTCAATAATAAGTTCCCATGAAGTTAGATGAAAGTCTCGCCATCAGAACTACTACAAAGCTGTCACTGTAAAGAATTATAAGAAAAGATAATCCTTTATTAGTCACACAGTGGGGATATTAAAATGCAGCCTGTGCTAATGGAGATATTTAAAATACAAATATTCGAAGTATAAGATGATTGATAGACACAAGTAACCGAGGCAGAGCATTGAGGCCAAATATGCTAATAATGCTATAAACTAAGTTGTGTATTAGACTAACATAGCCTGTCAAAATTATGGTAAAGCAGATGTAAGTGTATTTGAAAAGAATCAAATAAATATAAAGATAGTAAGTAATGGTGACTGGTGCTGTAACCATTTGAATGAGAAAGTGCTGTTTAGTTTATTTTCCCGACTATAGGTCAACACCCCCTGCAGTGCTGCACAGTATGCAGGTGTACTTTCAGTGTGGAGACTCTAAATTGACCATAGGTGTAAATGTGTTCGGCTGTTCTGTTTGTAAGGCGGTCCTGTGATTCACCTCTGCAAAGTTTACCTGCTTCTCCCCCTACGTCAGCGGATTGTCTCCAATCCCCTGGCAACCCAAAACGATAAGCTGCACTAAGGACGGATGGATGGTATTTCTGTGTAGCCTGTTTGATGCTCAAATGTAGAACATGATGAAGATAATATTGGGAGCTAACTAAGATAATACAATTATATTGTATTGTATTTTAATGGTGGTAATAGCGGACTTCAACGTAATCGCTGATTTCTTCAAGGCCCTTGAAGCCACTAAGCTACTTCTTTTTCTTTCTTTTTTAAAGAACAAGCCTTTATTGATTGAAGACCATTTGCAGTACAGTTGACTTTGAGACAGATGCTTAAATGATCCTTACAATGAATCACTGATACAGTAAGTAATGGAAACAATTAATTGAATTGACCTCTGACACTTAACATTTGGAATACTGTTTCCATTTCATTAGATTCATTGCCTCATTTTATGATTAGAGCAACGGTTTGAGATGCTTTGAATTATTTCGAAGTACTAACCCATAGAGTTCATAGTTACTGAAGGTGGAAAGTATGTGGTCCTACAGGTCAACCGAAAATCACAGTTAGGTGTACAGATGCCATGCAGAGGCACACTAGTAGCAAACAGGATGTTCTAATACCATTAGAAATAATGATTTTAGTCATAAGAAATACACACAACTGTACGTGACATGTTTCAGTTTTATGTTTCCAACATTATGAACCCAACTGCAACACAAACATACACATTATATTGATATCAGGCATAAACATATTCATCCACTGTGTGTGAATTAACATAATCAACAGCAAGACATATAACAACATACATTACACACATAATCACAGAAGACAATACCCAACATTAGATTTCCGACAGATATGCAACAAGACACATTTAGAGTTAATGATTTCCTGCTAGTTTAGTGGAATTAGATCCAGACCATATTCACAAACAGTGACATCACAGTGAACAGGGTCCCAAGTTACACATGAGAACAAGAAGGCACAAACACATACAAATATAAGTTAGCTGTTGATATATTTAGATTTCATAATTTCTGAACTTCTGCAGGAGACTGGATGGAGAGTCAGCAGCCCAGCGGAAACGCCGATGGCAGTAATCACCTGCACAGCGATGAGAGAGAGTATGTTAGTTTCATTTTATATGGTGTACAAACACCTAATTCTTAGATATAAAACCTATAAATCTAATAATTTAAGAGTGATTTAATGAAATATAGTAAACTTATACATACATTTAAACATTAAACACAATTCATTTAATCACTCTCAAATTATTTAATTTATTCACAGTAGACTAACATGATAGAAATCCCTTCATTTAATGTGACCCTTTACACATGGACATTTTATATATTATTGCAATATTAGTAATACCACTATTTTTGAGTGGTATTAGTTGATTGTGAATGTCCCATGTTCTTTGATTGATAATCTAAATGAGACTGTCTGATTAAACAAAGATTAAATGAATAAAAAAACAAGATTTTTTTTCTCTGAACCAAGTTAAAATCAGTCCATTGGAGCAAAAGCTGCAGGAATGAATGCGACCCTCTACCCCAATGTGCAAAACTGAATGAAATATATTAGCATGTATGTAGTTATGTATCAACCCTAGCCAGAGGGAATGTGAATTCTTAAAATACAGAAAATAAACATGTTAGAAAGAGACTGTTGAAATCCAGGTTATCTAAGCCTTAAATGGTCACTTCAACAGCTGTCCTTTAACTTAATTCAATGTTGCACTTTAAGTATTGTGAATAAATACTCATTTGGGTTTCTTTTCTGTCTAATGCTTTGAGAACATTTTGAAATGTGCTTACTTGAGGAGACCCCTGCTGGGTCCTGCTCAAAGTGAACGTCCTCTGCTTGGGGAGAGACAGGCTTTTCTGCTTTGGCCTCCAGCATCGGTTCCTTCTTATGTCTCACAGCCCAGTGCATTGACTGAAAAAATTGGGGACCAATCATATCAGTGGGAATTCTTGTCATATAGATTTTATATATATCATTTTAAAGTAAATCTGTACCAAAGAAAAGACATAACATACAGTTTTCACAGAGTCATTCAAGGCTTGCCAGTCGTGGAATGAAATGGTAACCCCACTTCTTTTCCACAGGTCATAGTTCTTCCTTTTGGTTTCATTGGATAAAACCTCTTTGGCCTCTTGTAGTTTTTGGAAATCTGCCACTGTCATAAAGAAAGAACATATCAGGGCAAGTAGATTCCATTTACATTATCTGCTTTGAAATGAAGACAGAAAAATGTGTGGTCTAAGTAAGAAAAATGAGGTACAATGATAAAAAAAAAAACATAATTAAAGAAGGTATTAACATTTTTGTTTTTAAAGTTGGGTTCATCTTGTCTACAAATCAAATTTCCGGCTATGCAACGCGTTCCATTTATTTGTATGAATTTGATCAATTTCTTTTGAATACATGCCATTGTGTTACAGCCCGTTCCACAAACATGATTTACCTGCTCTAGGGCTGTCTAGGTGTTTGTCTGGGTGGCACGCCAAGGCGCGGATCTTGTATTCATTTAGAATTTGTTCAGTCTGAAAGGGGAAAAAATAAACAAATAACTACAATGATGTTTTGCCAATGTCAACATTTGAACTTCAGGAATCAGTCACTTATTCTATTATGGATGGACAATTTTCCCTTTGGTAAAAATATGTTTTGCATTTGGCCACATCTCTGTCACTGAAAGGTCAAGAAAACATTTCAAACCAGTTTTGTACATTAAACATGTATTGGAGATTGGTCTTTTTAATGCTATATTGAAAGGTGTATTGATCCTTTTATTTTGTAGCACCATTAACGTCATATGAAACAAGCTTCGTTCTTAGTGTTGCCAACAACATTTTGAATGAATGAATATCATCATCGTCATCATCATCACAATTAGGCTGCACTGACGTCGTCATCATACATACACTCAGACCTTGCATTGATAACTATATGATTATAAATATAGTACTGTGCGTGCTTTACATGGCCCTACACATAGTGAAGAGTGAAATGTGAATGACTCATACATGTAATTGTACAACAGAGGATGACGCACGAGTTCGTTTTCTTCTCCTGGAGCATCAACAGGTCTCTGTTGGTTCAGACGTAAACGCCAGAGAGTAGCTCTGGCGAGTAGCTCTGGCGTTTACACAATCCAGGATCAGTTTGGTAAAGTATCACACATGTGGCCAGTCGCTTGGGTCCATCCAGCATTGTATTTACCAACTCATACACCACGCATGAGTTGGTTTGTACATCTAGACCAAAATTATTATGTCACCCAGAAAATAGCGTGAGCCAAGACCCACCCACCAACCACCCAAAACTTACCGAGGACAGCTCATCGCAGCCCAGTAACCCGTAGTAATCCTCCAGGTCCTCTGGTTTGCAGTTCAACACAGCCTCCATAAGTGTGTTGGTGGAAATGTCTGTTTTCTAACGGAGCGATTTGTCTTCCACCCTGAATCACAGCTTGTGTGACTAATAGGCTCCTGGTCCTCCTGCTGACTCACTGATAATTTTACCAAAGTGTATCTTGTTATTGTTTTGTCAGCTAGAGCTAGGTGACAGGTGGAGAAACATAAAAAAGTGTCCAATTCTCCCCTGAGTTGTTGAGAAAAATGAGCTGTCCTTTTAACCATATGACGTGTGTTGCGTTCAAGTGCCCACCTCAAAGTCCCACTTTCGCGGATTCGCGAGAGGTATGAAACAATGGCATAGAGCGAGTTTAAATAATTAGAAAACACAAGCTTCACATTGTGATAGATGATGTTATATTATATTTTATGTGTAATATTCACACTACGTTCAATATCATGTGTGATATTACTCCTTCGTATATCATTACTATTTACTAGCACTTTAGTTTAGTATTACATTAATTCCTCATGTAGCCTACTTATTTGTATTTTAATTATGTGTGCAGTTATGCAATGGATTGCACATATATTATTATTCTCCATACTTATTATGATTATTCAAATTTCGACAGCGTACTCTTCCTGCTGTTTTTGTCGTACATGCACAAAAACCACATCAGAATGTGGTCAGGAATGGTGTTCTAAGACTGTTGCCAAACGGTTCGCTCGTAAATTCTGAAAAACTTTGGAATTTGAATAGGAGACTACATCGAAGGAACGAGTGAGAAAACGACAGAGTTTCTGTGCCTAAACTGCTCTCACAGCCACAAATGGAGGTTGTCATACATGACTTTAACATCTAAATCTAGGAAAACAGGTAAGCTTCGCAGAAATGTTTTTATGAAATCTTTCAGACCTAAATTTTTGGCTCTATGAGGTCTAAAGCGGAAGCTGGTCAGATTTTTTCTCCATTGACTTTAATGTTAATTTTGAGAGAACATTTCTGGAAGGAGCCTTGAAGTCACGGTCACATTCTCTCTTAAACCAGCCAATACAATTTTTTTTAATTTCTGGTGAGTAGGTCTAAAACAGAGGGGGCTCTCTGGCTCCGTTTCTCCTTTAACTGAAATTGACCGGACGGTCTTTGAATGCAGCAATAGTTTTGTTATGGTTTTACGTCATCGACGTAACCCTGGGACGTTCCGGCCGTCACGATTGGTGGAGAGCGGGTCACGTGCTCTATGCAAATGAGCCAGCTGTCTGGGAGGAAGGCTCAGCGGCTCTGCAGCTGAAGATGGCGGACGGTGAGAGCAGCCTCGGAACGGGCCTTTCGAGCGCCTCCGAAATGGACGAACCTGCCGCGAAAAGATCAAAAATGAGTCCGGGAACCGACTGCGGACTAAAAGACGCCGACGTGGACCAAGTATCGTGTGTTTCCGCGGGCACCGAGAGCTGGGAGGCGGCGGTGACTTGTCCGCAGCCAGCAGAGAAGGAAGCCAAGCCGGTGATGGCGGTAGAAGCAGAGCAGGCCCCGGCGGCGGCGCTAGGCGGAGACAACAATGGACTGGTGCTCTCCGAGCAGCACAAACCCGCCGCGAGGCTCGACCACAGCGTGGTGCAGGGGACAACAGAGGAGGGAGCTGGTGAGACAACACTACGTTTTTTTTATTTCAGCGACTCAACATCAGCTTGTTTGACCAACTTCACCGGCGAGTTAGCGTAACGTGAAACACTCCGAGAAGTTCGCGGTACAAAGTAGAATACGTGATTGTTGAGAGGCGAGGTCTTCTCTTGACCCATACTTTGACTTTTTAAGTCATTTCTCACGGATAGAAGACTTATGAACAAACTTATTCCCTTTCTAAACTTTGTTAGCAGCTTAGCATTTATTAGCCGTTTCCATACTAACGTCTTCTGAAGTTAACGGTTAACACCACTTTTCTTAGATTTTATCAGTTAATTTGTCCGAATTCCTGTGTACACAGATTTTCACGAGCACGATGATTTCCCCTCGAACGGTCTGTCTGTCACACCGGACAACGATGAAGATGACAGATCCTCACATGCAAGCTCCAGCGACTGGGCCCCTCAACCGCAGATAGGTAACTCCATGAATCTGTGAAGCATTTAGCAAGTAAACCTTCCCTGCAGCATCTTCTACCACTAGAGAAACTCTGCAAACCACATTGTACCTACAGGTAGTGGTACAATATGTTCATGTTGAGTCCAAGTGACGCTGAGATGTTGTATTCTTGCCCAGGTTCATACAGCTTCATCCAGCAACACATCAGAGACACCGATCCCAGGACCATTCTGAAGGATTTGCTTCCCGAGACTGTGCTCCCACCAGATTTAGACGACATGACACTGTGGCAGATCATCATCAACATCTCAGAACCTCCAAAAAGAAAGAAGCGGAAGGACATTAACACCCTGGAAGATGTGGTTAGGCTACTACATGAAAGTAAAAGGATCCTTGTGCTGACTGGTGCTGGGGTATGTGTTAACTGTAGTATTCTACAGCTGTACTATTTATAATACAATGTGTTTAATGTGTAGCTTCAGTGTCCATGCTATTAAATCAGAATGCTTTTATGCTTTTTGTGCAGGTATCTGTTTCATGTGGAATACCGGACTTTCGCTCCAGAGATGGTATTTATGCCCGGCTCGCTGTAGATTTCCCCGATCTTCCAGACCCTCAAGCTATGTTTGACATTGAATACTTCAGACGGGACCCAAGACCATTTTTCAAGTTTGCTAAGGTTTGTACATTGTGTCCATTTACCAATGATTTGATTGCCCCTGACAAAGATCCAGGTGTATGAAGTTAAGCATTCAAAACTTAATATGCTTAAGTAAATCTTTCCATGTTGGTGCAGATTTATTCATTAATATGTCAGTTTATACTCACTTGGATCTGCCCACTCATTTTATTATTTCACAGGGTTTTGTTGCATACAGGGAAAGAAGCTACTAAAAAAGCAGAAAATGTTAGTTAAAATCTTAAATCTTATCATATTATTTTACAAATGTTGGTTGGAAAGAACGTATGAGGGTTTTGCAAATCCAGAATAATCTGCTGTCAAAGGGTTACACTTTGTGAGATTGAGGAGGAATAGTTCTTCATCCATTGAGCTGTAGTTATATTTGTTTCAAGTTAGAGGGCCTTTTTGTTGTTCTAAGTATAACACTATAAGATTTATTCAGGCTATAAATATTAAAAAGACAGCGTGTAGAGAAGGATTGATATACATGACTATAGTAAGCTTATTTCACTGCATCCTCTTTGGTACAGGAGATCTTCCCTGGTCAGTTCCAGCCTTCCCCCTGTCATAAATTCATATCCATGCTTGACAAGCGAGGGAAGCTTCTGCGCAACTACACACAAAACATCGACACATTAGAACAAGTGGCTGGAGTTCAGCGGATTATCCAGTGTCATGGTAAGTGAAGCTGTTTGTCTTGAATCCTGCCTTTTTTCTATGTATTTCTCTCCAGGTTGGTGGTGAAAGACCATTAATGTGTCTTTTATTTCAGGGTCGTTTGCAACTGCATCCTGTCTCGTCTGTAAACACACAGTGGATTGTGAGGCTATAAGGGAAGACATCTTTAACCAGGTATTTATTTATTACAAAATCATCCAGTATAAGATATTCCCATTCAGTATTATTGGAATCTGGATCATAAAAGTCACTGGACACTTCAGTTTCAATAAAGTATTTTCCACAGATCTTCACATCCGTATAATACACTGCATTTTAAGCAACTTCTGCAACAATTACAACAAAAAAGGTACCATTGAGGGAAAATTTACAACACACCGTGTTGCCCAGTAGTAACATCTTACATTTCAGAGATAATGCAGAAAACAGTGAATGCTTTTTTAATGGCCTCAGAAACAGATCTGTGAAGTCAGGCAGTAGTTTTTAAAACTGATGCAGCACTGAGCCCTTCCAGGGTTGAAGATGACGAGAAGGAGCAATTTAAGATATAAAACTTAAAATAAGCTTACCCTTTTTAAAGTAGACATTTTGACACGTCAAAGAAGTGATGGGCTCTAGCTACGATGTAAAAACTTGAGAAATCAAATTCTCTTCAGTTAAAAAAATAAATATAATATTACATCAAAAATACATGTTGATTTCTTAAATATATATTATCTCTTATGAGTGTAATTTTTATATCCAAACATGGTGCATTTTTTTTTTTTTGAACATTCTTTTTATTGAACATTTTCAGAAATTATAACAGTCCAGCACAGTACATACAGAATATATGAAATATGTAGCAAATCCAAAATACATCTACAGCAATGATCTCAAAAGTCCTAATTAGGTCTTACATTTCAGGCAGTTGCAGTCTGAGCTCCCAGGTACCTCACCACTTTATCAAACTTAACTGTAAAAAGGTCATTCTGACTGTTGATACGAAATCTTAGTCTTTCCAGAGAAATATAATCTAACATCAGAGACTTCCATAGATGTATTGAAGGAGGTTCATCTCCTACCCATTTGGTCATAACAGCCTTCCGGCCCAACATAAGCAGAAAATGTACAGTGTTCTTATGTGGTCTTAGTGATTCAGGAATATAACCCAATAAACATAATATTGGATTAGGCTAAACATGGTGCATTTTAAACAGTGATTATAAGCATCATTCATCGTCTCTGTAGTCATTTTTAAGTTTGTGGTGTTAATTAAATTGTAGAAAGGTGTTTTAGGCAGGTTGTCCATCCTCATTAACATGCTTTAAATAATTTGTATAGTGGGCCAGATAATCCTCAATCAAATATGAAATATCATTGAATTCCATCTTATTGGGCAGCAGTAGTTGCAGCAGAAAATTTCAAATACCATATGTTTGCCTAACTAGATATCTGCAGTTGTGAGAAGTTTCATGTGAATTGTTTTTTTTATTTAGCAATTTGGCTGTAATGTCATGCACACACTTGATAACAAGACATCCAGTGGTCTGCTCCATGTCACACTGATTATTTATAATCTCAGACAAAAATAATAAAACTGAAATATATAGTGCACAGACATCTCTCCTGAAAGATTTAACATCACCCATCACTAACTGACTGTATGAGTCAATAGTGTTGCTAATAAAATAAATTCTTCTTGCAGGTTGTCCCTCATTGTCCAAGGTGTCCAGATATTCCAATGGCAATCATGAAGCCTGACATCGTCTTCTTCGGCGAGAATCTTCCAGAAATGTTCCACAGAGCCATGAAGCAGGATAAAGATGAGGTCGACCTCCTGATTGTCATCGGCTCTTCTCTTAAAGTCCGACCAGTTGCCCTCATCCCAAGTACGTTTTCAGCATATAAATACATTTTCTGTAAGATGCACGCAATAACAAGTAATTCTAAGAATACAATCTATAACTGATTTCTGTTTATCCTCCTCAGACTCCATTCCTCATGAAGTGCCTCAGGTCTTGATAAATAGGGAACAGCTGCCTCACCTCAACTTTGACGTGGAGCTACTTGGGGACTGTGATGTCATTGTCAATGAGCTCTGTCATCGACTGGCTGGAGACTTTGAGCAGCTCTGCTTCAACACTGTAAGACTCACTGAGATCACAGAGAAACCCCCTCGGCTACCTGAACAGCCACCAAGCGAGGCCTTGCCTGCTTCCAGCGACGCAGCTCAGGAGAAGCAGAGGCAGCACAGCACAGACTCAGCAATTAAGCCTTCAGAGGAGACAGAAAGTCTGAATGTCACAGAGACCACTGATAATAATGTTACACCTCCAGAGCCTTGTCCAAATTCTCAGTCTCCCAGCAAGGAGACGGCTGAGTCGTCAGAGTTACCAGCAGAGTTACCAGCAGAAGACACACCAAAAGAGGAGGCCGCTGAAGTGAAAAACCGAACCTCCAGCCTTGAATTTCGAAGACGATGCTGGATGAGTCGAATCAACAGAAGTCCAATCAGCAAACGCCTTGAGAGTAAGCATTAGACCATGGTAGAGAGACCAGAGTATTTACTAAACTTCACACAAATACTTTTACATATATTTAGTATCTTTTTCCCCTCGTTCATTGTTCAGATACATGCTACAATCCAAATAAATACAAATGCTTACGACTTAGTAGATGGAAGCTAGATAGACAGTGGTAAATTTTCTTTAAATAATGATTGCACTTCAATAAATTGTATTGTCCCCCACAGCAGGCCAGTACCTGTTTCAAACACCAAGTCACTATGTCTTCCACGGCGCTGAGGTTTACTCCACCTCTGAGGATGAGACGTCGAGCTCGTGTGGCAGCGACAGTGACGATTCTGAATGCAGCGCTGACGAGGTGGAAGAAGAGAGTGAGCCAGAGGAGTCCGACACACAAGCAGCGGATGGCGAGACGTGCCTCAGAGACACAATAGAACACACAATAGCCAACAAGGCCACACCGAGTGTGCAGACAGACAATACTTCTGAAAAGACTCCAAGCACCACACACCTTTAAATGTAAAGTACATAGTCAACAAAGCACTAATTGTCTATATATGTTTCGTATATTTTTGACTTTTACATTATTATTTTTCATAAAGTTGAAATTGTGTGACAACTTTGTGTGATTATGCATCTTTCTTTTTTTTTTTTCTCTGTTCCCTGTTCGGTTCCATGCATTGTGTCTGAAACCTCATACTGTATGCTACTTACTAAATAGAATGCAGTAGTTGTGGTTTGTTTTGTCGTCAAGGTTTTCTTTCCATGTGCTAAATTTAGCTGATGCTCTCATCTACAGCAGCATACCACTGATGCAACACTAGATCAAGCTTTATTTCCTAAATGGCAGTAATTACAAGCAAAGACATGTCAATCTCAATCCGTAGACGTCGACTGTAATCAAATGATGTGTTGTAGAGTTGGTTGTTACCACTGGGAAACATGTAAATATGTAAACCTACTGTCTGCTTACTAGTGGGTACTATGAGTTTCAGACACATACATAATCAGAGGGTTTATTCGAAGTCGTAGTCTAACTCGCAATACAAGAAGTTCAGCTCTGCTGTTTTCAAGAGGGCGAATGCCGAGGAAAAAGGAACAGTACTTTAATTTTAGACCAAAGAACACTTAATCCACACGCTCCTACTTCATAAGCTTTGTATGTTTAACCTGTCATCTTGGGTAAAAATCGAACTATTTACAAGGTGTACCTTCAGATATGTGGCAGCTACTTTTTATGGTCAAGCCTCTTATTTTTATACTCTGATATGAGACATACTCATCAAAGAGTAGATGATTTTATCTGTACAAAGTTATACTACATTGTCATATTAAGCCGTAGGAATATATTCAATGTATTCACATTGAAATGCGGCACTTTTGATTTCCTCCTTACAAAACTGGCTGTGTTGCTTTCGTCATTTTTCATAGGCTATAAAGTTTAAACGGTTTCCTTCTTCGTACGGAGGAGTCTGCTGCCTGTAAAGATATCCTGTTGGTAGTTGAGACATGTTTGAGCCAATGTGTTGGATTAATGTCTTCACCAACATTCACATGCCATTTACAAGGTCATGCTTTGTTTACGGTTCGAGGAAATAAGACATTTTTACATCATTAAAGTTGTTATTTCTTCTGGAGTTCTCAGTAAAAGCAAAGATGAAAAACTCTGAGCACTCATCATTTCTCTTGTGTCAAATACACCTGTTCGCAGTTAAAAGTCGTCAGTGCTATCAAGAAGACGCGAACATTGCGCCACCTCGTGTCCATGAACGCACCATGACAGTTCCTCTTTCCACTATGGTGCGTTCGAAGAAACATTCAGAGAGAACTGGCTTATAACAGCAGTACAGTGCAATATTTAAGTATTTCATGTTAGTCACTGACTAATACCTTTGAAAAAGAAAAATCAAGTATGATGTAACTATCTTCGCGTCCTACTTGTGTAGTAAGGTAATTTGTAATTTTGCTGTAGTATCAAGCCAGTCTATTTACAGCATACTGTATATAAAGACATTATCATTTTTGTACATTTAGTTACATATTGATTCATTTTGTTTTTATCTTTAATTAACATTCTATGGTTAAAAGTCGATTCGTTAACATACACTATTCACTTGCTTACACGAATAAGGCCTGTGAACTTTATTTATCTGCACAGTCTTTGGAACTACATTTCCCGGCAGCCCCCTGCTTTGTGTCAGCTGTCCGGTGTTACGACATGTCGTAAAGAAAATCAGTCAACAACAGCAACACCGAGATGGACACAACCACACGCGCCTGACAGTTCCTCTCTTTATCGGTATTTTGCTAGCCGACATGTTCTCTGTCACCTGGTGACGCCAGGCTCCGGCACGCAGGTCCCGTTGAGAACATGGAGGACATGGAGGACGACAGTCTGGACGTGAAAGACGACCACAACCACAACTATTGTGCGAGCGGCAGCGGTAAAGCTCGCACGTACCTCAGCAGCCGACTGTCGGAAGTTCCGCCGGTCCTGCAGCCGGTGCCGGGTGGGGGAGAAGCGGGGAGCCACCGAGGGAAGCAGTGGTCCGGCAGCAGCAGCAGCACCACCTCCACCACCACCACCGGGGGATCAAAGTTCATGGACTCGGATTCAGGGAGCGAGAGCAGCGAGGTCAGCGAGACCGACTGTGCGGCTCTGCCTCCGGCTGTAGAGGGGAAATTCTCCCTCGACTCTACCTCCAAGTTCCGTAAGTTGACTTGTAGACAGACAGCAGGGCCTGGTGTCCTGTAGCCACTCTGCACTCACTACACACTGATCACCTTCCATTGATTCTCAGTGGAGAAGCGTAGTAGAAATCCATCACCTAATTCCAACCCTCTGCTTAGAAGTGATTCTTCAGCCACAGTGCACCCAGACTTCAGTACATTTCCCATCATGCATCTCCCCTCTTTGCTCACAGTCCTGAATGCCATGGCAGTTGAGGACTACAGGAAAAACCACTGGCCAAACCTGGAGAAGGCCATTGATCGTCTGCTGATTCAGAACCCCACAGACCACATCTCTGTTTCCTATGCACAGATATACAGGTGAGACCTTTGAACAAACGCACACCTGAGCAGAATGTGTGTCCTTTCCTACCGTGTGTGATTCCTGTAGAGATCCACAAAGCTGCCGTGGGTTAAGATTCTATCCCACTTTGTTTTCCTAGTTACATCTACAAGTGTGTGTGTCAGCAGCACTCTGAGCTGCTCTACAACGATTTGACGTCAAAAATCACAAGTCATCTGCAACAGGTTTCCACACGTCTGCAAGTAAGTCAATCCAAACATAAGCAGAATATCATATGCGCTACATGCAGTTAGGATTTATTGAACTCACACATTTATTATTTCTTATTTTGCAGGCCAGCGCCCCTGAGGACTTCATTGAGACCTTCAACGTCGCACTGACCCAATACACAGCTTCTCTTCAGTGTATTGTTCCTGTGTTTATGTACTTGGTATGCATCTATTTTTATATATTCGACAAATATAAATGTATAATTCGGGCTATAATATGTTCCAATACCTTAGCATCTTGTGTATCAATGGTACCAGTACTATGACATTGCATTTACAAAGATAATAACTTGTATATCATATTTTGACTGCTCGAAGCTACTAAGCCTTGATGGAAGTGATGCTTGGTATCATTGTGTCACACTAGTGCCGCCCCCTTCGACACTGACGTTGTGCATATGGTACACCCTGCCTCCTTTACTTGGAATGGCTAAGAAGAAGGTATTTCTGAGAAAAGAAAATTGTAGTTCTATCTGGGTGAAACTAAAATTGTACACACGTGGTATTGGGTCAGTACATGGATTTGAGTACTCACCAATGCCAGAGCTGACACTATAAGAGGCCTTTCCCATGCTGGTGTTGGAACATCTCTACTATGATATAAACATTCTGTTCTGCACCTTAGAGTGTTACCCATATCCACTAACATGCCAGCTTCTCAATGTTTTTCCTATCTAATGTTTTCAGAGTAAGTTCTACATCGAGTCAAAGCTGAACAGAGACTTAAGAGACGATCTGATGAAGCTGTTTGCTGATCACGTTGCAGAAAAACATGTGAACACACTGATGCGTGAGTGTCCTACCTCATTTGTAGCCCTGGTGGCTTTGCTTGTGTTTGTGAATCTGTAAAGAAACTGCACCTTGGTAAACAAATGAGTTCTGATATACTTGTGATGTGTGTTTTTTTGGTTCTTGTTTAGCTCTTCTCATCGGAGCCTATTCCATGCCCTTTAAAGTGCAGCCATCTACAATGGCCAGTGTAGTGAATGGCCTCTACAGCCTCCGGCCAGGTGAGCATTTTTGATTGTCTGTATCTGTTAGGCTGCCAGAAAGATTGTTGTAAGTATCTGCTTTGATGTAATTTAAGCTTCAAGCTAATGCAATCTTTTTGCCTCCGCTACAGCAAACAAAACTCAATTTATTCCTCCAGCAGAATCAGCTACTCTACACTTGCTCCTCTGTGTAACAGATTGTTTGGTTCCTCCTGCAGATTGGGCCCAGTTGGCCCCGGCTCTGTTCTCTGGGTTTATTCCCCAAATCAACCCTCCTGCCGTGGAGTCGCTGCTGTCTGACTATGCTGCTCGTGACCAGAAGCTACAGATGGAGCTCTCCATGAACGGATTTCCACGGTCAGTTTCCCAAGGCTTCAGTTACATGTATCAACTGATCAAAATACCTCACTCTCCAAAATATGCCTGATTTGTTTCATCAAGATCCATGAATTATTCACTGGGCAATCTGTGAAAATCTAAAGCAAATCCCTTATCACATAATGTTAAAGAAAGTGAAGAGAAATCCCTGGATCCACCCCTCAGTCCAGATCTAGACCAAAATGTAAAGCTGTCTTTCTTTGCCTGCGTCCCATCTTTCTACCAAGGTTCATAGAAATAAGTTGAGTAGTTCTGCTTCTCTCCTGGTTGACAATCAAACAAACAGACAGGGGCGGAGGTCATTAATATAAGGCAGCTTTGTTTTTTGCACTTTACTTCAAACCACTAATGGACTGTTCCCTGTTTTTCCAGGGGGGACCAGTCTCGAAAGCGGGCCAGCGAGGACTCCTGATAGCCCAACCGGCGTCGCCACAGGGGTCTGCGGAACTATTACTGTGCCTCGTATGTCTTTATCACAAGTTGGCTCACTGCACTAGGTACAATGTTAACAATGTGTCAGTTTCATCTCTCTCGACTCAAGGTCACACCACACTGTGAAGAACAAAGAGAACATGATGTTGAGTTGTTGAGCAGAAGCTTAATCTTCCTGCACTAAAAGAAAACACAAGCACACAGACTTCCATTATGGTGCTTTCCTCTGTGACTATGATGCATCCAGCTTCAGTATTTGTGGGATGTTGCTGTGTGTCCTCAGACTGTTTCCTCATGTGAACAGTGCCTTCATGGTGTCTGTTGGATCAGATATCCTGACAGCAGATAGGCCGGTTGGAGGGTTTCTCATTCCTAACCTTTAACATGGAAGTGTCTTGTGCGAATTCTATAAACTGGGCTAATCAAGACTTTCTATTGCTGCTAATAATACTGTCCTTATGTTAATACTACAAATCCCATGTTTACCAGTGTCTACAGTCAACACAAAAATGAGTGAGGAAAGAAATGGGAACTCAAGTCAATGACCTCAACTATGATTCTCTTCTTCATGTTGCCTTTACTGGGTTGGTAAACCGGATTGTACTTTCCAGTTACGCCAAAGAGGATTTGCAGTACTTATTATTTTTTTTCTTTTATATATATGTATATATATAACGCATCGAATTCGAGCTGACATTGTTAATGTTGTATACTGTCTGAGTCACTGAGCCATTTAGGTTTTTTATACTAACAAGTTTTGACCCGTTTGTTAAGATGTAAGTCAGAATCTAACATTAAATGTGACTTGTTTGTTTCAGCCTTGTATGTAGGAGTGGCAGGGATCCTCATCCAGGACTTTACACAGAGTGCCAGAAAGCTTAGACAGCCACACAATAGTGTTTGAGAACTCTCTAATCATGCTTCAGCTTTCTTTTTTGACAACTCACCAAAATCGTCCATTAACTGTAAATATACTGAACCTGATGCTTCAAGGATTTAATTAAACAAATCATATGCAATTATTGTTTTAATCCCGAGTCTGGAATACTTGTGCATTAAATTTTTTCTAACACGTGTAGCCTGTTGATGACGTCTTTGCATAGTTCTCTTGCTTTACTTGATTAGAAGTATTTGATACAAGGTCCAACACTGTTTTAAGTGTAACTAGATGCTCAGATTTGCTTTTTGTTTCCATCTGTGGTCATGGAGATGGTTCTCCTCATCTTTCAAATAAACAAATTTCATTCATTTCATTTGACACAGAGAAAATGTTGTTTTTCACCATTCAAAATTTCAAATATGAATGTTGAGAAATGTTTATCTTCGATAAGTAGGTATTATCATGAGGGTAATGAAGCACAAGAACAGTCAGTGCATGTATGTGTAAAATTCTGTCACTTTATCTTAAACCTGCTGCAGCAAGATCCTTCATCTTCACGTTGAAACAGCTGAAGACATTTTCACTTGGCTCAAATGCTGCTTCAAATAACCTTTGAACAAATCTTTTTATCTAAAAACCATAAAGTCCCCGGATCAAGATAATTGTTGCCGGATATTTTACCACCTGTATATTCTTTACACTATCCAATTGTTTCAGAATTGATTATCACTGTTAATCTGTTGTGTTAACATTAGTCTGTGAGAGGCTCAACAAGGGGCTTCTAATTCTGTAGGACGGAGGGTCTCTGACGGTCCACTGGAGGAGGAATCCCTTTACAGCATGTGCTGCCCGGCCAATGAGCATGCACGACAACCAGACACATGGGCCAGGCGTCTCCAAAAATAACCTGCGACCACTGCACTGACAAATGTTGCTACTTTTACCGGTGACGGGTTACCCTAGCTACTCGGCTCCATATTTCCCTGTAAACTCCAAGGTTGACTCTGTGCGACAGAACCCAGGAAGCCTGGGGCAGCTGCCCGTGTCCAAGAGTTCCCCAGGTGGCTGCAAACGTGACGACCGGAATCTGCCCCTCTCAGCACAGGTGCACTCCAAGGATTTACCAGTCCTTCACGGGGGGCCAGTTGAGTTTATATTGAAGGTAAAACACTACACCCCCCACAATAATTCAATTGTTGTTCTCAGTGTCCTGTTGGCAGTCTCTTGGCATGAGTCTATTATGCTGGTTATAGCCTCAGAGAATCTCAGTCAAGCATGAATCTATTTCTGTTTGAATGTTATGTTCCTATTTAATTGAATTATCTAAACCTGCCTGGATGCTGTGTTAGCCAGGGGACCATTCATGTGTGTGGGCCAGGACTGTGTGTTCTCTCACCCAGCACTGCCCCATTTCTGATAATTATACTTCTCTTTGTGTTATTGGTGTAATGACTGATCAGAATCATGATAACAAGGACACCGGGTGAGCGGCACTGCTTTTTTTTGTTGATTTTCTTCATGTAAACTGACCCCTGGCTATTATTAGCTATGACTTGGTGGACTTGGAGGCTGTTTGCACAGGATTAATGTACACAACAGCTGCAGCTTCAGGTCTGTTGGAAGGGCATTGCTGTCTCTCTTAATTGCGCTGATTTGAGTGTCAGTAGCATATGTGTTCCCTATCTCATGTCAGGATTCAACAACTTGCTCATTCCCTGCGTAGAAAAGTTGTGCAAAGACAAAACGTTGTGCGAGTGTTGGTCCAAGGCGGACAGGGCCAAAAGAGCCTGCCTGTAGCCAATCAGATCTGGTGTCAGCACATGAACCTAACACCCTCTCGGCTCGAGGAAGAGGAGTAATGAAAATATGTTCAAATAAAAATAAAACACCATTGCTCTCCTACTTTTATCTACAGTTTCTTTACTCATTCCCTCCTTTAGTTGCCAATTGTATTTAAAGGTCTGTTAGACATGTTCGTGACTGTCAGGGACATTTAGATTGTATTCTAACTACTGCAAGTTGAATATACTTTGTACTACTGCTAATAGGGTTGCAATTAATGATGAGCAATTACTGTATATCTGCTGTTTGTCGATGATTGACATTGTCATTCGTTCTGTGAAATATCCGACAAATATCACAAAATAATTTTCCCAGAGCTTAAGCTGACGTCTTTAATTGTCTAAAAAATGATCCAAAGCCCAATTTTTTTTTGTTTCCTATGAGATAATACAAATAAAACTGTAAATCTACACATCTGGATCAGTGGAACCTGTACATCTTACTTAAAAAATGAAATTATCAATGAGATTGTTGCCAACTTAATTTTCTTTCGATTCAACTAATCAATTCATTGCAGTTCAACTCTGGTACTTATTGTATTGTGTAAGATTTTAAACGTCCTATTTTCATGCAGCGACTGGTTTAATTTTCAGTACTGTGTTAAAATCAACTTTGAGATACAAGTAGCTTGGAATTTGTGACAGGTGCATTAAAAACATTTTTAAATGCTTTTTGGCCGGTGAATGATAAATCTTGGACAACAAATGTTTTGAAATAATAAAAATGGCTGTTTTATAATGTCATATCACCGTAAATCTTGAAAAAAAACGGAAAGGCTGTGTTCATAGTGAGTAGAGTATCTGCAAGTGGAGCTAATGACCTATTTCGGAGGTAGCAGTTAATTCTGAAAAGCTGTGGCATGTGTTGTCAGATGGAAAGTGAATTCTTTTTAAAGAAATTGTACTTTCTGGATTCTTGTTGTTCTGGGTAGTTAGTTACCCTCATGGTTGAATGCACTTATTGTAAGTCGCTTTGGATAAAGGCATGAAATGTAATGTCATGTAATTTGTAATTGAGTGTCTTGTGATCACTCCACAGTATGCAAGACAAAAATCCTGAGCAGCCACCGTCACTGTCACAGCTCCTCAGAGAAAGCTACCTGGCAGAGGCCCGAGCCCAGCAGCGCCACAGCGAGATGAGCCGCTCAGACGCTTCGTCCACACGCCTTCAGATCTACGGGTCGCTCAAAGGCAAGGCTGAGGACTCTGTGGGCCGTAATGATCCCCAACTGCCAGACCTCTCCGCCTTCCTCAGCCAGGAAGAGTTGGATAAGAGTGTGAACCTGGCCTGCCAGGCCATCGGAAATGAGCATCCTGAGGAGAGGGCAGAGGTCAAGGCTTCTGTCACATCGTTAACCCCCTCCAACATCTCCTCAGTCTCAGTTTCTTCCTCTACAACCCCTTCTGTTCCCTTCCCAAACCCATCTCCTGCTCCTCTTGCTGCCCCCTCCACTGTGCCCTTCACCCAGCCTGCCCCTGTGTTCAAAGAACTGCCAGCGACACACACAATCACATCAGAAAGAAAGGTGCTTAAAGCCTCCACACGGCAGGACAACATGATCAGGAACAGCAGGGACTCCGGTGAAGGATTCAACGACTTCAACACATCAGCGAGGAACGCCCCGTACGGTCCGGAGACCCAGTCCAAGAAGGAGTTTCTCAACAAGGCAGCGGACTTCATCGAGGAGCTCTCCTCTCTATTCAAGGCCAACAGCTCCAAAAGGGTACGACAAAGAGGATCCAAGTCACACAGGAGTAGGGGTCAGAACAAGAGCCAGAACGATGGGACGGTTGATCCCCTCGGCTCTGACAACAGGGAGCGTGCTCTCATGCCAGTGGAAGTGGAGGAGGAGGAGAGACCCAGTCCTGCTGTGAGCCAACCACCAGAGGTCCAACTGGACCCTGGTACCGGGCATGTGGAGCTTCAGGACTGCAGGGTCCCTGAGGAGCAGCAGTACCACTGTGTTTCTCAGGAGGTGCGGGAGGAGCAAACAGAAACCTGTGCCTTGACAGAAACACCCTCCTCTGCAGAGCCCACGTGTGAACCTCCTCATTTCATCCAGAAACTGAAAAGCAGGGAGGTGGCAGAGGGAAGCAAGGTTCAGTTAGACTGCATCGTAAGAGGACTCCCAATGCCTGAAGTCCGGTAAGACAAATCTGTCCGTCTCTGCTCATGGGCGCCCTTATATTTCTTAGGTAGGAGAATAGTAAGACTTTCCCAGGCTTTCAGATCTTGTTTCACTGAATTAGGTGTAATTGAAAAGCTAAAGGCCCAGTGTGAGGTCGTGTCAACTGTCACCTCGCCCTGGAGATTCCACAGTGAAGTGAAGGAAACCTGTTTGTTTTGGGAGGATGTCACAGGAGCTTGTAAACAAATGATTTATTCCTGTGCTGACCTCAAGTATAAATCTGAAATACTTCTATCCCACAATAACTCTGAGACAAACCACTAAATATATTTCACACCTAGTTACGTAAGTAACCTAGTCACCCAAAAACATATGAGCTTATAAAATAAATGCATCATTATTGATTTAACTGCCCAACAATAAAACAGTGTAATAATAAATAAATAATAATAAAAACTACAAAAACTAAAACAAAAGTATCAATAATCAGATAACAGGATATATAATAGCCTAGCTTTCACTGTGACATTTTTATGAATTAAAGTGGTTAAATTTTGATACTTTAAGTACATTTTAAATAATTATCACATTAACTGAGCTTTTCACTGCAGGATATACTGCATAAGTAGTTATAGTATGCAGTATTGCTATTTTTTGTGTATGTATGTGTGTGTGTGTGTGTGTGTGTGTGTGTGGACAGTGATATGTCAGGGACAATTATCACATCAGTCTTTCTGTCCTTCTCAAAAGGAGTTGCAGTTGGCATCTAATAGTTATAATACTAATTAATAACAACAACAATAATAAAAACATTAATAACCTTTATTTAAACATATCACTTTACCTACAAATGGGAAAACACATCTAGTAAAACCTTAAAGTCAGACAAGGCAGTTGGCTTAAAAGACCTCAGCCACATTCGAGATTAAGCAATCCCCCAAAAAATTATAATTAAAAAAACAGTTTAAAATGAATGCAAATTAATGATTCCTACATGTTTTCAGAAATAGAGAGGTTTAAAGACTAGATTTAAAAGAAGTACAGAGGTGGAGTGTCTGAGTTCAGTGAGCAGACAGTTCCAAAGTGTGGGGGCTTGGTACCATCTTAATTATGGATCATCTCAAATGTACCTACATATGACTGGATACCTTTATTCACGTAGGGTGGTCTACTCAATCATCTGCACAGTGTAATCTCTTGTTAATGCTCAGGGTTGGATATGTTAAATCCATAAGATATGTATTAAACCTCACGGCTGGACGTGCAGTTTCCCTCCCAGGACGACAGCGGCCTGGATGAGTGAGGCTGAGCTGTCAGACTACAGAGGGGCAGGGGCTTGTTTGTCCTGCGGAACATTGTTGAGCCACCAACATATACTTGCTCTGGGAGAATGTAGCTCTCGGCCATTTTTAGACTGGACTGGCATTGCGAGCACTGGTCTCGTCTGATAATGGAAGCGACCGTGCTCTTGACAGATAGAAGCATGAGGAGTCTGGTAAGATGATTTGTACAGTTTTAGTCGTTTGGTGTATAACTTGATATGGTTTATTTTTGGACTCTGTGTCTCATTGATATTCAAAGAGTGAGGACTGGTTCGTTCTGTATGGTTTCCACTTCATTAAAATTGGGTTCAAGCTTGGTTTTGATTCTGTAAACATGGAGGATGTTTCACTCATGTTTGTGCTTGTTTGCTCTATCCATGCTGCTAGTGTGTTTGTGTGTGTGTGTGTGTGAGAGAGAGACTGTGAGACTGTGACTTAGAGGGGTCAAAATAGATTTGGCTGGGTTCATATTTCCCATCATTTTCCAGTTTAGTGCAGTCTCTGATGTGTCACAGAATAACATTGTGTGTATTCTAATTCTATGTTTAGTGTCTGTGCGTATGTGAAGGGGTCGGCCAGGCAGAGCTCCCCGGCTCCAAGGGGGAATCTCCTCTCTGGTTCTGATCTCTAGAGGGAAAATAGCCCCGACAGGTGCACTGAGATGGGGGGACTTTGACTCACAGGAGCAGCAACCTCCTCTACGACTTCATGCTTTCAATTTAGACCTTTACTCATTAGAAAGGACACAAGCAAGAATCATGGATGAACTTTCCAGCGAGTATCAGAGACTGTAAATCTCTCTATAGATCAGGCTAGTGAAGAAGCCAAGAGACGCTTGGTTTGTGTCCTGAGGATTCCCTTTCTTATCAGTATGATGAGTATTTACTATAAAAAGAGCGTGGTCTTGGTGATCTGAGCTCGATGAAAGCACAGAGCATGATTTATGATTGCTTAATGACGTTGTGCCAAAGGGTAACACATCGCTTCATTCCTGTTTGTTTATTTGCTGGATTTATTAAAGCATCAAGGCCTCATCCTCTCAAAATAGACATACTCTGACATAGAGGCTGCTCTGCAAGTTGCTGGTCAGGACACAGAGAAAGTTTACCATTATAGTTTTAGAACGAAAAAATAGACTGTTGCCTGCTGCAACTTACATGGGATGTTGCTAAGAAGGGCTGTGAGCCGGGCAGACTCACATGGTTTAATTGTTGTTTGCCTTATTTTATTGAAAGAACAGTAGACCGCAAGTTTGAAGTGGGGAGAAGAATCAGGGAAGACGTGTGGCCAAGTTCTCAAACCTCCATATACCACTTTACAAGTGTATCTATATTTTAATATGAGTTTTGCTCATTTATGCCTAAACAAACAGAGTAAAATAATAGATTGCAATATTAATTAGGTCTAGGATGATTCATTTAGCTGACCTGATGATACCTGGTGGGAATCCAGCCAGGAATCCTTGTTGCATCTATCGCTAATATGCAAAGGTAAACTAATTAAAAAAAAACAGATTTGATAATTTAATTTATACACATTTAATAACTTCAACACAATAGTCAAAGTTCCTTTTAGATGTAATATTTTCAGCCCCATATCTTCATAATATCAATAGTCCATTGACGTGGCCTTGAACTGACGTGGCGTGCTGGTGTTGCGTCTCGTCTTACAGGGAAACGGATAGGCCTTGCTCATCAAAACCTTTTCCTCTTGGCCTGCATAACTCTGCTGAATGGCAGAACTGGGAAAGACGCCACATAGTACCAGCCTCAGAGAAACCATGTCAGAAGGTTAATATGAGGAAAAGTCAACTGTGTAAAGACAGCGTTTTAAATAGTAAATCAAAGGCAGGAGCGTTTTAAAATACCCTCATAGATCGAAGCCCATGTAAATCCCAGTTAAATGAGAGTGTTATAATGGTTTTGAGGCCCACAGTTATGGAGAATTTTTGCTCATTCAACAGTAGTGGAGCCCAAACCGTGACATGAACTTATGTTGTCTTTCCTTTGATTTGTACACATTTGTACATATGGACAGGATGAAAACTCAAATGTTGAATGAATGTTACCATTTTATTACAAATACACACACCACCTAACAGTCCATGTGTGATTCACTGGTTTTCTGAGAGTGATTCTCCTGTATCCACATATAAACTCACTCAAACAGTATTATTATAAGTATTTGCATTGGTAGGCATTACCCATAGGTGACAACTATCCCCCTATAATATAGTGAAGAAAATATGTGGTTGTTTCTATTGAGAGACAATTGAAGGACATCAAACTGCTGTTTTTTATGGGTCTTTGTATATTATGTCTCATATGTGGTGTTTTATTTTGTATATATTGAAGTTAATATGTTGGGAGTTTAAAAAGCTACTATCTTGGTCTTATTATTTCTTGTCAAAGAGCTTCTTTAATATCTAAACAGGATTCTTGGTCAATTAAAGGAATGATTCCAACATCTTTTTCATGCACTAAAAGGCATCACAAAAGGATTTTGAAATGACTATCTCATTTTATTTTCTTAAACAAGTTTTAATACGTAATTTCTATGAAATATTTCATAATAATAATTCAACTTCATTAAAGCTGCCATGTGGCATTTTCTTGAAAACAAATATGTCATTTTTCACTATTCTTTGCTCCTATAATGCATTGCATGTATCTTCCAGTTTTAACAAACCCTGAATGCATCACTTTACTTATTATCATTTATGATGCCAATTTGTTTTTAAATATTTGAAATTTTGCATTTTTATATCTATATATATTAGCCAATAGTGTTCTTCTTCTTCACAGCTGCCCCCATTCTTATACTAATATGCTGTATGCTCACCTTTCTGCACATACTAACGCAATACAAACTGGGACTCCCTCATAAAAACCTAGCTCAATTTATCACTATGGTGTTTAAAAACTCCAGTTTCAATTCCAAAGAATACCAGGACCTTGTTAAACTGCAGCACTGGAAAAAGCTTACAATGCTTAAGTTGCACTGAGCAGTTTTCTCTGCTATATATTAATTCACAGGTGGTTTTGTGAGGGCAAGGAGTTGGAAAACAGCCCCGACATTCAGATCCTCACCGACGGAGAGCTGCACTCTCTGATCATCGCTGAGGCCTTCGAGGAGGATACAGGACGTTACTCCTGCTTTGCGTCTAACTTCTATGGTACTGACTCCACGTCGGCAGAGATCTACGTCGAAGGTAGGTTTATTTATTTTTCATATTATCAGTTTTACATGTAAAAGAGACGACCTGTGTACACGTCTTTGTTCTCTCGTCCTACAGGTGCTTCCTCTTCCGATTCTGAGGGGGAGCAGCCACTTGAACATGTAGACCAGTGAGTTTTTATTGTTATTTAGTCTCATTTTAAGGAATTGTAAAAACGGAACAATCTTTATTACAATTCTAAACATCACCTTGCTTCCTTCTTTGATTTTCAAAGGCTGAAAACCGAAAAGCTATCTGCAACTTTACCATCATCATTGGGCCAAACGGTCTTTGTAGAGGAGGAGGAGTTTGAGACACCTGAACTTGCAGCAGCAACAGAGGAACCAACAGTGGAGCTCTCCTCACCACCAACTCATCAACCTCCTCTACTGGTCCAGACATCAACCGCGGTGCTTTCTGTCCCCGAGCTCTCCAAAGCGTCTGTGGCATCCTCAGCACAGCCTGCTCAGGAGGAGACGACCACCGTGTTACCTGTCCAGCTGTTTCCTACTTTGACACAAGAGGTCACAGAAGGTTCAGGAGACCAGGAGGCGTCAGCGTCTGTCCCAGTCACATCCAGAACCCAGCAGCCAGAGACCGTCTCATCCCTGCCTCTGATCCCACTGGCTCCATCAGTGCATCCTGTCCAGGCAGCTCCCACTCAGACACAACAAGTAGAGGTAACAACAGCTGAAAACACCTGCTTCCATTATGTTTGTTTTAACATTCATTTAGTATATTTCAACCTATTTTTTTATCTTCAGAGTCAAACCTCCAACCTCAACTATCTACAAGGATTAAACGGGCAAGCTGTGATGGCTGCCCCTGTATTCACAAAGGTAGGACCATTCTCAAAAGCCTGTACACTGCTGCACTCCATTATATCCTACTCCATATTTATTGATGCATGTCTTTTCCTCACCAGAGCCTGCAAGACCTCTTTGTGTCAGAAGGCCAGCTGGTGGTGCTAGAGTGCCTTGTGAAAGGGACACCGTCACCTCGAGTGGACTGGTACAGGGAGGGCAAACCCATGGAGGACTCCCCTGCTTTCAGGATCCTGCAGAAAAGTAAGCTCTGCTGCTGACATATTAAAAGTGGCAGCTTTATCATTTGATATCGTTTTTTATTTTATGTATTTATCCTGCAGCCACATCGGACATGCCTTGTCTTTTACAATGCAAGAAATCAAGATTTAACTGCATCTAAGTTACGTTAGTTTAATTCAGCTTAATTCAAATTTCTGTGTTCTCGCAGTTTAATAATTCTGACAATTCTTGGTGTGAAGATAAGAAAATGAAAAATGACATGACATGTTTCAGATACTGATATATATAAGTTTGTGCAATTTGGTGCAAATCCAAGTAAAAATCTAAATCTAGTTAATTAAAATGTGGTTTCATCAGGGGACTATTTGGCCTTTGCAGACGTATAAACTCTCTGATTGCCTTTCTTATTAGATATAAAACCAAATTCCTCAATGTTAAAAATAATGTATTCATTTATATTAAATCCAGTCCAGTAGTGTTAATTTAAATTGCCATAAAAAAATAAAAAATGTTGACATAGCAATAAGGTTATAGGTCACTGCAGCTTGAATACTGTCAGTGGTGTCATTTTGTAAAACAACGTTTTTGACATTCATTTCAAAATATTTTTTATAATTGTGACATAAATATATATTTGTTTATATTTCATTTTAAGGGAAAGAGAAATACAACCAAACATGTTCAAACAAAATGTAGGTCTGATACACATTCATACAGATGTTATACTGATAGAAATAATGTCAGTTCATATAATAACATTTAAATGATCCAACTATGCGCATTCTTTTCTCCAGCACACATTTAAAAATAATATTAATATAATAATCATTCTCTCACTTTAACTCGACTTTCGGTCTATGCTGGAGGATGCATCTGTAGCCATTTTTGTGTTGCAGCTTTCTTACTGGCTTCTAATAATATCTTCAGTAGATTTTTGTCTTTCATCAACAGATGATTGTAAAAATAATTTATTATATTTCTTAAATGTCATTTTAAAATAGCAAATCATGTTGCTTGTGGAATATATATATAAATAATAATGAGATGAGTGCTGATTAGGCCTAAACTAAAACGGTTGCCCTTTATTAGTATCCGAAACGATTTGGGTGCTTGTTTCCATTCCAGAGCCGAGATCTCCACCAGAACCTGGTACGTGTTTCATGCAATCCTCATCTGTCACAAAATAAAATAAGTGTTAACTGCACTCAAGCAGCTGTCTGTCTGTATATGCTGCTGCACTGTGTACATATTACTGTGCTGAAGTGTTTATAGTCATTGGCGGAGGCTTCTGTTCCTCTGTACATAAGCCAGAGCTGGTTTTCCCTGACTCTGAACCATATAAGGCAGTTTCTCATCCTGTGTCAAACCACCATGGCAGATCATTTCAACCTGCCGGGGCTGCAGAGAGTCTCTCAGCCCCAGTGATAAAGAGAAAACACAAGTCATCCTTCTTTCCTCATTGCAATAAGACGCTCTCTAGTTTAGAAATGAATATGAAGCAGTCGCACCAAACCAGCCTGATTATGTGAGTATCCCGTTTTTTTTTTATTCATTTCCTCCAGAGGAAGTATGCACTTTGGTCATTGCTGAAGTCTTACCGGAAGATTCAGGAGTGTTCACTTGTAAAGCAAGCAACAAGTATGGAACCGTGTCCACTTCTGCAGCGCTGAGGGTCAGAGGTAACACTTCTGCTTTGATCATCAGAAACACCAACAGTTATCATATATTCTAATCCATATATTCCTATAAAAGTTCGCTGAAATGTCTGTATGTCCATTTCTCTGACTCTCATAAGGCAATGGTAGGAACAGCAACCACGTGAGGCCCGTCAGCAGTTTAACAGTGGATCCCAGTCGAATCCAAGAGCCTTCCCCATCAGCTCCCAGTGTCAACCTTCAACCAGAGGTGACCAACAGCATCAAGCCCCACTCCAGCACCATTCGCCTTGACCCCCTCATCTCCAGCACGTTACGCCTTGATCCCTTAAACACCAGCACCTTTCGCCTGGATCCCCAGAGCTCCAGCATGTTGCGTCCGGACCCGTTTCGCACCAGCCTGCCCAGTCTGGAACCCTCCAGCCTGAGCAGCAGCATCAGCACCTCCTACCTGAACTCTCACAGCAGCAGCACCCCAAACTTAGATCCTCTCCACCTCTACCAGAACACTCCCATATCCAGTGGAGCACATCCCGAACCACAGAGCGTCACACAGGTGTTCTCACAACTGAAGCCTTTCAGTGCTGCAACTCCAGCTGAGCAGAAAATCTCCCCGCCTTGGCTGACATCTTCTGACACCAGTGCTAAAGTTAAGGGGGCCCTTCAGGGGACTCCAAACCATCAGAATGGGAGCCCTGTTGTGGTCCCCCTCCCCGACCCTCCTCCGAACTCCTGCCTGAAGTCGGGCACCTTGACGAACCATAGACACTCGCGCTCCGGCTCCAGAGTTGGCCTACATGTGCACTTCAAACTGCCCGAGGATGAGGAGGAAGAGCAAAGCGAAGCATCCACTGAGTGTGATGAAGATGATGCTCTGGCTTCAGCCAACAAAGGCCCCCCCCCGGTGCGGGCTAAACCCAAACTGTGAGTACGGTAAAAAAACTAAAAACAGACTGACAGTGAAACTAACACAAAGCTGCAAAACAGTGAGAGGAAAAAGGATTTTGTCCAAATCGGCTGCAGATCCAGGGGACAGGGGCCATAGCTGAAATCGGATTGGCCCCTGAAGGACCCCTGTCCTTTCAGTAATCTTTTTTTAAACTACTCACTAACAGCACTGATAATAAATATGAGCATTTTTTTTTAATTATTGTTTTCTAAGCTTTGTTGCTGAACACAATGTGCTTGAATAAATAAAACATTTCTAAATATATTCAAAGACGCGTGGCTTTGAATAAAAGCTATAGAGCGAATAACATAAGTGTGCACCTCACTGAATCAGGAATTGTAAATGGATGTTGGACATATAACCCACCCCCCCCCCCCCCCCTTGTAAATTGCGGCCCCTTTATGGCCCCTGATGTAGAGGAATCCTGGATCCGCCACTGATCCGAATCATGTTCTGAGTGTTCACACCAACATAGTGAAGTAGATGAGCTGAGGTGGGAGGTTCCTCCTCCTCTGGCTCAACCAGCAGCTGTAATCAGTTGCTATTCATAAATGAATGCTTGCAGACTTTAGATGTGGACTTTCCGCCTTTCTAAAACCAAGGATGGTGTTTTCTATCTGTAAGTTATGATTATCTACTATTTCAGATAAAGCTGTTAATGAAATGTTGCATGATTTGATCAGCTGTTCACTATTGCTTTCTTAGTTTGCATCATAGATTCAAAACAGCAAAGATAAATATGGAAATTGTTCCTGTTTTATTTAGTTTAATTCAATTTGCATTAATTTGATGTTAATAAAATAACGAAAGCTGAAGGTGTCTTGAGAAGGAGCATTCTTTTTTTTTGTAGTCCTTGTTACTGGCCCATAAAAGGAAAGACTTTGGCTCCTTCCTGCAGGGGTTTACTGCGTGAACTTAAGTTATGAGAGCGCTGCACAGAGCCTCTCTCATCCTCACCATGTATAGTGTCATTTTTTTGTGGTTGATCTGTTATTTTGGTTTTGCTTGACCTACAGGGAACCCGCCCAGCTCCGGCTCCTGCACAACCAAGTCCTAATGGAGCAGCAGCAGGAGACTGAACCCCCGATCCAAACCCCAAGCCACGCTCAGCCTCAGTCCCACCCCACCTTCCATAGCCAGGTCCAGCCCGAGGTCCCAAGTTCCCATGAGGCTCAGCTTTGGTCACCCAGAATACACCGCGAACCCCTTCCACCATCTTTCCAGCCCCAACTTACGACCACAGCTGCCCCTCAGCAGACCCCTCACTCGGCACCACCACTCACCACCCCCAACGCTCCCTCACTGAGCTCTGCTCCACAGCTCAACACCACCTTTTCACCTCTTTTCAACACTGCTCCTACTTTCAGCTCCCCTCTGTCTTTCCCTCAGCTGAAGACTTCTACGCTGGTGACGTCACCTCCACCTCCCCCACAGCTGAACACAGCTTCTCCTCTCAGTGCAGCTACTATAACCCAGATGAACACCATCCACGCCTCCCACCTCAACCTGTCCCCTGCAGCTCTCGCCAAACATGCACCCACGTTCCAGTTCTCCTCTCCCCCCGCTCCACAGCTCAGCACGGTGCCCACAGGTCCGACTCTGGCCTCACAGCAGATCATCTCCCCCACTCCTCTGCTTAGAAGCACCCACGCCTCCCTCATGAACCTCACCGCCACGTCCTTCACCTTCAACTACACCCGGCCTAAAGAGTTCATCGCTGCTCAGACCTTCTCACCAGTGAGGAGCCCTTCCCCAACTGAATCCCCGGTGCCCCTCCTCCAAGAGCTGGCCGCTGAGCTCAACTCCTCCGCAGCCAGCTCCCCAACTCTCCCGCCATTTCCCCCACCACCTAGGATCTTCCCCACGAGGGTGCTGATGTCCCCCACCAGCCCGCCTTCCCTCGTGTCCTCGCCCACACCGGGGTCAGCCCAGTTCTCCAACAGCTTGTACTCCATACGAGCCCAGTCGCCTCCTCAGGCCTCTTCTCCCACTTCCAGCAGCTCCACCCCCAGCCCAATCCAAAACCCTGTGGCCTTCCTCAGCTCTGTCCTGCCGTCGCTGAGCCTGGGTCAGCCCAGAAACTCAATGGGACTGCCCAAGGGAGCTCCGACGGGGTACGTCCTCTCTCATGAACTACAGTGCTCATGGGTTTATTGAGATCACACATGATGTAAAGCACTTTTCCCATCTGTCTCTTCAGGCTACAAAGGAAGGTACCCAAGGTGCAACTGCCGTCAAACGAAAACATTCGTGGGAGCAGAGAAATTCTCCTCCAAGACATCGAGAAACAGCTTAGATTTAAAGATGATACTCCACAGTTTGCACATCAACAGGTATTTGTTTTTTGACTCTCTAAGTTGCAGTGATGTAGTTGTTAATAAATAGCCAAGAAAAATTATCAACACAAGCCAGTTACACCACTGCTGAGTTACATACTAGACCACTGATGAACATTAATATCAATAAATTATAAGTTTATTTACACATTGGTATGTGATCACTAATTTTTAAGGATTTAAAAGTATACTTTTTAATAATCACAGACTTTACTGCAGTCTAATGATGGACAATATGGCCCAAAAATTAAATCAAGATTAAAGAAATCTCTTGTTTTCTTGCTCAGCCCGACTGCAGTATCACTTGTCTCCTATGGAACCCCAAAGTTTTCACTATTGATATATGAATATCTATGAAAATAATTATGATATATGAATACATGAAAATTATAGGTAGATATAGTCTGATCTATTTTTGAAAAACCGTTCACTCATTTCACGAATTACTGTTAAACTTGTACATTTCCCCCCCAGTATTGTAATGTGATTATTTCATAGTTATTTAGTTATTTAATAAATAACACTTTATAGCTCCATATTCTTGTGTATTCATTTTTGAACGATCACAGATATTTAACAGTGTAAAATGATCAAGACACATAATATCGCTGAGGCTGACTCGGAGCCGATTAATAACTTTCATTAGTTCAGTAGAGCAGCAGCCATCACTCCCTCCCTGTCATTCATGGTTATTCATCGCTCTACGTCATTGCACCGTAACAACATTTGCATGCTAGTAACACTAGCTTGTGTGTTATTCCACCAGCATACATTTGTATGCACAGTTTGTGTGTCTCTGTTGGTGTTCATCATCCATCCCTATCCTCTCATAGAAGCTGAGTAATGAGGGGAAAACAGCGAGCAGACCCCTTGGACCAAACATTCCTGCTACTGTCTTTAGCTATGATGAGGTACAAGGATCTTGCCGTCCCAAGCTCTGCTTTGCTCAAGGCTGTCTGGGTCATTATTATACTGTCAGGCTGAGATCATAAAACCTTCAATAATCTCATATACCTAAATATCTAAACCATGATTAAGAAATAACTCTAATCAAGAATTCAAGCTTCTCTTAACTAATATATAACCTGCATGAAATAATCTAAACATACCATTGTGTTTAAATACACTAGGCTAATATGTAAACTGAAGCTTGCAGCCCTATCTTACCCATTGTCATTTTAGATTTCACAAAAAGGCTAATGTGAAACTTTATTTCACTTTTATGACAAACTGATAAACCTGCATATTGTCCCTAACATCTCACAAACTTTAATAATCTCCTCAAACTTGTATCATTCTGCTAGCCAACAGATGAAAAAAGCTACCGAGAGGTTTTTAACATGAATCAAGTGAGGCGTTTAAATGTCTCACTTCTGCAGTTCCCCTCTACACTTAGTCTTTGTCTGTTCTCTGTTTTACCCTCAGCCTTATTTACTTTGTTTGGTTGGACAAGCAGATTTCGTTTTTACCCCCCAGTAGTGAACCTGTCAGACAGATGACACATCATGACCCTGGTCATCAATTGGTTTGAAGTCGCAGTTTGTACCTTCTAAGATTTGAGATATAGATTGTTACTTTCAGTCCACTGAATAGAAGCACGGCGTCTCATGGCTCCCAAGACTATTTGTTGCTCATCTCAATGCTTTAAGCTACTATGTACAATATACTGCATGCATGTTATTGTACTCATTGATTTTAATGGATATTTGATGAGATACAAAGACACAATGGCAGATGGTGCATGCAGTAATCCAACACCGCCTGCAGCGATCGCTTTAATGTAGTGGTTTTCTGTTTCCAGGAGTACAAAGTGTCCAGATTTGAGCAGAGACTAATGAGCGAGGTTGAATTCCGCTTGGAGCGAACGCCAGTGGAGGAGTCGGATGATGAGGTGAAGCACGACGACGTCCCGACGGGAAAATGCATCGCGCCAATATTTGACAAGAAACTTAAGAACTTCAAGGCCATGGAGGATGTGCCTGTCACTTTCTCATGTAAAGTTGTGGGAATCCCTCTTCCAAAGGTCAGAGGTCAACCGCTGTGTTGTACAAAGACAGCATGCTCTTACATTTTCACCACTCACCATTAATCTTTCACATGGGCGTCTCCCCTCAGGTTTACTGGTTCAAGGATGGCAAGCAGATCTTAAGGAAAAACGTCCATTACAAGAAGATAAGAGAGGGGGACGGGACCTGCGTTTTACACATCGAGTCCACGACCAGCGACGATGATGGCAACTACACCGTCATGGCAGCTAATCCACAGGTAGTGCTTCACGCTCAGGTTTCGTTTCCTGTTGTCTGCACCTTCTCTCGAGCTGCAAAATCTGACCTGTGTTTGATATCTAATGATCATCAGGGACGAATCAGCTGCTCGGGTCATTTGATCGTCCAAACAGGACCTCCCCGCAACCAACAGAACCCGATTAACTCTCAGAGGTGAGCAACAGTGTGTGCAGTGGGATCTACTGAGGAATACCTCTGTGTATCGATGTCAAAATACTAACATGCACTACAAATAAGATGAACATGGATTAAAGCTAGGGTTGGTAATCCTGGAAGGGCGAAAAATAGCAGGCTACACTTTGAAATAATGCAACCGACACATCCCACCCCCTCCCATTGGCCCTCTTGTCAAAGCCACGCCCCCAACACACATGAACGAGCGCTGTCTGACAACTGATGGAGGCCGGGGACATATCAGGACCTGTAGAGGATTTCAACAAATAATATTATTTCAGAAACAACTCAACCCTACCTTTTAATTTCGAAGTGTGTGCTGTCTTCCTATCCTTAAAGGGTACGAGCTCGCGTACAACAAGTTGAAGGTGATCAAACGCAGGAGCGCTTTTTTCGCCCTCACTTCCTCCAGGCTCCGGGAGACATGCTGGCTCACGAGGGGAGACTGTGCAGATTAGACTGTAAGGTAGGTCCTGGTTTGTAATACAATCACTAAAATAATGTTTTTTTGTGCCTCACCTTATTGTTAGCCATCCTTGTCTTCCAGGTGAGTGGGCTGCCCAACCCAGAGCTGATGTGGCTGGTCAACGGGAGGCCGATCTATCCGGACCTTTACCACAGGCTGCTGGTGCGGGAGAATGGCATCCACTCCCTGGTCATTGACCCTCTGACGCAGAATGACGGCGGCACATACACATGCATAGCGAACAACAAAGCAGGGCAGAGCTCCTTTAGTCTAGAACTGAAAGTTGTGGGTAAGGACTAGAAACAGACAAATACCTTGTAGTAATAATGTATCACACTCATTTAGGATTCAGTTGAACATTTAAACGTGTTGTCCTGGGCCCGGTTTAGAAGCTCCAATAATACTAGTAATTATTTCACCTTAGAGAAAGAGACAAAGCACCCTCCTCAGTTTGTGGAGAAGCTGCAGAACATGGGTATTCCTCAGGGGACTCCCGTCAGGCTGGAGTGTCGGGTGGTGGGTATGCCCCCCCCTGCCATCTTCTGGAAGAAAGACAATGACACCATTCCTAGAACTAGGGACAGAATCAGGTTAGTAGGAGTTCCATGGTTCTCCTGTAGCTGTTTCAGGGCCCAGCGTAATGAAATGTCTTCATTATCTATTCATTTCAGCATGACCCAGGATGCCACAGGATATGTGTGTCTCCTCATCCAACCAACAACTAAAGATGATGCCGGCTGGTACACAGTGTCGGCAAAAAACGAGGCTGGAATTGCGTCTTGCACCTGCAGACTTGATATCTATGGTAAATATTCTGTATAGGTTGATACAGAAATGTGCCACATTTTCAGCACAACACTTGAGGTAGTAATAATAGCTATCTGCTGCAACTCCAGCACAGTGGCATCAGAGCATCCCCGCCCCCATGAAGAAAGCTCCGCGCACAGGCAGCCGCTACGCCGCTCTGACTGACCAGGGGCTCGACATCAAGTCTGCTTTCCCCACGTCGGACAACAGCCCCTTCCTGTTCTCCAGCTCCCCTCCCGAAACCATGCTGGAGAGTGAGGAGCTGTGAGCGGCACGCCGACCCGGTCGACTCTGAGGCGTCCCGGCAGGATGTGTGACCTGCTTGAGGTCGGAAACAGTAGAAGACTTTAAGGGGATTGATTGCTTGAGCAGATTGTCATGTGATTTGTGTTTTGCACATGAAGTGAAGTACATTCAGAATAGAATGGCAAAGAATTAATGCGTTAAACCTATCAGCACTGATAGTGGCTTTGTCACCATTCCTATTTACTGAAGTCACATGCAGAAAAATGACGGATTTGCAAAGTCTTAGCTCATGAGCCATCAGTGGAGTTGAATAATGTTCTCTCACGTTTTGTTTTGTTCATATTTAACTACAGTGCTGCGGTTGTTGCTGAATGTTGATCATAACATTTGTTCTTAATACTTTGTCCTCTTCTCAAAGTGGTGTTAATGCCACTATTTTTTTTGTTCAGTGGCTTCTGACAGTATTCACACCCCTTCACTTTTTGCACTTTGTTTTATTTGTGTTTTAAATGGATACATTTGATGTTGTTAACCATTGATCTTCACTTAAAACCCATAAGGACAAAGAGAAAATATTTCTTTAGAATTTGGGAGCATCTAAAGTTTCCAGTGATCTTGGGCACGAGCAGCTTTACATGCCTGGATTCAAGCAGTTGATCCCATTATTACTGGCTGATTCTCTCAAGCTCAGATTTAATAGGACGTGTCTGTTAGCTGCCACCTTCAAGTCTCTCCACAGATGTTCTATGGGCGGAAGTCTGAGCTCTGGCTGGACGAGATGAGACGAGAAAGAAATGCCTCCCAAGAATTTTCTTGGCTGCTTTGGGTCAGTGTCGTGCTGAAAGGTGAAACATCACCATGGTCTCACATTGTCCTTCCCTTAAACAAGGGGTGGCTGTGGTTCAGGAGGTAGAGCAGCTTTGGTCCACTAACCAGACGGTTGGTCCTCCATTGGGCATACTGAAGTGCTCTAAACCCCAAACTGAAGATACTGAAACGCAAATTTGCCCTTACAACTTTGCTGGTAGTGTGTGAATGGTGTGTGGTAGAAAAAGTGCAGCAAATAGTACCGCCGTATGAATGCGTGTGTGTGGCTTGTACTGTTAAGTGCTTTGAGCGATTGCTTTGATAAGACTAGAAAAAGCGCTCTTTATATTTTTATATATATACAGACCATTTACAATAAAAATTCTGACCAGTCTCTCTGTCTCTGCTGCTTAGAAGCCCAGACACATAGCATGATGCTGCCACCACCACCATGCTGCACCATAGGGATGGTATCAACCAGTTGATGAGCAGGGACTGGTGTTCAAACGTAGTGTTTGGATTTCTGCTCAAATTATTTGTGTCTCATCCGACAGAGAACATTTAAAAGAAGCTTGGCAAACCTAAAGCAGGCCGTCGAATGCATATTAATCCAATGTGCTGTACCATAAGAGCCTGATTGATGGAGCACTGCATAGAGCTGCAAAATGAAATGGGTCTGAATGCCTTCTGAAGCCATTGTACCAGTACTGGTAGTTCTAGTTTCTTTGAAGGATTATATAGAATAGTCATAAGTTATTGTTTATTAATAATCAGATATAGTTTAAAGAGTATTTTCAGAGACATTTGAATGTGCCATTTAGATCAGTTTAAATGGCTCCATTAAAGGAGGAATTATTTATATACTGAACTAAATTATAAATTTTTTGTTGGTCACAGGTTCACAGTTTTGCACCATGTTTTTCATGTGCATGCATGCCAACATAAAGGTATTGTAAAACAAAAAGAAACACTGTCTGCTCACAGTCATTATAATAGTATGCTATCGGGAGAGTATAATTCATGGTTTGTACTGCAGTAGAAACACTGAAACACTTTATTTAATTTTTTTGTCTCCATAACTGCATAAACACTGTGATGTATCGTCAGAGAAATCAGTCAGATCAGACTACAAACAATTCAATATTGTCCTGAGTTTGGTTTGGGATAAAGACAGGGCTTTGCTTTGGCTTCACACATGACAACAAAAGGTAAAATGTATTTGATGGACTATTATTGAATAAATTAAAGTCAGTTTTAAAACACACTGGAGAAAAAAAAGAAAGAACATATTCACCTGATGTTAAGTTGCACATTGTAAAATAGTTTTGTCCTTCCTCAGAATAAAGTTCTATTTATTAATGTGAGTGAAATGTTTGCTTTGCTGGAACAAGTGGTTTTGTTGGCACACTGCACTGACAGCATGTAAATTCATTCTGCACCATTTTCACTGCTCACTGACGTTTATCTTACTTCACACATGAAAATAATGAGTTTCCAGAGTTCCAAGCCATTTAAACTCCTCTGGCATCGTAGAGGTCCTGTTTTCACTGATCAGATTCCTATTAGCTTAAACTGATGCCCAATTCAAAGCAAATGGGAGGGCTCAGAAGCCAATTAAGTGTTGCTAATCAGTCCAATTAAAGGGGAAGAGAGTTCAAATAGGCATAAAATTGCATTCACCTTACGTGACCTAATTATACTCCCAGCCTCGTCTCACCAGCTGCCAGACCTACTTGTTAACTGGTGCTGTGTTCATTAGAAAATATCTGTGGAGGAAATATCCAGTGTTGTGGAAAATGTTTCAAATAATGTTTTATACTTTTGTTTGCTCAATTTGTTTCTTGCAATTTTAACACAATAAAAGAAACTGTCGTTGAAATGTTAAGTTCAGTTTTTTTACAGTCTACACATTTAAAAACAAAATGTCAACGCCTTCATTTTCTATATATCTGTTTGCTTATTAATTTATAGCTGACATATACTGAACATTATCATGTTTCAAATTATTTTTTATATTTTCCAAGGTCATTCGACTAGATTTTTCTAGTCAGCATCACGTTAATATTAATTCGTTGCAATTTTTTAATGTCCAGATTCCCAAGGTACGCATTTGAAAGTAAAATATTAATACAATATTATTGTTTGGCGTTTACGTCTACTTTTCTTATATCTGACATATACTGAATATTACCATATTTTACAATTATGTTTTATATTTTGTAAGTTCACTCAACTTCAGCTTTGCAGTATCAACACATTATTCGGTTGCAATTTAAGTCCTGATTAGCAAAATGTACACATTTGAAACAAATATAATAAGACCCGTATGATGTGTTTTATGTTTATGCTTCTCAGCATATAGCTGATTTGTACTGAATATTATTATGTTTAAAATTATGTTTTATATTTTCTAAGTTTGATTCACTTAATTACTGTAATATCCACACAATACAAGTTACTGTAATTTCCTAGAGTCTTAAATACAACACATTTTAGTGCAATATAATTGACATATTTGTGATCTTCTAGTTTAGGGGTACTGATAAATTCCCTGTTTTAAACTATGTTTGACATTTTCTAGATTTACTTTACTTGATGAGAGAAACACAACCGGTTGCAATTTTAACTCCTGATTATCAAAGTCAACACATTTTAAAACCAAATATCAGCACACATTTCTGAATGCTTAGTAAAAGAAAGTACGAGCTGCTAATTTAAATGTAATCCTGTGACGATAATGAGATTTGCACTTTCTCCCACACTGAAACATACGCTTTGCAGCCTAATCTCTATTTCTCCATAAGGAGAGTTGGATTTAAGAGTATACAAGTTTCCACCACAGCAGACGGGTCACTCCTCAGTTGTGACATATGGCTTTTGACAGAGGGAATGGTTCAGCCCACCATTGCTCAGACAAGCCAATCAAATGAGGGGTTGCTGCTGCTGCTGCAAAGAAAAGATGGAGATTGGAAGACACGGAAGGTCCGGGCCACGTCTCAGACGAGGCCCTCAGACAAGACAAGCAGCAGCTGGCAAACTACATCAATCTGTAATCAATGAACCAACTGGTAGATAGGATTATATGCCTAATTGCACAGCTAACCAGTCCATCCCAAAATGACCAGACAGCATCAGCTTTTGTGCATGACCCAATACCAGAGACGGGCATTATTCAGGGCCTCTGACAGTTATTAATCATTCATAACCTGCCTTTACACCCAAGCTTTCAGTTTGTCAATACACACTGACAGGAGCTGCGTGTCCGTCCTGACAAAGGACGACATCAGAGATTAAAGCAGCAGCAGCAGAGGACGTATCCAGATCCTTTACTTAAGTAAAAGTAGGAACACTGTGTTCTCTGTAACAAGTCAAAGTCCTGCAGTCACAGTATAAGTCCTGCATTATTCTAAATATGCTACTCTAAGTATTAAATGTACTTCTTTTTCAGAATAAAGCCTTTTTATAGTGCAAGGTTGTGATATATACAATTACATTATACTATTAAGTAATATTATTTATTGTATCTAATAAGGTACAAACATCATGTATATTACAGTATACATTGTATATCGTTGGGTAATTTTTTAAACTTTATATTACACTTAAGATCATTATCTTATATGTAACCATCAAACTTAATTTAAAATGCAATAGTGACGTCATCTGAGAGATAAATGGATGAAAGTTAATAGAAATTAATTACTTTCCAAAAAGTGACAAGGTATGAGTATAAAATCAAATCAAACTTCAAAATTTCTAATAATTTAAAATATTTCAATAATAAGTACAGTTGTTTATAATTAATCACCTTCTGTGCAGATTAAGAGGGTTGTTAGGGGATTCAAATTGCAATTGAAAGAATGTTATTTGAATTTACAGAGGCGTAACAGCAAAGCATGATTAAAGCAACATAGGGAATTTATCTGTGTGGCCTTTTGAGTGATTTTTTTTTCTGTGTGTGTGTGTGTGTGTGCATGTGTCAAAGGAGACGACCCTGCTGTATTACAGAATTCAATGTTGCCAGATGGGAAGGACAGACAGACAAATTATTCTGTCTGTCTCATTTTCTCGGCCGACTACACAGATCAATTATTTATTTCACATGTCCTCTCCACTGGTAAGGAACATTAATGCATCCCACATACTGTGAGTCATCAGGAGCCCGGCACTGATAAACACCCTCACTGATACAAACCAGAGTACTCACAAGTAGAAGACATCTCCGCAGAACGTAATATCTGTCCACCTGCACAGAGACCAGGCTCCAAACCTCTGTTGTCCCAGTAATCTTATCACCATCTTGTCCATATTGTTGCAGGCTCATAATCCCCTGATGTGCTGCTAAACTCCCTCAGGTTATAGACCACACTTACACTTCTGTTGCCTCAGGCTAATCTCAGATTATGGTTATTATCACATGGACACCCGTTACATGGCAAGTGAAAGGGGACTTCTTGGTGTTTTATGTAATAAAACCTGATGAAGTAATTGGCACGGTGCTTCCAAAGATTTTTAAGATAATTAATTTGAACTCAATGAAGTTAAAAGTTGATATCTACAGATTTATTTCTGAGACACAGCTAAATATATCAATGATTGAGTCCAAATAGATTTTTTTCCAAACTGTGCATTAAATGACATTTAATGATGAAAAAGCATATATACTTGTAAAAAAAAATTTTTAAAAATTTTAAAAAATTGTAAAATCTGCTGACATTTGATATATTTTCATATAAATCAAATTTCTTTGACACGGTAGTAGGAAATTCAAATCATGGCAAATGATGCCAGTCATTTTATTGACTTTATAAATAAAACTTCTGTTTTATTTTTTTGCTTGTACTTGACGTTTTTTATCACATAAATTGTTGATATTTCTCTTAACTTTAAAATTGAAGTCTTCAATCTTTGGCTAATATTAGTGATTTAACAAAGTTGGTGGGAATGTTATGTTAAACAGGGAAAATTCTTAATCTCATCCTTTTAAAAGCGTGTTTGCAGCATCAGCTGTGGTGAGCTGAGCTACCAGATGGTGCACTTTTGGTGTTTGTGACACATGGCCCTGAGTGAAGCCACGGTCAGAGAGCCCAGCCCAAGATAATTGGAAATTCATTAAGGTTTTGTTTGTGTGTGCACCGAGTGTGCGTATATATGCCTCTGTGTACGTGTGTGTATGTGTGTGTTAAGAGTGGGTGTGGTTGTTTATGAGTCTATATGGGTGTGTTTCTTTATGAGCAATATTTGGGGGGGAGCAGGGACCCCACCTGCTGCCACCTGTTCATCTGCTCCATCTTATAAAAGCTGCTCCCTCACTGTCTCCAGGATCACAGACACCTTGGACTTGTCTGGGCCGTCCACTATCTGGGGTGACAATCATTTCACAATCAACAAAAAAGGACACACAACTTGGACATCACCCAGGCTGTAACACCGAGGAGAACCTCTAAGGAACCCTGACACAGACCTGGAGACTTCTCTGACAAATCTATCAACTCACAGCTTGTGTCTTTCTTATCCGAGGACAATCACCGGTTTGATTCCTCAAACACACATCATGAAGTCTCGCCGGCCCAGCTGCACCGACTCCGGATCAGAGTCCTCAGAACCAGATTCCCAGAGTCCGGAGAAGTATGAGACCACCACCAGGCGACGGTCGGCTGCCAACGCCAGAGAGAGAAAGAGGATGGAGGGTTTGAACACGGCTTTTGATCGCTTACGTAAAGTGGTCCCCCAGTGGGGCGAGGACAAGAAACTGTCCAAGTATGAAACCTTGCAGATGGCCCTCAGCTACATCATGGCCCTCAACCGGATCCTGACAGATGCCAGGAGGCACAACGCTCCTCACAGGCAGTGGCTGGACCTGCAGTTTGACTGTGTGCAGCCTGAGAGCTATCCCTGCCTCATGAGGTACGACTCCCCGACGGAACAGGAGTACATCCAGTCATCCTTCTCATACCAGTTTGACGGACATCAGGTCCAAGCATAAACTGCAGCCATTTGTTGGTTGTTGTAATCAGTCATGTTGGGTGTGACAATGTGAATTATTTCTCCTCCAAACTAGGAGACGGTAAATACATGTGTATTGCATTATTTTATTTTCTTTTTCTTTATATAGTGTTTCTTTGACAATCAATAAGGTTTCTGTTGAAGTTTGAAGCCTGTGGTCTTTTTTTGCTAGGAAACCCAGCAGCATGTTGAGCAGCGTTTTGTTCAAAGTGTAGCACTAGTGTCATTTCAATAATGACCATTAGATTGTACTGAAGACAATGGTGTGTTTTTATCAGTTATTTTGATAGAGCCCTAAAATGTTGTGCAATGTGAGATGGATTGTGAGAAAATGATTGTGGTTTAGTTGCATAGTTAAAGTCAATATGTAACTATTCATGTCAAAGTGTAAGAGCAATGTTTGTAGAGTTGAAAAATAGATGTTATTTTCACATGCAAACCTCTATTTTGTTATTATTATAGTTTTGGATTCCAAAATAAAAACTATTTTATATGAAAAACATTTCTTTTGTTCTTTATTGTCATAGTCTTTAAGTGGTGCAACTTTATAGTGTATCTACTGTTACTTGCGAAGTGTGAAGTATTTATTATTTCTTACTATTATGAGCCTTATGACAGAATGTTCCTCTCTTCTGCTCAAAAATATTTTAATTTGCAACTTATTAACTTGACATTCTACAAAACTTTATATTCTATGTTTTATGTTTTTTCCTCATCTTAGGAAACACTCTAATTAGAGATCTGAGGTATTTAAACCCTCACTTGTCTTGTATGTCTTGACTCAAATCAAGGGTTACCACCGAGAACATGTACTTGACAGCACAGTCTTTGTTTTGTGGTTGTCAGGTTCTCAGTGGGAGTGATTGCAGGTCATGTCCGCTGCCTTGCCTCAATCTGCTCCCCGGGGAATAAAGCTGCCTTTTGTCCTGAGCTCCTGGCCTCTGAGATAAGACACGATTGCGTCTAGAGGGGAACCAAAATCTAAACACTGATAATTAGACTCCTTTTCAGGACAAGGTACAATCAATTAATTATCCTATTCTAAAATGTTCCCTATAAAAGTGACACCTTTTACAAGTGTTAAACTCAATTGTGCTACGGGATAGTTCAGTGTAAACCAGGATGTCATATGATCCGCCACCGTCCGTTGTGGGAGCCACGAGGCTACAGATTTAAATGGCATAATCAGCCACTGAAAAGTGATTGTTTCAGATTTGAAAAAGGATGAATGGTGGCACAAGCCGCAGCAGATTAAGGAAGCCTGTGTGCCAGATCCTGCCATGGCTTCAGCGGGGTAGCAGAAATTAAACTCTATTGTGTGTTAATGGCTGTGTGTAATGGCTGTGTTCAGAGCCGCTGAGGCGTGAAGGGCCATAGCTGGACCCAAACTATATCTGCATTAACTAGAGGGCCCACACAGCAGTGCATGGACTGTCCTGTCCAACTGCTGCCACATCACCCGCACGCACTGTTGATTTGGGTAGTAAAATGTGGAATAGTGAGTGGTTTTTAGATCATCTCAATTTCCCGTCTGTGTGGTTTAAAATCAAAATGCTGCACAGAATAAACTAAATTGAATTGCTTAACTATTCACTAGTTAATCTCCTTGACTAATTATTGAAATAAGCCAAGAACATTTAATACACATGTGCCAAGTGTTGCAAGGGGCCGTGCTAACAGAGTTCTCGATTCCAAACACTGATACAGATGGTTTTTATGATTCATCTGCCATGTTGAGTGTTTTCAAACCTGATGAACGCTCTCTGACAGTTGGCATGTCAAAAAATGAATAGAGGGCAGAGTCAAAAGTGCGGAATGATAATGAGACCATGGCTGACACTGCAATTACGCTCCTCATTAATTCAGTCACAAGTGGTGAACAGCTGGTGGCAGAAAATATAATCGACAAATGTGATTAATTGATTTCCTGAATAGGAGCGTGTTAGCGGAGGAGATGTTCATCAATAGTGACAACAATGTGCTCAGCGTGTGAGTAACTGAGAGGGTAAAACAAATTAATATGTCTTAACTGCTGAGTGAGTCAGCCTTTCAACGTGACTGGATGCTCTTCTTTGCAAGACATCTCCATCACATTAATAGTTTGATGTGTGATATTGTAGCACTGTTAGTGTTCGCTTTAGAATTAAGTTACTTATATCTGGTAATGTCTTTGTTTGTCATTTCAGCTCTTGGGTGGTTGATAGTGAGGTGGTGATCTCTTCATCCCCTTTTATATTATATTTCATTGTATTTCAAAGCATAAAATCTATATTTAGATTTTTTTTATGACAAATAATTTATTACAGATGAACAACGTCTAAAAGTTTCCCTGAGTTTGGAACAGCCAAGGATGAGATCTTATTGGTTCATTTGGGTTAAGATGTGTCCATAAACAACTGGACACATCTTAACACAATGTTGCGTAACAGCAGCACCTTCCATGTTATCACCTAAATGTGTTTTACCGGGGCTCAATGTCAAGACTACAAAAGCTCCAGCCGAGGACCAGCAGCTCCTCCCTCAACAGAGGTTATGTCATCCGACTCTTTATAATCATCCCTCCAGCAGGTGTTCAGAAGCTGCCGACACTGCTGTGATTCACTGTCTCTTCTGAACCACACCTCAGCAGGTCAAACAGTCGAAGCGCCACCGTATCCCAGGATGAAGTGCTTGAACAACCGGGCCGACAGCCACCTGACTGGGCAGGTGGAGTGCGAGTTGGACAACTTGGGCAATGGTGCCTGGGTGAACCAGGCCTACTGTGGCTCTCCTCCACCCCTGCCCCGAGCTGTCAGCACCATCTACAACCCTCAGCCTCTCTTCCAAGGCTCCATGGACAGCATGTACGAAGTGGACACCCCCAGCCCGTTCCAGCATCCACCCGAGGAACCACTACCAAGCGAGCAAAGTCTGGTGAAGAAACAAAGAGGCTGCTGCTCTTTCATCAAAGGTACGAAGAAGTCACTCTGCTGACTTTAACATTACCTTTACGCTCCGTAAATTAACTGGACTACTAGTTTCATGAGTATTCATTGATATCTAATTTTCTATTTCATTGAAATGTCTTAACTGTCCAGCTGACTAAATAAAGTAGGTAATTTACAGCATTTCATCAGCTTTCCTCCGTTAAAGTTACCCTATTCGTGACAGGTCTTTACAAACAATCTACAGAAATACATTTGTGTCTTAAGTTCATAACCGATGACTTACATTGATATTCTGTTTTCAGGGTTGTGGGGCACAACATTGACCGAAAACACCTCTAACAACAGGGAACTGTTTGTCCGAACCACGCTGCGGGAGTTACTGGTCTACCTGGTGTTCTTGGTAGACATATGCCTCTGTAAGTTATCCACCCATCTTTGTCTCTCATCTATCGTGAGGAATCGATACTGATTCCAAAACTACAAACAGTGGCCTGATTAAGTAGTATTTGAAAGTAATTCTACCCAGTTAATGACATATACGTCTAGAAAATTTAATTTTGAGTTCTGGTACTTAAATTAGATTTAGGTTTACACTTTAATACTCTCCTTGGGACTTAATAAGCATAATGTTACCTATTGAAATCCCTTCCACACACCACCCCAAATATATACGATTTTAACATTAATTACCCATAAAGAGAATAAAAACATGTCTCTAGGCTAGAAAAAGACTCTGTGTTCACAATGACACTCAGTGTTCACAATGACGTGAATTAAATATTTTCTTTGTTGTTTACTTATGTACTTTATTCCTACTTTAGTATGTTTCAATCAACTATTTGTTTTCAGCCACGCTGATCACTGCAGGATGCTACTGTATAGGGCACTTTGGGCTGTTGATACACCCTACTTTAATGCTTACCACAATTGCCCCTCCCATCCTTCTGCCTGAGAGTCATTGTCCAATTGAGCATTAGGAATGAAAGGGACATGCACACTGCTCTCTTGCCTTTTAGCGATAAGAGCATTAGGCCTCGTCTATTGTTGCTTTGTTTGGGTTAGATTTACATTCTTTGATGAGGCCATTTGTGTCAGGCCAGCGTGCACTCTCTTCAAACAAATTACAGCCTCTAATCTGGATCTATTCTACAGCAACCAAACAAATCCTCACAGAGGCTTTGCGTGTCTGCTTCTGAGCGGTCTTATCTTGGACTGCTCAATAGAGCAACGTTTAGAGCTGAGCCTGAGCAAAGACCGATAGTCTTTTGGATGTAACATTGGATGTTAACAGTGTCATCACGTTGTCTTTCAGTGACGTACGGTATGACCAATTCAAGCACCTACTATTACACTAAAGCCATGACGGACCTGTTTGTGAATACAGCCGGTGAAAATGGGGTTAGGTTTCAGTCCATTGGCACCATGTCCGACTTCTGGATTGTGAGTTTTCCTCCAAATTAATTTCCTCTTTTGTCATAATAGTGCCAATGTACAAAAATGTTTCAGTCTGTGTGAATCCACCCTGTCGTTGTATGAACAGTATGCCCAAGGCCCATTAATGGACGGCCTCTACTGGACTAAATGGTATAATAACCAGTCACTGGAGAGCGGAAACCAGTCCTTCATCTACTATGAGAATATGTTGCTGGGAGTTCCCAGGATGAGGCAGATCAAGATCAAGAACAATTCCTGCAAGGTCCACAATGACTTCCAAGATGAGATCACTGGCTGTTTTGATGTCTACAATGACAAGAAGGAGGACGACCTCGGCTTCGGGCTCATTAACGGCACCGCGTAAGCCCCTCTTCAATATTGTAACAAGGACACTGTCCTGCTCTATTTTCTTTGGTTATTTTCATGCCCTTCTGTTCCTCTGCAGCTGGACCTACCACAAGGAGAAAGAGATCAAGGGCTCCTCTCACTGGGGCTTGCTGACCACCTACAGTGGAGCAGGATACTATCAAGACCTGAGTCGGACCAAAGAGGAGAGCGCCGCCATAATGAAGGAACTGGTGGACCACCTATGGCTGGACCGAGGAACCAGAGCAGTCTTCATCGACTTCTCCACTTACAATGCAAACATCAACATGTTCTGCGTTATCAGGTAAAAGTGCACAAGTAAAAGCAGCAACTTTACCCATTACTTGGTACCCAGGCATTGGTTAATCAAAGTTTAATCTGCTTCTTTCAGGTTGGTAGTTGAATTCCCAGCCACAGGTGGAGCGATCCCTTCCTACCAGATCAGAACAGTCAAACTGATTCGCTACATCACCTACTGGGATTACTTCATCCTGGGCTGTGAGATAGTCTTCTGTGTGTTCATCCTCTACTATGTTGTGGAAGAGATGCTTGAGCTACAAATACACAAGTTGTCCTACTTCGGAAGCATCTGGAACATACTGGATATTGTTGTCATAATGGTAAGTAAATGTAATGTGTTGATTCAAACGTTTAATTTTCTCTGATAGAGCTTGGCCCTTAAATATGAAAATTGGTTTCCTTCCCAGCTCGCCATCGTTGCCATCGTATTCAATATTTTCCGAACCGTCAAAGTGGACAAGTTGCTTGGAAAACTCCTGGAACAACCGGAAATCTATGCTGATTTTGAATTTCTGGCGTTTTGGCAAACACAATACAACAACATGAATGCTGTGAACTTGTTCTTCGCATGGATCAAGGTACAGACCTCTTTAACTTCATCGCCTTACTTGGAAGTGTGACCCATTTTTGGTGTCATCGCAATGTGTGTATTCCTCTTGTCCTTCTAGGTTTTCAAGTACATCAGCTTTAATAAGACCATGACTCAGCTGTCCTCCACACTGGGAAGATGTGCTAAAGACATCTTGGGATTCGCCATCATGTTCTTCATTGTCTTCTTCGCTTATGCTCAGCTTGGATATTTGCTCTTTGGGACAGAGGTTGACTCCTTCAGCACCTTTGTGAAGTGCATGTAAGTGGTGCCAATCACGACAGCTCAACAGGAAAGAATTAGATAGGCTGAATGAGCATGAATTTATGAATTTATTTTATTTTTCCTCCCGCAGCTTCACACAGTTCAGGATTATTCTCGGAGACTTTGATTATGATGCCATCGACCGTGCCAACAGAGTTCTTGGACCCATCTACTTCGTCACCTATGTGTTCTTTGTTTTCTTTGTTCTGCTGGTAAGTGGTTTCGTTTTATAAGACGTCTGACTTTAAAACATTAGAATGGAGCAGCCTCATCATTTCTCCATGCATTTGTTTCTCAGAACATGTTTCTGGCCATCATCAACGACACGTATTCTGAGGTCAAGGAGGAGCTCTCATCCCAAAAAGACCAGCTGCAGATTACAGACATCATCAAACAGGTAAAGGCGATGACTTGAATGTTAAAGTAGAATTTATGAATATAAAATTTCACACAAACAATTTTTTATTCTTGTAATTCAGAGCTATATGAAGACATTTATGAAATTGAAACTCAAAAAGGAGAAAATATCAGATGTTCAGAAAGCACTGCGCTCTGGATCTGGAGAAATTGAATTCAAGGACTTCAGAGAAACTCTGAAAGAGTGAGTGACAAAAAATTCAAGAGAAGGGCATATGTTAGCGTCGATGTTAAAGTTAAGGCTCACTGCTCCGATGATCTCACAGGATGGGACATGCCGATCATGAAATCTCAGCAGCCTTCTCGCGGTTTGACTGTGATGGGAACCAAATTCTAGACGAGGACGAACAAGAAAGGATGAAAATCGAGCTGGAGGAAAAGAGGGTTTGTGACTCACACAATAAATGTGATAAAACACTTTCATTCAGTTTTTGAATCAGTTCTTATCCAGCTTGACTAAGTAAAATAGATCTGGAAAAAATGCAGACAAGGCTGTTTTCATTGTGGTTTTTCAATTTTTTTGTCAGGATGCTCTCAGCGCTGAACTCAACAATCTTGGAAAGAATTACGGAAACAAATTACTGGAGAAACCTGCCGTGACCTCCAGTGAGCAGATTAACCATTCCGGTCAAATCTTTGTGGATCAGGAACAATTTCTAAAGTGGGAGACGTTTTAAAATATCGCCTATGATATGTCTTGAAGTATTTAGTCACTCATTTCATTCAAAGGACATTAACCAAAAGCTGAATTTTCTTTCTATCATCATTAAAGAATGAATAGACAGGTTCTCCAACTCGAAAGCTCTGTGGCCAATATCTCAACCAGGATGGAGTTGATTATGGAGAAACTGGGATTACAGGAGAAAACCAATGGGAACGAAACTGCAGGGAAACCGTCTGCAACCAATAACGATGTGAGTATGGAAATAACTCGAATTTCTTAAACCTTATTGTATAAAATTCATGAAGAAGACTCAAAGTGATGTTTAAACTCTGTAGCTGTTATAAGGAAAATGTCTTAACCTCACAAAAAACGTTGTCTTCTTTTCTAATAAATAAATAATGTTGAAATTTCACTTAACCATGTCCAGAGTGATGATGCTGCCTCAGATAGGAGCGTCCTGGTTTGTGTGGACAGAGGTACGAAGGCCGATCTGTCTTTCAGGAGACCAGCACTTCGTACCAACACCACTTACGACTGTCATATGTGATCAACCCTCTGGAAACCAAATCTTTGGTTCTCTGGAAGTCAGCTGACAAGCGAATGTACATGGGTCACCCACCAACAATATTTTGTGCTTCACAACTTCTCTATATTTAAGTTCTTCACTTTGAAAACAACAATTAGGCGATAAGAGCAATACAAGACAGAAAGTATGATTTACCAAATTTAGCACTTTCCTTCAGCCACTCATTTTATGGTCACATGTAAATACTGTGCATATACTTTTTGAATTTGCTTCCTAGGTGCCTGCACTAGAGCTTATATAATGAAGTGGTTTAAGCTCACATTTACAGAGGACTACAATGTACATTGTGAGGCCTGAATCTGCATATTGTAAGTGTTGTGGAATATCCATCTATTTCAACTGTAGCCTAGAGGAAAACATTGTGCAATATAATCTATTATTAGTGCAGAAGCCACTCTACATCTGAGGACATGAATGTTTGCCTTGCTTTTGTCACGTAATGTGTCTGAATGTTAAAGTTCTATTGCAGTTCCTCAGAAACTATCACCCCTGTGTAATCTAGTTCGATGTCTACTAAACAATTCTACAATATATTTTTTTAAGTTGATATATTATACAGATCAGTCAGTAATTATTCATCAGCTTCCTGAGCTCAAACAACCTCATGTTGTAACAAGGCAAACGTGATGAGTGACAGCATCTATAGCTCTTCATTAAAATGTATGTCTGGATCAGAAACATATTTATTGTGCCAGTGGACTGGATATTAAGTAATGTGGTTGTCATCTTTCAGGTTTCATGACCCACTGGTACTGCAGAATAAAAAGGATAGAAGAGTTTTTGTGCAATTGTATAGAAAACTCATGCTGTCTAGTCAATTAATCGTTCAGATGATACAAACCTGAGTTTAATAGTAGTTACTATGTTTGTTAGAATCCCTGTAAAGACACTTTTAAAGTGAATTGTGTAAAGCTCAATTTATTATTGTATAATTAATGTACCAATGGGCAGTTTGAAATGTTTCTTTATTTGAAGTGACTTGATATTTTCTGTTCAATGGAAAACTGTTTTCATCCTTTATTACCAAACATCACTTCTGTTGTTCAACGTACATGTATTATCGTCAAAAAAGCGAATTGCCAATACATTCATTATTTTTAAGCAAGAAATACATCATGTGTCATAAGCATGTAGTTTGAGCTGAAACTTCACCTGCCTCCTGCTACGTCCTGAAAATGGCACACAGACTTAAAAATGGGGGAAAGAATTTAGATCTGTAATGGAGCCTCCGCAAATAACAAAGTTTGAATTTACCAGCACATCAATTAAGGCTTATGCATAAATAATATTGCTGAAATTTAATGATGGCATTTTATCTCATAACATTCTACCTACAGTATGTACATTATTTATTAAGTTTCATGAAGGTCTGTGATCAAGGTTTATATTTACACTCGGCAAACATGACCCTGTTTTGTTAATTGAACATCCCCAGCTCGAATAAAGTAACAAAAACATTATCAAGTATATTGGCTAGTACGACAGGAGGAGTAGAGTGAGCTTACAGGGAGTGTGATACACTGTACAGAATGGCACATATGCAAATAAAATCCAAATAGAAGAATGTGTTGGAGAATTCCTCTTGTTATTTTTATTTTTTTTATAGTTTACCTGGGCTATATGAACATATTCTGCTAAATAATGCAGAAAATGTGGAAAAGTGAATGCGGCCCCGACAAATGAATGACATTTAGAAAACCTTCCACTTCCACCAAATTTATATAAATTAAAACAATCCAAATTTATAGTGGGCCACTGAAAATGTTTTGAATGATGTAAAACATAATGCAATGTCATTAGGGGCTGGTTTTAGTGATAAATTGAGTCTTCAGTTCTCACAGCCATCAGAAAGAAATAACTTTAATTTAACTGAGGTTAACAAGAGGAAGGGATAAGGAAGAACATTTTTAAGTTCAATATTCCTCCAGGAAACCAGCCCCAGAAGCTGCAGACAATCAGTGAAATTTACAAAGTTTGGGGGTTGCACTGTTTTTACATTATTTTCTTTGTACAGAGAGCATGTGCTAAGTAGCCTTTGCTTTGAGACACAGGATTATAAATTAGTCTTATCTAGGCTACATTTCAGTGTAAAGTAAAATCCATCAAAAGTCTGCAGAGAACATACTGATCACTCTGATACAAAACATGAAAACATATTTGTTTTTACTTTGAGAGCCGTGAAGGTGAAAGTTTTTTTTAATACACAAAATTTACCCAAGAGACAGCACATTGCGCTATAATTTGCGCTATAATCTCCTTTAAAGCCTTGTTTATTGTACAAATAATCTCTTCAATTACTGGAAAGGTAAGCTATGGTTCCAGGGCCTCTATTCACAAAGCATTTTTCATTAATGTATCAAACAGGACTGATTTTATAGATATTGTATGAACTGAAGCAGATCATGTTGCACAAATCAATGATAACGGATCATCTTGCTTGATCTGTACAACACTGTATGCCTTTTAAAAAACTGACATATATTACAAAATTAACTTATGAAGACATGTGTGGATTTGTCCTCTGTCGTATAAAATGACAGAAAAATGCCCCAAGTATGACAAGAAAATATTTTGACGAGTCTGTAACTAACCAGCATATTTTCACAGAAATATTACAAAACCATATTGGTAAAGTGAGGGCAGATATTGCTATAGTTCAACATGATAGAAAGTTTGAGGTTTCAGAGGACTTTAATCCTCATCATATTCCAGTGAGCTGCTGGACTAACATGATGGCTTGTAGTGAACTGTGCTTTTAGCTCCACAGAATAAAATCTGTTTTGTTGGGATTTTATAATCTTTAGAAAAAGTGTTGCTCTTTTTTTTTGATGGTTTGGCCAATTTTTCAACTTATATGATGTGATGAGAGGAAAAGCACCAAAGAGTCTGTCTGTTGGATACCTATCCTGTAAACATGCTAATGCTTCAAATCCTCTTGTCACAGACCAGGTATGATTTTCATGGGGCCAAACATTTACATGGCTGGACAGATAGTCAGGTGGTTTGGATTAACTTCAGACGCCCAAGAGCATTTTTCCATAGCAGAACTCTTAATCATCATCAAATAAACTTAAAAGAAGTTCTAAGTCAAATTAGCATAGTCATTTAAAAGAATCATTTTACTAGCGCAGGAGCAACTACTCGCTACAAAGGCTTTGTGAATATGGCCCCTGTCCCTCTGTTACCAAAGATGTCCAGTTGAAAGAGTGCTGTGTGGTCTGAAGGCTTCACAAATGCTCCCTGGTGTTATACTTAGTTTAGAGCCAGCTCACTGTGATTGGTAGCCAGCCATGCTGAAGTTGGTCAAGTTGGACATTACTGGAGCAGGTTGGGCTGCAGCCTGGGCTGACTGAGATCCAAAGTTTCCCACCCAGGCTGGGGACTGGGACTGCCTGAAATACATGATTACAGCAGTTAGTATGACTTGTGGCCACTGTGTAAAAAGATGAGCCGTGTTTAAAAATAAATCTACATGTAGGAAAAGCCCTCCAGTTTATCTTAGAGTCAGCATCAGTCAGGATTCAGGAGGTATTTAACCTACTAGCTTGTACAATGAAATCTCTATAAACGGATTCATCATGTATATATGCAGAATCTGAAGGTGGGGGACAACATTTTAGTGCTAGAAGCCTTCTGATTTCTGTTTGTAGTTCTACCAATCCCTTCTGTGAAGAGAGCTAACGAAGAGGAACATATTGACTGAAATGCATCGGCTATCAGCTTTTTAATTTATCTGCGTTCATATGCAGGTAGCTGTTAATAGAGAGTTGCCAAAATGTAATTGGAGCTAAAACACTATGAAAAATATAGCTGTTTGCGTTGAGAAATGTTTGACTTGTGTTGATTGGACTATAAAAAATGTACAGCAAAAATAAGACAGCGTCTTGGCCTGGATATTCACTGTCTACAACGGAAATATTGCTGTTACCCCAGAGGCTAATTCATCATCAGATGTTAACTGAAGGGCTCCAAGATAGGTAACAATATAGTAACAGGGAAAAAAATTATTATTTATACATATATATTACAGAATAAAACTCACTCTACTCCAAATCCTTGCTGGTTCCATGTCTGGTTGTACATGCTGTAGGAGGGAACTTGCCACCCATTGGTCACATACTGGCCATACTGCTGCTGCTGCTGCTGTTGTTGCTGCTGCTGCTGCTGTTGCTGTTGCTGCTGCTGTTGCTGCTGCTGCTGTGGACTTCCATAGACCTGGTTCCATTGTCCCCACTGATTGTACTCAACCTGAGTGAAGCCAGGGAGAAAAAGTGAACATATGTCCTATTAGACGTGACCTCTACGCTTAATAAGGAACAGATAATATTATAAATTCTGCAAAATGATTATAATATAAATACAAGAACATTTATTTTGCTCAATTTTTTAACTCCGCAAGCATATCTTGGGCTTGATAATGTTTCGGTTTCATAGTCTGGCCTAAAAACCAACGTTTCTCTGATAGTGTTAATTAAAGGTCTAAACCACCATCAAGGATTTCCTGCTGTCCTTACCTGCTGTGGATTTTTTGCCATGTCAGGAGATTCTTTGCCCCAGTAGCACTTCACCATATGTCCTTCAATGGCTGTGCCATTGACTGAAACAATGGCATGGGCAGCACTGTCATGTGAAGAAAACCTTAAAAAGAAAAAGAAGTAGAATTTATCTCCCAGCATTTTTATCAGGCAATTCAGAAAATAAGATAGCATTAAAATAATTAAAAAATAAAACCATTAAAACTCTGATGTATCTGATCTGTTGTAAAAACACTGCGGTGAAGACAAGCACGGCAAAAAAAGGGCACTGTCACTGAGTGTGGAATTAACTGGCCTGTCACTGAGTCATGCCAAGTGTTTGTGTTGACATCTAGAGGCCAAATGTTGTAACAGACTGAAACGCTACCTGATGAAAGAGTATCCTTTCTCTGGGAAAACTCTGACTTCCATTATTTGACCAAAGGGGGAGAAGGTCTGTCGCATTAGGTGTTCTGGTGGAATAAAACAGAAACAGGTTTATGTGGTTAGTTCTGTGGCTATTTGATGACAATGTTCTACTATAACTAAGGTTTCTCACAAGAACAGGCTCCTCAGAGAACATGGCACTTGCCTGATAATCCTGACTGGATCCCCCCACAGTACACGGTGCAGTTCTGTGGACTGGACTGACTCAATACGTCGTCAAACTTCAGCAGCTTTGAGCAATCTGAAATAAATACAAAACATTCAAGGAAGGTTCAAATCATTATACACAATCTTAATGGGTTATAATCAAATCTATGTCAAATCTGTGCTTAATAAAGTATATGACAAAATTATCTACATCCCAGCTATTTTCACTGAGAAGCCATGTAGCTAAATATGTATATCATACATGTGTTTGAGGTCCACATAAATAAATAAATAAATAAAAAACTAAATAACCAAAGATCTATGGAACGCTAGTATATATAAATATCGTCTCAAAGCTGAACTAAAATATTGTCACATAATAAAATCGAGTTAATGCCATCTAATTTTCTAACCCTATACACTTGCGGAGTTGGTCAGTGACGCATTGACACGTGGAAATTATGATTATGAATTTTATCTGGATTCAATTTGGTGTCTTTGCATCACGTAAGGTCAGGGGACTGATGAAGGTGTAATTTTAGTCTGCAAAAACCAACACCCACAAGAGAAGAGCTGCAATCACACAAAATAAGTGTGATTCTCTGTGTTGGTGTACAATTAATGTCGCGTTTAAAACTTACTGTCCTGGGAACTCTTTGGAGCTGGTGGTTTACGTGTTGCCCAGTTGGTCCTGATTTGGCGTCCTCCGAGCCACTGCCCCCCCATGTTGACAATGGCATTCTCTGCATCCTATAAATCCAAATCAAACAGTTACCCTACTGGATTTGACTTTCCTCTGTATTGTGTATTAGTGACCACAATCAGTTCTCAAGATATAGATTACTATTTTAAAATCAATGTAATATTCCAAATGTGGATGTAAACTCTAATGTTAGATGATTTTTAGTGACTATGGTGTGAATTCTTTTATTTTAAGGACTTTGAATGCATTGAGGTAAGATAATAAACAGAAAATAGAAATAACCTTCAGTCTGTGTTCTTGCACTGGAGCCTTACCAGTTTGTTGTAGAAGGACACAAATCCATACCCCTTTGATTTGCCTGTCGCCATGTCCTTCACAACACGAGCGTCCCTGCAGGGAAAAGTTAAAAACAGCTTCAGTGCACTTTTCATTTGAAATTCTTCAAACTTAAAAAGGAACCACGCAAAACACACTGAACTGTGAATCCTCTACTCTGTCCTACATTAACGTATATTAGTTATCATGATTTTTTACTGAGAACTGACTCCAAATGTAACTTCAAACCAACACAAAAAAAATACCAAATAGTACAAATACATGCAGCCTACAGTATTTAATAAAAAAAAACTTCTGATGTATTAATGGATCCTTGCCTCTGAGCACCACTGTTTGTTCAATGCTCTCAACACTGAGTTAAATTCACTATGGATTACCATGCATTCTCAAAATCTGCTATTGGTGCTCTTCCTTCAAATAGAAATATATGTATAAATATATATATATATAGAAAATATCAAAAGAGAAAAAAGGAATTAAACGGCATACATGGCCTGTTAACAGATTTCTTTATTTTTCCTGGTCAATTCTTTACCACCAATATGGAGTATGGAGTTTGGGGAGCTGCAAATTTTAAGAAATTGACATTTTCAGTAATTTTGGAAGAGGATCATTACACTACAAACAACACTATGCAAATCAAGATGAGACAATTTAAACATAGGTTTAGAGGAATACATTGAGTATTGGAATTTGTTAATCTAAGCTAAGTCATGTTAATACATATCATCTACAAATAATGACATATGGAAAGAATGGAATAAATAGAGAAAAACTACATCTGTGTCTCCAGAGTGCACAGTTCCTTGCTGTTAGCCTTCAAGCTCCTGTCCAATCCTATGAGCATTTCTGTAAAATAACCAAAGTGCTATTACTTCACTGAGACGCACAACTAAAAGCGGTTCAGGTTCTACATACAGCTTACATTTTGCTGACATACTGCAAAGTTTACTTACCACACCCTAAATGTGTAAGGAAAACCAAGAGTAGGCTAAAAGCTAACACTTTGTTAAACATAGAAACAATAAACAGGCGACAAGTAAATATCCACAGATAAGTACTGGAAAACCTATACGAATTGGGTTGTAATAACTTTTAATCCTTAAATGAGTTTGTTCTAATCTGTCAAAAGTGTTTTTAATGAAGGAAAAGTGTGTATGATAAAAGTTTAAAGGCATCATGGTTTATCATGAACTATGTTTACGTTCATGTATGTGGCGGCTTTTGCACATAATAGAAATGTGACATAGAAGACATTAAAATGAAACAAAATTAAGCTATTCGTGAATATTAATCTTTTCCGTTGACCTCTTCACACCTGCTCATATAAGAGTCTTTCTACCAAATGATTTCTTCTCTCCTGGCAGACATATAGTTCTTATTTGAATGGCATCCATCGCTAATTATTATTGAATATATGAATATGTTTCTCCATAGTATTCTTGAGCGCCTTTATAGGATAGCCATCGGAGAAATTAAATGAGAGGGAATGAGGAGAGAGAGAGAGAGAGAGAGAGGGGGGGGGGGTGGGGGGTAGGGGTTGAATTGAGTACAATGTAGTTCAGCATTGACCACTATGACAGGGTGTCCCAATGTTTTTTTAAACTCAATAATTTTTTTTAACCCAAAATAAAACTATTAATCTGATATCAGACAGTGTCTTGTCAACTGTAGAGGAGGAAGAACAACCTTCAGGATGCCAGCTCTTTTGCAGAGTTCAAAATCATGATAATTTCATACTTCCTGAATTTCTATATATAGATTAAATTTGCATTTAAGGAAAAACCCATGCCATGAGCATGTAAACACAGCAATATATGACAGTTCCAGTTGGCATATGCTTACAGGAGACATAAATAAAACCTTCATATTGTCCAACAAAATCCTTGTAGCAATGACATTATTGCACTGTACATAAATAAAGAAAAATACCCTTTCAGTAAAAACTTACGAGATTTTCCCAAAAGGTCCAAATGCAGCCTTGACATCCTCGGTGGAAATCTCTGGGCTCAAATCACCCACAAAAACATGGAAGTGATCTAGAACGAAACAAAGGACAGAAACTATTCATTATTCTCTGGTATACAATGGTTTGAGTTAAGCAGAAATCAATAAGTGGTCACTTACTGGTTGTGTCTTTCTTCAGGCTACTGGGAGTGGTGGCCCAATTAACTTTGACCTCCTGAAATCAGAGTTCACAGACAATATTTCAAGACAGAGTTGGAAAACAAGGATCAGAGAGGAGTTCTGACCACTAATGACCTGCTTATCCTCACTCTTCATCGTAGATCAGACAAGTTGGCCTACCTTTCCTAGTATCTTCCTCCCGTTCATGGCTGCGAGGGCTGCAGCAGCATCTCTGTGTTCAAAGAACTCCACAAAGCAGTAGGGGTCGTTGCTTGTATGCTGCAGGGACAGAGTCAAACACAGCAGCTCAAGATGTGTGTTCCAGAATTAATCAAACAGCCGTGATCTGACTTCAAATAGATACAATTGGCCATTTTCATTGTATTTACATTTCAAAACAGTCGACCCTACTATCTCAAACTGCATCAGTTTCTTCCAGTGGTGGGACATGGAACGGGGTCGTACACGAAAAATAAATCATACAACCTAAACATCATGTGGCTTACCTCTGTGATCATCTTGCAACTTTTACAAGGTCCAATTTGGGTGAAGAGTTGAAGAACTAATATTTCGGTCACATCCCGAGAGAGGTTTCCCACATACCTGGAGGAGGAACATGATTTCTTAATGAGGGCTGTTACAGATTGATACCGGTCACAAAGAGCTGGTAAAGACAGATTACTTCTGGAGTTAGCTTGTGACCATCGATAATGAATTATCATTGTGACGTAATTTACATTAGCTTGACATACATTAAGGACAGTTGACGCTCCCCTTACTTAAACATCATATTTTAAACAACTTTATATGTATTACCCTGGTGTTAGCAAAGCATTAAATGTTAATGTTGTCTGATAATATCCACCGTGACTGTGATGACAGCGGGTAGCTAAGTTAGCTACAAGCTGCAGACGCTAGCGAAGCTAACGCTACGACACTTTTAGGACAAATAAAACGACTTACAGGGTTTTAGGGTAGCTATCGTCGTCCATGGCAGATGCCGACAGTCACCAGGGCAGGAAACGTTATTTACTAGCTGGTTAGCTAACGCTGACCGACTCCAGTGTGCGCTGTCAACTACAACAACTAGCTAACTAGCTATGAAGCTAACTAACCGGGCGCCAGGACATACGTCACGCTGAGAGCCGAGAGAACGTGGGTGATGAGGAGCTCAGGCGAGGTCAGAGTGAGGAAGATAAAAGAAAACATGTTACTCCAGAATCAGAGGAAATTATACCTTTATTTTGGATAGCTGTGTTTCTAGTGGGTGATTTTATTAATTAGTTACTACGAAAGCCTTAAAATCGAACATAATAACCACTCATATTAGCACATTTTGCAATGTCTGGAAGTGATTTGAATGAGAGTGTTTTATTTTGAAGAGGACCACAAGGGTAGACTTGTTTTTAATGACCAGTGTTTCGAGTTCTGCCTGCACGCCGAGAATTAATGCACCTCGCGGGAGGGCGCACAGCTACAGCGGAAAGGCGATACCAGACGTGATCGTCTCTACTTTAATGTACTCTTATGAATAAAAATATATTCTCGTTTGTTTAGTTTTTCAGACACTGTTTCCAACTGATATTTTGGCTTTACATTGAACATTTCATACTCATTTGGGAATATAAGAGGATGCAAATCTCAGCAGCCTGAAAATATGTTTTGCCAAATTACCAACAAATATTTTGGGCTATTTTGACTCTTTAATTGATAGAGTTTGACAGTTTGGGATTTTTACACAATTAAACGCGAATGAACTATTCCTCAGAATTATTGACAAGTCAGATCAATCGCGTGGAAATGCGTCTTTAACTAACGAAACTAAACAGTTTATTTCCGTAGAGATTATGTCTGGCAGCGTCTTTCCGCTGTAGCCGTGCGCGCTCCCGCGAGGTGCATGCAGTTCTCGGCGGGCAGACAGAACTCACAACACCTGTTTTCCCAGCACCATCCGGGGAGGAGGACGATGAAGGAAAACAGGCTCAGGTTTCAGAGTAAAGGCCACAGTGTGAGCACGTATTGAATATCACATTTTTATATGATTAAGAAGTTCTATGTTTTCTTACTGAACAAACTGTTAGTGTTGAAAGACGGATTCAACGACAATAAACTAAATCAAGATCAGACCTCACATTTTATTAGTAGATTCTAAATAAATTCAAAAATCTATCAAAGTTTACACTAATTTAATAGATACATGTTATCTATCCATCTACATTTGAAGCCTATTTTTTTCCTTCCCCGTTATTGTCCCTTTCCACTGTCATACATCAACTAATGGGAGAAATACAATGAGTGAACAAAACAAATATTACAATTGTGAACAATATGTGGAAAATATATTTCAGTAAGACTTTTGAATCTATCTATCACAATAAATATATTTATACTCTTCAAAGTCTTTACCCCTAAGCTTGGCTATGTCCTTTAACTCAGCAAGGAAGGAATTAGTAAACCCCCCCCCCCCCCACACACACACACCTTGGTAGTATAAACACTGGCTACTGTCCTTATACACTACAGTATACAACACTTGGATCATCATCTAGTGTGTGCTTGTATGGCAAAAGGGGTTCTAGAGCTTCTATAACCAAGCTTCTTGAATATTCAACGATCAGGTTTTGATAGATCTCTGAGGTAGCATCATCAACTGGTATTATTCTCTGAATAGCATCAGAATCAGAATCAGAATCAGAATTCTTTTTATTGCCATGTATATTTGCACATACACAATAAATTGCCTTGGTGTGGTTGGCTTGTTTGTGAGCCCCACACAGTTTTTAAAGCGTTCAGCTCCAGGTGGTTCTGGCTGCACCAGGAAGCCAGGCTGTTAACTTCCTCTCTGTAGGCGGCCTCGTCCCCATTGGAGATTAATCCAATAAGGGTTGTGTCGTCAGCAAACTTCAGGAGTTTGACAGAAGGATGACTGGAAGTGCAGTTGTTGGTGTAGAGGGAGAAGAGTAGAGGAGAGAGCACGCAACCTTGTGAGGCTCCATTGCTGATGGTCCGGGTCTCAGAGACAAGCTTGCCAAGCCTCACGCGCTAATTCCTGTCGGTCAGGATCCACCTGCAGGTGGGCTCAGGCATGCTCAGCTGTGTCAGCTTGTCCCGGAGAAGAGCTGGGGAGATTGTGTTGAATCCGGAGCTGAAGTCCACAAACAGGATCCTGGCGTAGGTGCCGGGGGAGATTAGATTAGATTTCTTTATTTATCCACACAATGGGGAAATTCACTTGTTACAGCAATAAAGAAAAACAGAATTAAAGTAACAGTGCCGAAGCACAATAAAAAAGATCACAATATGTACACTACTAAAACTACACATAATAAGAGTACAGATAACAAACAACCTGCAAAACAGACACTGTGCAAAAGCAGGTGCTGGGGATAAAGTGGAATGATGTAAGTGTTATTGTAATGAAAACAAAAATATTATAAGTAATATTGCAACAGTAGTGACCATGATACAGAAAAATAATTAAAAAGTAAGTGACCATAATATAAATAATACTACAACATAGCATACTGGAAATATAAATAATGCAATGTAACCATTTTAAGTGACCATGATATAAATATAGATGTAAAGTGTTGTAAATAATTATTGTGCATGGTAGTGAACTGAGTAAAAAAATACAAACATAAATAAGAAAAATAAAAATACAAATACAGCTATGGTGAGAGGTTGAGTGGAGATAGAGATAATCGACAGGGACTACAACATTATCAGGTGGTGCTGGTGTTGTAGAGCCTGACTGCAGCCGGGATGAAGGACCTGCGGAACCTCTCCTTCTTACACCGTGGGTGTAACAGTCTGCTGCTGAAGGAGCTGCTCAGGGACCCCACAATGTCATGTAGGGGGTGAGAGGTGTTGCCCATGATGGACGCCAGCTTGGCTAACATCCTTCTGTCCCCCACTTCCTCAATGGAGTCCAGAGGACAGTCCAGGACAGAGCTCGCTCTTCTTATCAGTCTGTTGAGCCTGCTCCTGTCTCTGTCCGTGCTACCCCCCCTCCAGCAGACCACCGCGTAGAAGATGGCTGAGGCCACCACAGAGTCATAAAAAGTCCTGAGGAGAGCCCTGCACACTCCGAAGGACCTCAGCCTCCTCAGCAGATGGAGGCGGCTCTGGCCCTTCTTATAGAGGGCATGTGTGTTGTCCGACCAGTCCAGTTTGTTGTTGAGGTGAACACCCAGGAATTTGTAGTTCTCCACCACCTCTATGTCCAATCCCTGGATGTTCACTGGTGTTAAGTTGGATGCTTTTTTCCGGAAGTTCACGATCATCTCCTTCGTCTTGCTGGTGTTCAGCTGAAGCTGGTTCAGCTCACTCCAGCTGACGAAGTCTGTGATGACCGCCCTGTACTCCAGGTCATTCCCCTCAGGAACACATCCAACGATGGCTGTGTCATCGGAGAACTTCTGGATGTGGCAGTGTGTGGTGTTGTGGGTGAAGTCGGAGGTGTAGAGGGTGAAGAGGAAAGGGGAGAGCACCGTACCCTGAGGGGCACCTGTGCTGCAGAGCGCCACGTCAGACACACAGTGATGGAGCCTCACATACTGTGGTCTCTTGGTGAGGTAGTCCGTTGTCCATGCAGCCAGGTGTTGGTCCACTCCCACGTTCTCCATCTTCACTTTGAGCAGTGAAGTCTGGATGGAGTTGAATGCACTTGAGAAGTCAAAAAACATGACCCTCACAGTGTTCCTGCTGTCCTCCAGGTGTAGCAGGGATCTGTGCAGCAGGTAGGTAACTGAGTCGTCCACCCCAATCCCAGGCTGGTAAGCAAACTGCAGGGGGTCCAGCTGTGTGCCCACCAGCAGTCGTAGGTGTCTCAGGATAATCCTCTCCATCGTCTTCATCAGGTGAGAAGTCAAGGCAACTGGCCTGAAGTGGTTTGGCTCCTTGGGGCGCGGCGTCTTCGGCACCGGGACCACACAGGAGGTCTTCCACAGGGCTGGGACTTTCTCCAGGCTCAGGCTTAGATTGAACAAATGCCTGATCACACCACAGAGCTGGTCAGCACAGTCCTTGAGCAGTCTTGGGCTGATACCATCCGGGCCCGGGGCCTTCCTAGCCTTGATCTTCTTGAGTTGACTTCTCACCTGATCATCTGTTATAGAGAGGGGGGTGGAGGATGATTGGGGTGGGGGTGAGGAGTGGTGAGAGTCTCAAGGGGGGATGATGATCTGGAGATGGGGTGGGGGTGGGCTGGAGGGGGTCAGGTGCTGGAGGATGAAGTGGAGTCCCATGTTGACTGCATCGTCTACGGACCTGTTGGCTCTGTAGGCAAACTGCAGTGGGTCGAGGAGATGGTTTGTTACGGTCTTGAGGTGGGTCAGCACGAGGCGCTCGAAGTGCATCATACCTCTTCAAGAAATCAAGCACTCTTTCATCCCTTTCTGAATTGGTTGCTCCACTTAAAATAACTGCATTGGGAATCTTAACCCTTAACTGCTGTATGAAGTCTATTTTACAATCTCCCAGTACTGATTTACCCTGGGCTCCTGGCTAGCTCGCCAATTATGTAACCCTTGGTTACACTAGAATGAGTGTTAATGTGGTGACACATGATGGGAAATTACCTCATATATTTTGATTGTTTCTAGTTAAATTCATAATTAAAAGCCTAAGAAAAGAATAATACAAAAGTTAAAGAGACAACTTGAGGCTGACGCTCTTTAGTTTTGATTCTGGTTTCACTTGGTACTAAATCGGCTCATCGTTGTTAATGTTGGAGCAGCGTCGCCTCTTGGAGCAGCGTCGCCTCTGGGAGCAGCCTCGCCTTTGGGAGAAGCGTCGCCTCTGGGAGCAGCTTCGCCTGTGGGAGCAGCGTCGCCTGTGGGAGAAGCGTCGCCTTTTGGAGCAGCGTCCCCTTTGGGAGCAGCGTCGCCTTTTGGAGCAGCGTCGCCTTTGGGAGCAGGGTCGCCTTTGGGAGCAGCGTCCCCTTTGGGAGCAGCGTCCCCTTTGGGAGCAGCGTCCCCTTTGGGAGCAGCGTCGCATTTTGGAGCAGCGTCCCCTTTGGGAGCAGCGTCGCCTTTTGGAGCAGCGTCGCCTTTGGGAGCAGCGTCCCCTTTGGGTGCAGCGTCACCTTTGGTAGAAGCGTCGCCTATGGGAGCAGCATCACCTTTGGGAGAAGCGTCGCCTCTGGGAGCAGCGTCGCCTGTGGGAGCAACTTCGCCTCTGGGAGCAGCGTCACCTCTGGGAGCAATGCGCCTGTGGGAGCAGCGTCACCTTTGGGAGAAGCGTCGCCTCTGGGAGCAGCGTCGCCTGTGGGAGAAGCGTCGCCTTTGGGAACAGCGTCGCCTTTTGGAGCAATGCGCCTGTGGGAGCAGCGTCACCTTTGGGAGAAGCGTCGCCTCTGGGAGCAGCGTCGCCTGTGGGAGAAGCGTCGCCTTTGGGAACAGCGTCGCCTTTTGGAGCAATGCGCCTGTGGGAGCAGCGTCACCTTTGGGAGAAGCGTCGCCTATGGGAGCAGCGTCACCTTTGGGAGAAGCGTCGCCTCTGGGAGCAGCGTCCCCTTTGGGAGCAGCGTCGCCTTTGGGAGCAGCGTCGCCTGTGGGAGCAGCGTCGCCTCTGGGAGCAGCGTCGCCTTTTCTGCGTCGCATTTTCTGCTTCGCCTTTTCTGCTTCGCCTTTTCGACTTTAGGAGCAGCACCAAAGGCCAGCGTCGCCTCTTGGAGCATCGTCGCCTTTGGGAGCAGCGTCGTCTGTGGGAGCAACTTCACCTTTGGGAGCAGCGTCGCCTTTTGGAGCAGCGTCGCCTTTGGGAGCAGCGTCGCCTTTGTGAGCAGCGTCGCCTTTGGGAGCAGCGTCCCCTTTGGGAGCAGCGTCCCCTTTGGGAGCAGCGTCTGCCTTTTGGAGCAATGCGCCTGTGGGAGCAGCGTCACCTGTGGGAGCAGCGTCGCCTTTTGGAGCAATGCGCCTCTGGGAGCAGCGTCGCCTGTGGGAGCAGTGTCGCCTCTGGGAGCACCATCCCCTTTGGGAGCAGCGTCGCCTTTTGGAGCAGCGTCGCCTGTGGGAGCAACATTCGCCTCTGGGAGCAGCGTCACCTTTGGCAGCAGCGTCGCGTCTGGGAGTAGCGTCACCTTTGGGAGCAGCGTCGCCTGTGGGAGCAGCGTCGCCTGTGGGAGAAGCGTCGCCGTTTGGAGCAGCGTCGCCTTTGGGAGCAGCGTCGCCTTTGGGAACAGCGTCGCCTTTTGGAGCAATGCGCCTGTCGGAGCAGCGTCACCTTTGGGAGAAGCGTCGCTTATGGGAGCAGCGTCACCTTTGGGAGAAGCGTCGCCTCTGGGAGCAGCGTCACCTGTGGGAGCAGTGTCGCCTGTGGGAGCAGTGTCGCCTGTGGGAGCACCGTCCCCTTTGGGAGCAGCATCGCCTTTGGGAGCAGCGTCGCCTGTGGGAGCAACTTCGCCTCTGGGAGCAGCGTCGCCTTTTCTGCGTCGCATTTTCTGCTTCGCCTTTTCTGCTTCGCCTTTTCACCTTTAGGAGCAGCCCCAAAGGCAGCGTCGCCTCTTGGAGCAGCGTCGCCTCTGGGAGCAGCGTCGCCTCTGGGAGCAGCGTCACCTTTGGGAGCAGCGTCCCCTTTGGGAGCAGCGTCACCTCTGGGAGCAGCTTCGCCTGTGGGAGTAGCGTCGCCTGTGGGAGCAGCGTCGCCTGTGGGAGCAGCGTCGCCTCTGGGAGCAGCGTCGCCTTTTCTGCGTCGCATTTTCTGCTTCGCCTTTTCTGCTTCGCCTTTTCCACTTTAGGAGCAGCCCCAAAGGCAGCGTCGCCTCTTGGAGCAGCATCGCCTTTGGGAGAAGCATCCCCTTTGGGAGCAGCGTCCCCTTTGGGAGCAGCGTCGCCCTTTGGAGCAATGCGCCTGTGGGAGCAGTGTCACCTGTGGGAGCAACTTCACCTTTGGGAGCAGCGTCGCCTTTTGGAGCAGCGTCGCCTTTGGGAGCAGCGTCGCCTTTGTGAGCAGCGTCGCCTTTGGGAGCAGCGTCCCCTTTGGGAGCAGCGTCCCCTTTGGGAGCAGCGTCGCCTTTTGGAGCAATGCGCCTGTGGGAGCAGCGTCACCTTTGGGAGCAGCGTCGCCTTTGGGAGCAACATTCGCCTCTGGGAGCAGCGTCACCTTTGGGAGCAGCGTCGCCTCTGGGAGCAACGTCACCTTTGGGAGCAGCGTCGCCTTTGGGAGCAACATTCGCCTCTGGGAGCAGCGTCGCCTTTGGGAGAAGCGTCGCCTGTGGGAGCAGCGTCGCCTTTGGGAGCAGCGTCGCCTCTGGGAGCAGCGTCGCCTCTGGGAGCAGCGTCCCCTTTGGGAGCAGCGTCGCCTCTGGGAGCAGCGTCGCCTTTGGGAGCAGCGTCGCCTGTGGGAGCAGCGTCCCCTTTGGGAGCAGCGTCGCCTCTGGGAGCAGCGTCGCCTGTGGGAGCAGCGTCGCCTGTGGGAGCAGCGTCGCATTTGGGAGCAGCTTCGCCTTTAGGAGCTCATATCATATCAGCGTTTTAGGCGAATCTCGACTGACTCTTAGAGGTTAATCAAAACTATAGATTTTTATTGATTTCAGTTTTTTGGGTCATTTTTTATGTCTGTCCTCCATGTGTATACCTCCACAGTAGTCTAGTTCGCTCTAGAGGGTGGGGATTTTCAACATTTGTAAATGGAAATCTTACACCTTTTTTTACTGCAAATAAATGTCACTTTTATAAAAAGAATATTAATAATATAATACAATAATTTAAACTAAACATGTAATAATTCAATTATTCAATAATATATAATTATATTAGTAATATTCCTATTATAAAAGTATACATATATCTCATGTTGCCATTCTGTATGTTGAGTTTTAGTAGCCTATATATTGATTTAATATAAATACCTTGTGCATATGTGTATTTATTGCACCTATCTGTTTTGTTTAATGTTATTTTCATATGAAAACCCATGGTTATAATTATAATTATTCATAAGTATACATCTCTGTAAAGGTTGGGGATTTCAACATGCAGCATTTCTTGATGTATATTTGAAAAGGGAAATCTTGAACCTATTTTTAAAACATTATTCTATTTTTTAGAACATAACATAATTATTCATAAGTATGCAGAGTCATAACTACATCTTTGACGTTTATAACAAACCAAACCGTTTAAAAATCGGTTGAAAATTGAGCAAGTTATAGTTAATTAAAAAGTACATGTACCACTACCAACACAATGTTATGGGTGAGCGAGTTAACTGTGGCAAGATGGCTGCCATGTGCGGACGTTCGACTCTGTTCGGACGAGACATCTAGCCTTTATATATATCCATGGTCGCGGTGCTCCTCAGCGAGTGGACCCGGCGGACTGCGGCTCTCCTATACCCATAATTCATTGCTGTCAGTATTGCAAAACAATTTGATACTAGCATTAGGGGGCGCCAAAGATAGTAATACAAATACTGTTCTAGTAAGTGTCTATGGTTTACAACAAATATTTTCACGGGTAATTTTATTTTGAAATACTTTCATTGAAACTTCATCAAACCAATATTTATTCATCTTGAGTCACTCTTCAGAGATTTTCTATCAAATCACTAAAGGTTTATTTTTGGTCACTTTTCACATATCAAGTATTTATGGTTCCAGTTTGTGTTGAATAACACTGAGGTTTAATCCATTAAAACACCCTGTGGGAGGGGTCAAGGCATGACAGGTGGTGAGTGGTTAACAGATACATGTCAGCATTGGCTGCAAGGCTTGCAAAAGGGATGCCCTTAGTCTCAGCATGACTTGAACATATTCTGGAAACTTCCGCATCATTGCTGAATGATGAATCTGATGATCATTTGTCAATGTGATGTATCACTGTATTAATTGTTCCGCTGACTAAAGGCATCAAACGTTAACACATACAACAGAACAATGTCGGGCTGACAGGAACATTTTCCTCTTGCAAAAGAAATCCCAATAAGAAATGTTTGTGTAACTGTGTCACCGACACACACACACAGACACACACACAAATGAAATAGTCTCTTTACCATACTAATCTGGCTACTTTATTGTGTGACTATAATACAGTAACCTATAAAATCCCTATCTTATTCCTGTTGGGAAGTATTTATGGAGCTGAGATATCCCTTTACATACACCTGTCCATGGGGACTTTCGAAGATTATGTATATGCTGTTTATGTATATGCCCTTATAGAAATTGGCTCTATAGGCTATGCAATGCAGGTTCTGTTGTTGTAACTTTCCTCTCCATTTTCAGTTGTCCAACAAAAATGTCTTCAGCTGCAATGTCCAAATCCATTTGGTGGTTTCCAGCCAATTGAGAATGACTTTGATTTACTAACATTTCCCTTATAGTATGAAGCTGAACTGGAGTAATACTGTGATTAAGATATATCATAAGAGGTGTCACTGCAGTGACCACACTGTATCTCACCACCACATAGTTACATAATTGTGTACCAAATCATAGCAAACCTGCAGACTGAGTTCCCTTGGAGAAGATTTATCATGTGGGAATCTATTTGGAGGAATATTTTATTATGAAAGAAAAAAACTTGGGATTCCCTTGTCTAACACACAGAGAATGATTCTCAACATGGGGGTACAGTATTGATGGGGATGGGGAGTCCCGGAGAAGTTAGGGTGTATACGTCTAAAGTTGCTTTCAGACACGCACTGACCTCTGGATAGTCTCCCGACGTTCTCCGGATGAGCTGTATGTTTAAATGTCTAAATGAAACGTAATGTAATGTTGTAGCCATTTTGAACTTCAAAGGATCCCTGCAGAATTAGGTCTTTTCTTTGTCTTAAGTTTGCCTTTAAAACATGAACACTGCAGCAGTGGATTAACCACGCATAAGTGTTCTCAAGTAAACAGAAATCTCAAGAGGGCGAAGGAGAACCTGTGGTAGCCTTCAGTCGTCATAAAAACTCAAAAGGTGTTTCGTTTTTCCAGTTTGGACTACTGTAAAAAACATGGCGGCCTCTGTAGAGAGGACCTGCTCCAAATTTAAATATTATGTTTTTAAATATAAAGGGGCCATTCTAGGGGTAAAGACAACATCAATTTTTACAATTTAGATGATTACACACTAATGAACTTATCACTAGGATTATTTCATATTCAATTTCAGACAAAAGATCCCTTTCACCTAAATCTTATATACACAAACAGTGCAATAACTATACACAAACACTCCATACAGTTTAAGTTCAAGCACCTGTATATAGTCTTAGTTCTGTATTGCATTTGGCTTCTTTAATAGTAAGCTCTTTTTTTTTACTATTGCACTGCTGAGCCGACCAGTTTCTTCTTGTCCAACAACTTTCACTGTACTGTTGACCCTGTTAACTGCATATGACAAATAAAACTTGAAACCTTACACGCTGAACCTTTAATGTAAGTTTGTTTAGAGCACATCTAAACTGCCATTGGCCCTTATTATCATGTTTGTAACCGCTTTTTGTATTTTTTATGTTGACGTTATCCAGAGTTTCGACCTGGGATCTGTCCGGAGCCTCTCGTTCGGACATGTGCGTTATTTCATACCCCCCTTCCCTGCAGAGATCATCCGGAGTTCAGTGCATGTCTGGAAGCTTCTTGAGAGGCTCCGCGCAGTTTCTAGAGATTTCCATCCAGCTCGATGGTAAAAAGCAGCAGGTGAATATGAGACTGTCACTTCCGCCACAGCTGCAGTAGGCTCTAAACCTTGCTTCTCCAGCTGAATAATGAATGCAGAGCAAAGGTTCACTTTATGTCTGCGCACGGAGAGAGAGGGTGGTCTGCTGCGCCATAACAAGTTGGAGGAGCCGTGCCACCGCGTATCCAGCGCCGTCCGCCCCCGACATTAACCCGGCTATTTCGAGAAACTTCCAGCCCACTTTACCACGTCACTTGGAGGAATCTTTTAAAGCGTCCGTCGCCCGTATAAAAATGTCTCAGTAGTCGACAGCCAGCCAAACATGAACGGCATGAAGACACAGTCGCCCACACTGGCAATGGCAAATAATGACAGCGAGCCCCTGCCGCTCGGCTGGGAGGTGAAGATCGACCCGCAGACGGGGTGGCCATTCTTCGTGGACCACCACAACCGGACGACAACCTGGAATGACCCGAGACACGACACGAAAAAGGTAAAAAAAAAAGAAGAAGAAGAGCCCCTGGATAAAGTTGCTTCATGCTTTAGAGGATATCCACGCATGTCGCTACGTTGGTTTCAGTGCGTGTTTTTCCTGGAATTCAGCGTGTCGCCACATCACTGTTATATTTAACCCTGTTGACTGTGGGCCTGCTTTGGCTCGGCACCGTCTCCTCCCCCTCACAGGCGGCTCATGAGCCCATTATACCGGCTGATCAACCCCGCTATGTTCCCGTGACATGATCCAACTCTGTTATTATTACTCGATGACTCACTCCGCTGCAGCGTGTACCCACGATGAGCTTCCACTATTTTAATAGAGTGTCTGTCCAGGGGTTCGGAAAACACACCGCGACGTCCAGCTCGCGTTAAACTTTTTGCCTTACATGGATTGAGGGTGGTCCGGCTCGCTTTGGCCTGTGGAGCCAGTCGGACGCCGTGTGTGTGAATAATTCATGATCTGAGAGCAGTGACAGGGTCTGCGAGGATGAAGTGAAGCCCCACACGCTGCCAGCTGCTGATCGTTCGTCTCAGAGACATGGCACCGTTGTCCAAAGTTAGTGTCCCTACGAATCTGCTGCGAAGTAACAGCTGTCAGGGGATACAATTGGTGCAATGGTGCTGGGGCTGAAATGGCAGAGGGCAAAGGGTCGTTCACAGCTATTTCATAACTCTGTCTATGTGGGGAAACCATAGACTTTAGAGTGGGAAACACACCACTGGCTTATTTATAAATGTAGTGTGGCGTGAAACTAAACTACCAGTTGACCTGTTGCTTGTGTCTCTCTGAACTCACTTGATATACTGTAAAAATAATTATAATGAAAATAGATATTCTTTGGCTAATGTAAATTTACAGTGTTATTCCTGAATTGTCTGACACCCAGGAATGGGAAACCCCAACCACTATCTTTGTTAGTTTAGAGGGTGTGCCAAACTGTTGTTGAGGGGATGAGTCAGGAAACACGGCCAGCTGAGGGATGTCAGACCGATTGGAGAAAAAATATCAAAAACAAGCGCAGTGGTTGCTCAAATGCACCAGAGTCTCTTGGTGGATCACAAGCTATTTATCAAATGCTCAGAGAGGTGATACTTTTGGCATCCCTCTGTGGAAATGCTACATTTTGAACTCTAACCTTTTATCTCATGGCTGAGAGCACTTTCCTATTAAAATACCTCCAGGTTCCTAAAACCATCCGGTTGTTTGATAGTAATAACATGCAGATAGCTTGTTTAGCTGCACTTATTCAGATAAGATTGTTGAATTCATGATAATTTATTTCTGTTTTGAATGTATGTTATTTCATTTAAAAATCTCTTAGCAGAGGAATTAGTTCCCAAATAGTTTATTTAATACATTTTTTACTCAACTATAAGAAAGAATATCTTGAAAATGTTATTACTTATTTTTTGGAATATTCATTGATTATAAATAATTGTCAACAAGTTTGTAGGGTTAACTGTAAATGACATTACTATATTGACAAATAATGTTGCTTTAAAATTTGTGTGGTAAAGTAACTTCAATATATGTGAAGGAGACGTGTTGCTACTTATGAAGTCCTCCAACTGCTTAGAATCGTTTCATTTATTTATCTTTCCTTTGTCTGACCTTGTGTTGTAAATAAACAACATGATTCTTGATGTTAACTGTTTACCATCATATCAATACACTTTGTTGTGTTACAGGTGAGAGAAGTATCAGCAAATGGACCCAACATACCACCAGAACCTAGCCCTCAGGAGACCCAGAAGAGCTTTGTGAGGGAGATGAAGCACCCGATTCTTCGCCCGGGTTACGTTCCCATCCCAGTCTTCCATGAGGGCGCAGAACTCAGGCAGCAACAGCATCCATGTTTTTCCTACATCCACCCGACCACTGCACAGAATATCCGGAGTGACGGTCGAACACCTTCCCCCACACCAGGGCTCCACTGCCGGCCCAGATCACCGTTACACAGCCCTTCAGACAGCTGCTCCCCTGATCCTGGAAAGGTCGGCTCCCCTGTTCCACAAACAGCAGAGGTAGGTCATGGCATGAAGCAAAAATGAATGCAGAAATAAATGAAAATATAAATTGCGAAAAAGTGAATGTTTACTGTTTCAGTTAGATTTTTTTATTTATTTCATTAGGTTTATACGGCCCCGCATCACCAGCCCCCGCGGCCCGGCAGCACCGGTCTTCAAGCAGGTTACATCCCTATCCGAGTGATCCATGAGGGCGGAGGAAGCCAAGCGCAAACACAGGCTCAGTTAAATCCCTCGGTCTACTCCCAGCGCATCCCCTATCCAGAGCACCCGCAGCCGTTTCATCGCGTTCAGTCAGACGAATGGCCGGGCTACTCTGCAGCAATGCAGCCTCCCAGGGAAAGGGCATCTCCGATATTGTTTCCTCAACACCGGGATTCTTCGTCTATTCATCTCCCGGCTCATATCAGAAGTCAGTCACCCATTGTAACGCAGGTGCTTGGAGAAAGACCACAGGTGATTTAACTTTTGTGTGCTTTCACATTGATTTTTATTTTATTTTGAAAAATATTTTTTTACATCAGTATGTGTTGACCTTGATTGTTACTTCTTTTTAACTCCTAAGGCTCATGTCCTCACGAAAGAACCGACTCAGAAAATAGAACAGGAACAACAAAGCACGCAGCAGAAACCTGAGAACACGCAGCTCCCCCAGCCACTGAACACAGAAGCTGACATCCAAAAGCCTCCACAACCTCAACTCTTCCAACAGCCTCTGCCTCAGCAGCCTCAGCAGCCTCAGCAGGTCTCTCAACCTCAGCATTTCCCGCAACCTCAGCAGTTCCATCAACCTCAGCAGTACCACCAACCTCAGCAGTACCATCAACCTCAGCAGTTTCAGCAACCTCAGCATTTCCCTCAACCTCAGCAGTCCCATCTGGCTCATCAGTTCCAGCAACCTCAACACTTCCAGCAGGCGCCATCTCCTCCATCTCCACAGCCTCAGCAGCCTGAACAGTTACTGCAGCAGCAGCAACAGTTCCAGCCGCCCCAGAAACCAGAGCAACCACAGCAGCACACTGCAGATATCACGGTTCAAATACCTCCAAAACCAGAAGCCCAGGACATGACGGCTGTTCCCCCAGAGGTTTCACCTGCAAAGGAAGAGGCTGAACATGCCGCTCAGTGCCCAATCCACCCAGGCCTGGCTAAGGTACAGCAGATAGTTGAACGGGTTGCCAAACTGGAGCAAGAGGTGAAATGTTTCGATGGAAAGAAGTATGGTAAGGGGTACTTGTTGCTTGAGGAACTGCTGACCAAAGAGCTCTTAGCGCTGGACTCAGTTGACCCAGAGGGTCGTTTAGATGTACGGCAGGGGCGACGGGATGGAGTCCGTCGTGTTCAGAACATACTGGAAGAACTGGAGCAGCTGGAGGATAAGCCAGCCAAAGCTGCTGGCGACACATCAATGGAGGGAGACAACCTGACACAGAAAGGGGAGCCCAGCATGATCACCAAGGAGAATATTGAGATGGCAAAGGAGATATCATAATGACTGCACACTTCATAATCCGGAGGAGAGAAAGATAACATGCTGCATATTTGATTGTGAACACGTCAGCTCTGGCTAACTCTCCTCTTCCTCTATCTGCAGCATTTGTAGAAGTTGCATGCATTAACAGTGTTGGTATTCCCTGCCATTCAGCACATTCTTGATGGTAGATCAGTCCAGTCATCTTCTTCAAGCCAATGTTGTTGCCTTCTATGTAGTGCCAATGTCTTCATAATAAGACAGCTGTCATGATCAAGGTGTTGACAAAAATTTCTGGTCAAATTAAAGTTTGAATAAGAGGCCTTTATCACTAAATGGAATAAATCTAGAGGTATTTTCTTAAGAAATGTAACGTGTAGTTGCTTTTTGTCTCGATCAAATATTGTATGGGGCTTTTCTTAATCCACTCAGCTCATTAGTTAGAACACGAGTGCAAACATTCGGGGCTTTAAGGAAGCATTTTCCCCTTTATGGCCACATGGCCATGTTTGAGCTGCTTTATCACACAACACACTGAATATGTTTGTTAGACGCTGCTTTGTGCTGCATAACTGATTTTGCCATCTTTGCACTTTGCCATCATTGAAATGCTGAACGTTCAGCAGCACTACGATTGAAATATATCAGTTACACAATTTTTGATTGATGTGTTTGTGTGTTTGTATGTGCATTGGTTTACTTGTTATTTCAAAACATTATATCAGTATTTATATATCATTATATAGTATTTTGGTACATTTACGAATGTATAATGACAAATGGAGGTGAGGTGGCGTATCTTACTTGAGATGTGAGACAATCAGCACTTAGTGCTAGGTAGGAGTTACAGCTGAAGATTGTCATAATTATCCTAGTATAACTACCAAAGCCACAATCTGCAATAACACTGACACTGAAATGGCCTAAAAGCCTTTAAAATAACAACTGTGAGAAAATGCCCAAATTACAGTCAGTTATAATCTTCAATCATTCATAATCATTTTTCTGATTACCCTGATTGTTTGTGTAGTAATGTATCACTGTAATACAATCAAAGGACAACTGTAATGTAGAGTCACTGCCTAACACACTGTTAAATATAATAGATTGTGGCTTTGTATTGATCACATATTATGAGTAGCAGGCTGTTGCATTGTTGAACGAAGTTCAATCTGGTTGGTATGGTTGAAAATAAAAATGTATTTGACATGAATTTTGCCTAATATTTGGGTCCTCATAAATGATGCAATGTCAGAGACTGATTTATTCATTTATTTATTATCCTTAGTATTATTTTTAGGACACTTGCAGTATGATATTATTTGTAAATTCTGAGAGAATCTGAGAAACTGTTTTACTTTGAGGACTGCAATGAACAATTACTTTAAATATTTACAAATCCACAAATTATTACTTATTCTTTAATATGTCAGAATAGTGAAAAACAATCATTGTAATTTACTGATGCAAAAGCTCATCAAATTTCTTGTTTGGCCTGATGAACAATTGCACACCCACTGGTATTTACTGTAGATTAAGATCACATGAGACAAAGAAAATCATAGAATTTACAAGCTGGATCTGGAGTGTGTTTGATATTTCTGTTTCCAAATTGACTTACCAAAACAGTTATCCATAAACTGTTGATTACCTTATTCCTTCAGCACTTAATTTCCTCACTGCATTTATAGCCTTTTTATGAAATGATTATGGGCTTGTCACTTATCAATGACTGGCCAATTAACATAACTGAAGCTGCCTCTTGAATGGGACGTGAAACATTTTCATGAAACACAAATCCAGTTAATTATATACACTATCTATAACTTTTGAGGTCCCCATGTACATACATCTAAATCTGAACAGAATGTGTACATGGTTACTCACTACTATAGAAATACATGTTTTCCATGTACAATTGTTTGTTCTTCCAGCTTAGCTATGATCTGAGAGTTTTCAGTGACACAGTGAGTCGCTGCTTGCGTTCAGCTGCTCTCTGCTTTCACCCCCAGGGCCCGGCTGAGTCATAACTGACAACATATTTGTGCCATTAACCCTACATGGATGGAGACATGACTGGTGGGGTTTCTCTACAAACACACTTTATTACTCTACAAATTACCTACATCAGAATAGAAATTCACTATTATTTGTTTTGGGGTTTATAATCCTGTAATTAATAATCATCCCTCTCATAAAACTTTAAACAGAACATACGTTTTCTGTGTTGCTTTCCCCTGAAATGTAATTTTAACAAAAAGGACAAACTAATGTCATGGAACATACCCTGCAGAGGAAATACAAGAAACTAATACTTGAGATGATGACGGCTAAGTCAAATGTCACGTGTCATTGTTTGGAGCAGGAAACGGTGTGTTACGCCGGACACACACCCGCACACACGCATAGCAGCTGCTGTCTGGAACTCACTCTATCTCGTTCATTGATGTGTTAACCTACTCTGTGCCCGACATGCTAGTGGGAAGGGACACTTCTCCACCCGGAAGGGAATTAAATGACCAACATGCGTAGATTTGGAATAAACACATCCGACACGCATCCAGCTGCTGCCGCCGCCGCCGCTGCTAGCTCGCTAGGTAGCTAGCTGCCGTAGCTCCTCGGTGGGAAGCAGAGCTAACCGTGGCTAGCAGCGGTTCACCTCCAAGACGTGGAAGTTGTGCATTAACGGGACCTGGCTTGACTGCTCAGCCAGCTAGTAGCTTGTTGTTTGTTGGTGCGTGTGTGTTTACGTGAAGGGAAAAACATGGAGCTGTTTCAAGCCAAGGACGAGTACATTCTCCAGAGCGGGGACCGGGCTCTGTGGTGCAGCCGAAAAGATGGGACCATGGCGCTGAGACCTGGTACGTACTGTCCGCTTTTACATGAGAGCTCGGTCCTCCACGGCAGCCGGGGATGTACAGGAAGCTAACCTTTGTCAATGTTACCTGTTGGGGTGAAATTACACCTCTGTGCTTCCTGGCCTGTCTGGGATTAACTCACATTCTGTTAGAGGTGTCGCTGTCACTGTGTATGTACATCACCTCAGAGGTTTAGTATAATCTCACTCTGGTATCTGCCACTCGTTCATGTGTGTAATGAACGTTATTCATATCATTTACAGCTTTAGATCACCCAGCTATGTTGATCAAAACTATATTTTTGACAGTACGAGTGTATGCGCCATTCCCATGTCTTGAAATCCTCGTCCTAGCCTTCATTTCGGGAGTGCCAACACCCAAGACCGACTCCAAACTTCTTACTTTGCCTCTTATGCTACACACTGGAGAATAGACGTGACCTTTTGTATTTAGATCAGGCTGTAACTGAGCGGAAATAACAATGTCAGCTCACTAACCACGATGACACTGATGACAGTTTTTAACACACTGAGTTCTTTGGAATCTATAGCTCCATTCATTTTAAATCGGCACCATGTAAAACAGCATTAATGCTCAACACAAACAGACTCAAACCGGCATGTTATGTGCAGCTGAGTTCGGTAAAGCATGGTTCAGATATAAAGGCAACTGCTGCTGTGTCAAAGAATCGGTCATGCTTCCCTGATAAATGAAAATGAACATCCCCTTATAAAGTGAAAGAAAAGTTTGGACCCAGCCAAAGGGCTGTCTGTGCGTGTTCTCCTCCTTATCACTTGGAGTCGTATGGGCCGTGCAGCCATCCTGAACAGGTTTTTAGTTGCAACACTCTTTCATTATTTAATTGGAAAAAGGGTTTCCACTCCTCGCTGGGTTTCCGCTTCTCTCACCAGAACACTGTGAAGTACTTCCATGATATTACTCATCGTGAGTGAAGTTGTGGAACTGCTTTAGTCTGCCTCTTCTCTGTTTTTTATTTTCTTTCTACCTTCCTGGTAGGGGCGCTCAGCCAGTTTTCCCACATGAATTTCTCTGGCGAGTGGAACAGGAAGAATCATTGTCTACTGCTTCCCTACAGTTGATGTTCCCCACCCTTGTCACACCCATCACAATTTAATAGTTTTCCTCCACCGTGATGTTTAATCCATCACTGAAGTCTTCCAGTTTGTGCCCGCTGTTTGAAAAACTTTAGAAAATGGAGACAGGGTAGTTTTTTCTTCAGTCAAATGTCACTTTCCTCTCTACAATGTACATTTTATATAAATAAGGAAAATGAATCACAGACCTACATCACCGATTTAGTGATGTCCTTCTGTATGAGTTCTAACTGACAAGTTCTTTACCAAGTCTTTGTGTCTTTGAGGTGAAAGGTGAGAGTGTTGTTTTTGACAGTAGTAACAGGAACTCGTGCCACTGTCGTGAGGTACTTTCTGCTTTGTTAACTCAAACCTGAAGTGTTTAGTGTGAACATTTAGCTGTGACTGAAAGAAAATGTGATATTATGTGTGTCTCTAATATTTTAACAGATAACTAAAGACCTCAATTTGAATTCTGTGCTTACGAATATCTAACACTGTATCCTAGCTGCTTATCTGACTTAAAGCATATTAAGGCTGAGCTGTGTTGCCAAACCACTGTACTGAAGTTTCATGTCTCTGTTTTTCTTTCAGCCACAGACCTGCTGTTGGCTTGGAATCCAGTGTGTCTGGGTTTGGTGGAAGGTGTCATTGGAAAGATACAGCTTCACACAGGTAAGTGGAGGATGTGAAACATTGAACGGAAACATCAGTGCCAGTATTTTCTATCTGTGGAGATATGAGTTACCGAATCATCCAATGCTTTATGACGCTCCTTATTCAGATGGAAACGTGTGAAAGAAATGTGCTAATTGTTTTTGAAACGTGTGTAGTTATGAAGAGGGGTGAGCTGATGGTGATGATTAATCTGTTTTTGCTAACTGTGTGACTCTGTGGTCTTTGGTTTGGAGGTTTGTGATGATATTCATCACAAGAAAATGAATGATGAAAATGTATTATTCTGGTAAATCAGATGGATTAAAACGATTTAAATATTTATTAACTAGATGTCTTGTGGTGTTGCCTTTTATAAAAGAAAATTTGGTGTGCAGCTGCTTTCTTCACACCTTTCAGAATGTGAGGAATTCTGCACCCATGACTCATCTCCCCCTTCTCCTCTCTCATCTCTGCAGATCTTCCTCTTGGCCTCGTACTAATCCGCCAGAAAGCGCTGGTGGGCCATTTACCCGGCAACCACAAAGTCTACAAGATCACCAAGATAGCTGTCATTCCTCTGTCTGACGAAGAGCCCCAGGAGCTGGAGCTGGAGGTGTGCATGATAATACTGTGAATGAGATACGGGAAGTTGTCTTTTAGTTATTGTATTCAGCCTCCCTGACAAGCATTCTAACAGTGCCTGGGAGAATCCTAAAATGTTTTCATTCGCCCAAGAATACCCTTTATGTGTCATTGAGTGATTCATCCTGAAGATAACAGTGGTGCAAAATGAGATGTAGTTGTTATTTTATTTTTCTCTTTTTAAAAGATCTGTTTTATTTTCCACCCACACGTTTAGAGTGGAAAATTAAATGCAGCCATAAAATTGCTGTAATGGATCTCATAGGAAGTTGACTGTTGCTTTCAGGGGGGCTTCATGGATGGTGAGACAGAATATTTCCAAGTGAGTAAACAAAGAGGAGGGTGATAGTTCTTTGATTGGCTTCTAGACTCCGTCTGCACAGTGATCATTCCTCCTGCATTGTCCCTAGAGATCCTATAGACCAGTGTAGCTGTGCCATTTTTTACTGCACCAGAGAGTCAAGAGGAGAACTGTGTACTCCTTTAGTTTTTAGCTGTACTGTGAGTAGTCAATAGAAGTTTGAGTGTTCTTGTTCTGCACTTTGAGTCTCACAGACACTCTGGTTTTGAGAACTTCCAGTTGGTATCAAACAGAGTTATTTATTATCTTAATATCTATGTCATGTTGTGTAATGGAACTTTTTTAAAACTAACTTTTTCAGCTGTGCAAGAAGCATCACTTTGGAATCGACAAACCAGAGAGACTGGCCCCGTCTCCCGACGAGTCAAAGTTTCTGATGAAAACCTTGAGTCAGATCAAGTCTAATGTGGCTGTGCCCATCAAGAAAAAGGTATTATTGTGTTTAACCCATTAAATGCACTCTTCTCTTCAAAACCACTATACCTTTCCTATCCTTTCCCCTTTGTTTTGCTGTTCTCATGGGTTTTTGGTTTCTTTGGTTTGACCGCTCTTTTCTATCCATCCATCCAATCCAGTATTCCCCTGCCTTCCAGGTGAAGGAGAACAAAGAGAAGGAGCGACTGGAGAGGCGGCTGCTGGATGAGCTGTACAAGGTGTTCATGGACTCCGACTCCTTCTACTACAGCGTGACCTACGACCTGACAAACACAGTGCAGCGTCAAGGAGACTCCGAAAAGACCGGCTTACCCCTATGGAAACAGGTTTGGAGAGAAATAGACGCATAAAGTTGGACTTAACATATGTATGTGGATTGTAAAATGTCTCCCTAATTGTAGTTTTTGACCTTTATGAAAGGTGGATGACCGTTTCTTCTGGAATAAACACATGATCCAGGACCTTATTGACCTTCAGGTAACCACATAGAAATACAGACTGGTACCGTTTATTATTGTTTATTTATTTTAGAATTGAATAAAGGCCCAGATTTGATTCAATGACAATTGTGGAAACGGTTATGGTATTTACTTTACAATTGTCAGCTCAAAGAATGTAGCTGGTCTTCTCAGTAAATGTGGCAGTTGCATGTTCTGATAATTCGAGCATTGTCAGCAGTGTATGGAAATACTGAGGGAATAGAGGAGATAAGTATGGAGGATATCTATTTTGAAAACTTGGTGGACTTTGTGGCGCTTCCTTATCAGCCTTTTATTTTTCCCTTTGACGGCTCCAGGTCCCAGAGATCGACTTCTGGGTGATACCAATCATCCAGGGATTTGTACAAGTGGAGGAACTGGTGGTGAACTACAATGAGACATCAGACGAGGAGAGGAGCAGCCCTGAGACACCGCCACAGGAGGTCACCTGTGTTGATGACATCCATCCTCGCTTCACTGTGGCACTGATCTCCAGACGTAGCCGCCACCGTGCAGGTAGAGGCCCAAAGGTCATGCTTGAGCTCTGATTCAGCCCTGATTCAGCCCAAATGTGTTGGTTCCGCTTTGTGATTAGAACTGATAGGACTTCTCTCTCAAAAAGCTTGGATTAACTTGGTAGACAATTGTGTCTTCATCTGTGATATAAATAATCTGGCTGTTTGTTGATTTATTCTCTTTTCCCAAAGGGATGCGGTACAAACGCAGGGGAGTGGATACAGATGGCCATGTGGCTAATTATGTGGAGACAGAGCAGTTGATCCACGTGCACAGTCACACTCTGTCCTTTGTGCAGTCTCGTGGCTCTGTGCCTCTCTTCTGGAGCCAGGCCGGGTACCGCTACAATCCCCGGCCACGCTTAGAGAAAGGTCAGCACGGCTGCAGCATACTGCATATGATCTTATAGAGAGCATTTTTCCAAGGCTGTCGTTGAGTATAATGGACCTTCCACTTCCACACTTTGTTATGGTTGTACTTTAAAAAAAAAATTCAATACCAGTGTTCTCTTCTCACACACCAGTCTTGTGTATTTGAGCTGTGTTTAGCTCATCAGCCAGATATAGTTATCATGTCAGTCATTTGTCCCTGCTCTACTTGTCTTGTTCTTCTTAGCTGGCACAGAAAACAGCACTTCTTTCTTTATAGTTACATTTATGTTAAATCTTGCATGCAATTTTTTTTAATGTTTTATCCCAGAGTTGGACATATGAAAATCATTTTCATATTTGCTTATGTTTTAGGAGAGAAGGAGACTATGTCTTACTTTGCCGATCACTTTGAAGAGCAGCTTAAACTCTACCAGAAACAGGTGAGTCATTTCCCTATGTGTATGCTGTGGTATGTGCTTAGTGTATTTTTTGGACTGCAAACATGCATAAGTCTTGGTTTGAATTTCTATTTAAAATGTATCATGACTGTGGTTGTTCAGCCATCTGTGACTGTGAAACATTTGTTCAGACTGAGGTTCAAGTGTGTGAACTACCACATGCTTCATTCGTGAGCAGAATTAATGGATTCTTAAAGTAAACTTTGTCCATGTGTGAAGACGCCATGAGAAGTGTTAATTCATTTTTCGGTCCTCTGATATTTAACATCACAGTGTGTTTCTATGGCTTAAAGGGGCACTCGCTACGTTAAATGACAGCATTGTTTATTGTCTTCTTCAGGTTATTATTAACTTAGTGGATCAAACTGGACGAGAGAAGGTGATTGGGGACGGGTATCTAAAGCAAGTCCTGCTCTACAACAACCCAAACCTCACATATGTTTCATTTGACTTCCATGAGCACTGGTAAGAGAGACGCTTCCCTCAGAAATGAAACTTGTTCATGAATGTACATAAAACAAAACTATTATGCCACAATGCATTAACTTCCCCTTAATGTTTCTTACATCCTATTTTTTAGCCGGGGCATGAGGTTTGAGAATGTGCAAATACTGACCGATGCAATTTCTGATCTCATCACTGACATGAAATGGGCCTGGTAAGCATCATGCCGGTATTTTACCTTTGAGAGAAATACCAATAAAATGACGGCTAGATATTAGACAGGAAGCAACAATAATCCCCCAGTAGACCATAGCATGTGTTCCTAGTGTCTGACATATCTTAACCATATGGATGTCACTACTGTGAACACATCTTTCTCTGTCAGGGTCGACCAAGCAGGAGTCATCTGCAAGCAGGAGGGAATCTTCCGAGTCAACTGCATGGACTGTCTGGACCGGACCAATGTTGTTCAGGCGGCCATTGCTCGGGCAGTGATGGAACAACAGGTGAGAGGTTTTCTTTGTCTGGGCGCAGGCAAGGAAATGAACATGAATGTCTCATCACACTCACACGTCTGCGGTTCCTTGTCGATGCTGCTCAGTAAAGATAACTTACTTTTGCCACTACCAGTGTTTTAGACTTTAGTTCCTCATGTAAAGATAAATAAAGTTAACTTCTCAGACTCTTAAAGCTTCTATCTGCCAATAGCCTATGAAGAGCGTGAGTAATTGCAATAATCAAGTATTGTTCAGAGTTAATACACATGGTCAGTGTTGCTGTTAATTTAGTTTTTTTTTTTAAAAGAAGTAATGTTTTAGAAATGATTCCAACATTTATAATCTAGAATAATCAACATTATCATAAATTTCCTTTATCATTTATTTGACTACTTATAAAGTTGGAATTACAAAGTGATTTACAAAGTCTCATTCATTAGATTCACTTGTCAAATTAATGCCTTCTATTATTTGGTAGGCAGTTACACTTATGTTTCTGCAACTGTTTACTAATGTGAATGCAGATCACACAGACAGTTAACATTAGACAATGGATGTTCATGCACCACTGAACTACAAAGAGCAAAGATTAGTTATATAGTGCCCACCAACCCCGCTGTCTATTATTCAGCTCAAACGGTCTATTATTTGACTGTCTACAGAGACTCCACCATATTCATCATGTGTAACATTTAATCATTGAATACCATTGTAAATAGAGTGGTTCGTAAAAGTGGGCATGAGCAGACCTTTCTGTAACTTAAAAGAGAGACATCTCAATGTACGCACAGTTCCTGCCCAAGGACAAACATTTTTTTTACCTCTTCCTGCAGCTGAAGAAACTGGGTGTGATGCCTCCAGAGCAGCCTCTACCTGTCAAGTGCTACAGGATTTATCAGATCATGTGGGCCAACAATGGAGACACCATCAGCAGACAGTACGCGGGAACAGCAGCGCTCAAGGTAACCCGATTGACTTTGCACACGTTTACATCTGAATCAGTGTTTGCTTAAAAAACAGTGGTGGAGTTGTTTCAGCCATTGAGACACAAGCTTTCTCTTTGACTAGGACTCATAAATCAGTTGACAGTATTTCCGTGAATTAAACACATCAGAATGACAAGTATGGACTGATCTTTTTGGAAAAGGGCTGAGATGACAGACGGTCAGTTTAACTGTTTGATGTGTTTTAGGGAGATTTCACCAGGACCGGGGAGAGAAAACTGGCTGGCGTGATGAAGGATGGCGTGAACTCAGCCAACCGCTACTATCTGAACCGTTTCAGGGATGCTTACAGACAAGCTGTCATTGGTATGGAAAAACCGGCTGATTTAATAGCTATATACGTATGTGTATCTGTATCCAGGTTGTCCTAAAAACTGAATGCCTCTCCCTGCAGACCTAATGATGGGCCTGCCAGTGACCGAGGACTTGTACTCCATCTTCAGTAAAGAGAAGGAGCATGAGGAGAAAGAGCAAGAGAGCCAAAGAGGAGCTCAGGAGCAGGTCAGCCTCCTGCTGCAGACCTACATGCAGCTTCTTCTGCCAGATGATGAGAAGTTTCATGGTGGTTGGGCTCTCATCAACTGTGACATGAGGTTTGTGGCTAGCTGTTCCATCTAAGTTCCCCATGTTTATCAAAGCCTGACTCCCACTATTGTCAAAAGCTGATGTATCCCCAGACAACCTACACTTTGGATGTTGGAAGGATGTGTTCAGTATAAACACAGACAATGTAATGGTTATTTAAGTTAAATTTATGACCAAAAACCATACATTTTAGCAAATCAATCATCTGACTATTCAAAACAAATTTATACATGGATGCAGATAATTACACAGGGTTCACTCACTGTTACTTGAAAAGGGAAGGTTGTGAAAAGCTTTTGTCATAATACCGTTCTCTTACTACCCACCAGCCTCATCGATGCGAACAACAAAGATGTGGATGTGCTGCTGCTTCTGTCTGACAAAGCCTACTACATTGCTTAGTAAGTCTGACTTTAAATTGTCCATACATTTTCTTTAAAAATGCTTCTTACAGATTCACTTACGTTTATTCTACTACCCTGCAGTTATGACGAAGAAGCAGATAAAGTCAACCAATACCAGCGCCTGAATTTAGAGGGTTTGGAAAAGATTGAAATTGGTAAGAAGTCAGACTTAAAGGAAAAGTTAAGTTCCTCGTTCACTCCCTGACTCACCCAACACTTCCCAAAAGTGTAGTTTCTCAGTAACCCTTTAGCAACATCGCAGTGAATTTAGATTCATGCAAGGAAAGCACATTGCCAAAAATGGAAGGTCTAAGTTTTGTTTCCTTTCACAGGTCCGGAGCCTACTCTGTTTGGGAAGCCAAAGTTCTGCTGTATGCGTTTGCATTTCAGGAATGAAGAGTCGAGTGGATACTTCCACACGCTGAGGGCAGCGGCACGAAATCCTGAGGATGATGGAAAAGGTAGGATATAATACACTTCTTTAGATTCTTTAAAGGCAGGAAAAGAATGTTGACACTGTACATTGTTACATATTTCAGATACATTGCAATGCATAGCTGAGATGCTGCGCATAACAAAACAGGCCACAGGGTTGGACATGCTAGTGGTTGAAAAGAAGCTTGAGAGGTGAGTAGTTGGTCTTTATTTAGATAAGGAGAATTATCAGTTTATTATACACATGATTTAATGCATCTGAAACATCTGTGGCCATCTTAGCACTGTTTTAACTAATAACCAATTCTAAGAGCTGTTCCTTGCTCACTTGTGTTTGTTTCAGGCGACAGAGTCGACCTCATGAGGATATAATGGGGATCCAGAACAAACCAGCTGATCAGGTCCAGGGTAGCTCGGGTTTGGCACAAGGCAAAAGTTTCCTCCTGAACAAATTCTCCTCTCTCAATCAGAAAGTCAAACAGACCAAGACAAATGTAAACATTGGCAACTTCAAGCCCCTCGGAAAGCTGGGCACTTTCTCGAAGCCTGACGTAAAAGTCAATTTCCTAAAACCAAATATGCATGTCAACCTGTGGAAGTCGGACAGCAGTTTGGAAACATCAGATAACAACCCTAGCAAAGACATCGCAGACGAGCACTCTGAAATCTCAGATGACTCAGACTCCTATAACTCTGACCCAGAGCACCCGTGTTCTGGTTCCTTAGAAAACGTGGACTATGTTCTGCCCAGCTGTGGCATTGTAGCATCAAACCCGAGACTGGGCAGCCGCTCCCAGTCTATAGGTAGCGTGGAGCTAAATATCCCCTCTGTTATCCGGGTCACTGGCTGTGAGGGAACGCAGGAAAGCTCCTCTCAATTAAGCGACGACAAGTCTCCAGGTTCCGCCTCAGTGGCTGAAGAAGCCATCTTGATTGACTTCGGTACTCCCATTGATGCCTACTGCCACCAGTTTGTCCAGGATGCACAGACCAAACCCGTCGAGGTGTTTGGAGAGAATCCACCAGCTTCTGCACCAAACTGTCCTAAAAACAACCCAGCAAACTCAGACAAACAGCCAGGCTCCGAGCCGCCCGTTCAGGAGGAAGAGCCCCAGCTCCCGAGGCCATCTCAGCTAGACGTCCAGTCCACTACCTCCAATTCCAACCTCCTCACCGTCCAGAAGCCCAGCTCAGCGGCCTCAGGCGGCTCTCAGAGGAGTCTGTGCTCACAGTTGGAAGGAAGCCTCGGCCCTTCGCCTGCAGACAGCAACGGCAGCCGAGTGGTGTCCCCCTTTGCCAAGATCAAGAGCTCCATGGTCCAGGTGGCCAGCCTCACCCAGGCGGGACTCACCCAAGGCATCAACTTTGCTGTGGCAAAGGTGCAGAAGAGCCCCGAGCCAGATGCTGTAAACGAGGCCCAGGAGAACGAGCTGAAGGCAATGTTTACACAGTGCCAGACCAGGATCATTCAGATCTAGTGCTTTCCTTGTAGCAGTACGACATATTGATACTTCCTCTATGGTAGTAGTAGCAAAGCTTGCACATAGCGTCACTACTCAGTCAAGAGCTGCACTCTTAAACTTACCCTTTAGTTTAAAATGCCCACAATAATGATGACTCTTGTACAGCATTAACAATTTACAGAGATATACATACACTCCACATGACAGTGACCATGTTTGCAGGTACATAAATATGGATTCTCGTTAAGCTCTTGTCTCCTTGTAGTGGAATCTTACACATGATGTAAATGTCTCAGTGTAAGTATCTAGAAGCTAAGCTGGGTATAACATTGCATAAAGTAAATAGTAAAATATTTGGGAAGTGTTATAATTCCCATTTGTCAGTAAAACAAAGTTATGCAAGTAACATGTTATTAAAATTAGTGCATATGCAAAATCCTAACTCATTGGAGAAATAATAAGAAACACTTAAGGTTTTTAAGATGTTTTAAACTGATGTACTTGCAGAGTCATACCTATTCTGTTTTTGTGCATGTAAACATGTCACTGTCTGTAACTTTACGTGGTCACGCACAATGCTTGTGCATGTGAGGTGAACGGTAGCAACTGATTTTGACAGCGCAGGCAAACATCAGCTGCATGTTGAGCGACCAACTCTGACAAGCACTGTACATTCATCCAGTACGTGCAGGTCGCTTGTTGGCGATTGTTATATAGACCTCGTCACACACGCGATTTGCAGCAGTCGCTGTTAAATCCGACCAAATATCTTTGTGTGGTTCCCAAAGGAAAACTCTGTGTAAACTGTAACCCTTTGTATAGCTGTCAGAAACTAGCCAGACGACATTCTGTACGTAGTTATCCTATGTAATACCAATGTTGTCAAGTGTAACTTACAAGATATACCATTATAGAAATAATAACTACACAAGCCCTTAGTAAGTAAGAGTGTTCTGGTTAATGATATGTACAGTGAATATTGTATGTTTAACTGTTCCCTCGGTAGAGCCCCTTCCCTTAAGCTTTTTGTACATGTTAGGGGGGCAGCTTCACATATTCAGAGAGTTACAAGCATTATATTTTGAAAAGAACGCTCAGTACTGTCATCGCTAACCACAAGTAACCAGAAACCTGCTGGTTGGAGTTGTTTTTGATAGATTGATATATTGAAAGAACTATTCTGAAAATGGTTGTATAGATTCATGAGGGTGTGTTTGAACCGAGTCCTCAGCCACCGTTGTAAACTGACGTTGCATATTTTGGAAAAGAGACAGGAGGGTAGCATATAGTAATATAGGTAATAGATGCACCCAATTATTAGAAACACTGACGCTTATGCACTCCTCCGAACTGAGAGCATATTTGCCTTAACAGGGAATATAAGCAAGATATGTATATCAGGTATTTATGGCAAAATCTACCTTTTTAAATCCATTCTTACATGTTACATTTTGGTGTACTGTATAAATCCTCATCTTCAGGGTTACTGTAAGTCATCCAATCTTAATCTTGGGATATTTCATCCGCTGGCTCATGTGTTCTCCACGAGCGGGTTTAAGAGATGTTTGTATGAGTGCGTATAGCCTTTAAAGTGTGTGAGTGTGTGTGTTTGAGCCTCCCTGCTGCTGCTGGTGTTTAGGATTGCTTGCCTTAGAGCTCTAGTTATATTTATGTGCTAAGAACGGTGTAAACATTGTTATACATTGTTGTATTTTCACTAACTTCTAAAAGTGAAGTTACGCATCTTTAGGAACCTGTTAAACTTTAAAGTTGTCCGAATCTCATGCTCCTCTTCATCCCACCGTTGAGTATATTTTGTCATTTTCTCATAAATGATAGTTAAGGAGCAGAAAAATCCCAACATAACTGTTCATGTTTCATATTTTGTGTTATATTTGCCTCTTCTCTGCATTCGTCATGCTCACCAGCAGATAAGATGTGGAACAAGTGTATATTTTATTGGACTTTACTTGTGTTTAAGTGAGACCGTAGTGGGTGCTAGATTATATAGTCATTGAACCTGCTGATAGTGCGTTGTGCTGCCAAAGCTTAAAGGTGATGGCTGTAATTCAAAGTTTTAACGCAGGGGGTAAAAGGTGTACTTATTTTCCAACTTCCTTCAGGAAGCAAACACTGGAGTAGTTTAAGATATTCTGAACGGAACAGAGATCCTCAACATTCCTTAGAGACCACAAGGCCTCCGCGCTGGTGTTTATATGCAAAAGCTGACATAGTTAAGATTTAATCCTGTATTTGCTGGGTGATATTTTTGGTTCCTCATACCATTTGTTTGTTTTTATACCAAGTGCTTTTCCAACCACCTCCTCATTTGTCATCTGTGGTTGTCCTCCCCTTCCGTTAGACCATGACGTACTACCATATGACTAGAGGTCTTAAAGCATTTGATTTGCACTGTTTGAACACATTTTCTAAGTGTTTGCACCATTTCATCAGAATGTCTTTGGTCATTGTCTTTCATCTTTACCAACTGACTGTTGTCATTGATTTCCACAGTGTACTGAGATTAATTGTATATTAAAGTATCCTATTTATTCTTTTTCTTGTTGGGTGTGTTTCTATGAAAGGCGTATATTCTTTTTCCTTTGGGAAGAAGTTCCACTATAAATAAAAGGCATGAGATAAAGCGCACATTCATTGTCATAAGTTACTAGAGAGTCTCTGTGCCATCCTATCAAACAGTTTGCTCTGTAGAGATACTGGCAACATCCTAAATGTCCACTGATGGAATAAATTACCCTACAGGAAACTAAAGCCCAACAGTACAATGATACCAAATTCACCTGATCTAGAATTATATTTTGATCTGTACCCCATGAATTATTCAAAGAAATCAATGAAAATATTGTCTGACATAATTAAAGTAATTGGATCCACACCCATTTTTAATGGGATCCTTCCACCAAGTTTTGTAGTTATCCATTAAGTGATTTGTGAAATCCTGTAAACTAATAAAGGAACAAATGCAGATGAAACTTAACCTCCCTGGCGGAGTTACGAATCCTGGGGACCTCATTTCTTTGACCTATTAGAAATCAACTATTGTTTAACCGAAATGTTGGTCTGCAGCAACAATACACTAACAATAAGTTAAGTACAACCTACGATCCATTGATATTTTCAATCCACTAACTGAAAATATATCTTAATCCTAACTCTAACCTGGCATAAAAACAGCTGAACAAATCTGTGACATATGAAAAACATTTTTATTACAAACTTGTTTTTTTCTTGAAGGTATCAAAAAGGAAAAACAGGAGCCATCTCATTTGTCTGCCGGATCACGGCTCGTTGCCATTGACACACTTGTGCTGCTCCATCCGGCTCCTCCGCAGCGTCTCGATGTGTTTGGCTCGCAGCCAGCTGTCTCTGGACAGCGAGGTCTGTCCCAGGCTCAGAGACAACAACCTGCAGACAGTCACAGTCAGACACGTTCCACTCTCACACATCTCAGCCCCAATTCATTCCAGACCCTCTGAATACTGTGGTTACATCTCAGTTTCCTGGCCGCGGCCGTCCACCAGGCATTTGGCAAGTCAATACGTTTAATTTGGTTGCACCATGAAGTCACTGTCATCCTGCCTAGGACAGAGGTGGCCTTTCCGACGTCGTCATAATGACTTACTGCTGTGATTATTTCACACTTTGTCAAGAAATCCATGGTTACAGGCTGTTTGTATTATTCTTGATTGATAAAAAGGAAAGAAAGTAAGAAAGGAGCTTATATGAATGTAAATCACAGCCCACCTCGCCACAACCAGCATCCTGTGCAGGTCCTCTGCAGATACGCTCTGGGGGTCGTCCTTCCTCATATCGACAAAGTCATCCTCGACTGACTGAGGACACCAGAAAAGGACAAGCACTTGAAGGACACTAATGCACACAGACTGCTCATCAGACAGACACACACACACAGGCCTACTGAGTACAAAAGCACACAAGAAAGGGAACAGATGCGCACAATCAGTTTCGACAGTGTGTCTCACCTTGGTCATTTCATCAGAGATGCTGTAGTCCAGCAGCCGAGCGACGCTCAGGTACATTCTGAGCTTGTTGAGCAGTGATGAGGTCTGCGGGTGCATGTGGATGCCGCTGAGATACTCCTCCATGTGTTGTGGGTCAACCTGAGACTGTACTTTGATCTGACAATCTGACTGTGGAGTTCAAAAGTAAGAGTCATATTGATACTGTGTTATACATAGAAAATCTGCATTTGTATACGTGTATTTGTATAGGTGTTGCTATGCAGAAATACGTCATGTCTGCTGTGTGCACGCCTAGGTTGGCATATTCTCAAAACTCCATAGCATTCCAGACTGGATCAAGTCCTAAGCGACTTGACCCATAAAGAATCTGATCAGCTTGACCTCCCAGCTGCCCATCAGCCAATAGCTGTTCAATGTAAACACAGGCGTGCACTTGTGACTTCTAATCAGCCCCAGCAGTTGTTTACTGTGAGCTGCCCTTCACTGCTGGGCCAAATAGATGGCCGGGCCTGACGCCTCTCCCAGGGTTGCTGCTGTGGCCCACAGCTGCCGCCATGGCAACCCACTAGCCCAACACACAAGAATAGCACACAGCGAATTCCTCGGGCTGTTCACAACAGAGTGAGACCCGGGATAAAGGCGCCGGCTGGAGGGGTAGCGGTGGCTGGCCAATGGCAGCTGAGACGACAGCGTGACACTGGCTGGAAACAACCTCCAGCTATTGGCACGGCTGTGTCCCATGAGAGGCTGAAGGAAACCTAACCCCTCCCCTCCCTCCGGTCATACAGGAGAGGACGGGGTAGTTTGGTGTTTTTATTTCATTTTTGAGAGCAGAACTGTGTGTAGTGGAGTTTTTCATCCTGTGGTTTATCTGTGTCCTCACCGGCAGCAGCGAGCGGGCCTCTGACACGATGAGCACGTTAATATTGCAAGGGAATTCCATCTGGTGGTAGTTAAAGTCATAATCAACCTTCTGCCACGAGATCAGGTTCCCCAGGGCCGTGACGTTTCGCACACCTACAACACACACAAACACGCGATGTAGTGACTATCATCTGAATCGAGCCAGACTTGCTGACAGAGTCTGCAGAGAGGCCATTAACGGCAGAGTGTGTCCTCTCAGTGATGTCCCCTTGTGGTGTCTAGGAGTCTCACCTGTTGTGTCCAGCTGTCCCTGCTCCAGCTTGGTTTCATCCAGGAAGAGCGACGTGTTTCTGGCCAGCTGCGCGGCTCCACTCACGAGCCGGTTGGCCACATAGTCCTTTTTAGGAACCAGCTGCATCTGGTTCATGTTTTGGAGGCTCATGCCCAGATAGTATGACTGCACGAGGGGAGGGAAACATTGCAACACTTTTAACACAATAACAATAAACTGTTGCATTATTGTCAAAGTGACAAAAATTCACTCACAGAGGGAACGAGCTTCTGGATGAACTGGTAGAGGCGCTCGGTGTACGAGGCGACCGTAGGACAGCCGCTCAGGTTCAGTGTAAATTTGCCTAGTGGGAGAATATCTCGTCTGGTGTACCTAAAAGAAAATCAAACACTTTAGAATGAAAAATCTCTTAAGACCGGACGGCTGGTTGGTTTAAACAGAGTGGAACTGTATTAGACACGTACACGTTGGAAATGAGATGCAGAATGAGGTACTCGGCAGCCAGGGCATCTCTCAGAAGGACGTGAGTGAAGTATGTGAGTAGCTCGGCTCTAACAGCGGCCATCTCGCTCAGGGTCGAAGATAAAACTGAGGAGGAAAGACAAAGAGTTAAAGAATTCCCTCTATGGCGTCTATAGGCAGTGCTCTATAAAAGCTGTACAGAGCGGAAAAAATCTGCTGCATAATTCCTTTCCTTAGAAAGCTTTAAATGGAAATAATGTGATTCAGAATAAAGGCTCCTTCTTTCTGCTCCTGCACTCAGCCAGAGGGCGACAAGGATGTGACTATAGCTAAGGTTTGTGTAGTCACTGAGTCTAAGACACAGACAGCATTAGAACCCACTGTGGATGGCAGGACAAAAACATATTATTTAAAAAAAGGAGGGTATAGTGTTTATTCAGGATTATTCAACAAATCGTACCTGCTTTTAAACCTATGAATTCTTTCTATGGGTCGGAATCGGGCGGATCCAGGAAACGTTTCTCGTTAACATTGTGAGATTTTTGGGACGTCTTCCTTGATTTCTCAGGAGGAAGGACGACTGAGGGGGACTGATATTTATGTGTGTGCAACTTGATGCAGATCCCAATGAAAATCTGGTGAATTTGAATGTGGTTTCAGTTGACTCTTGCGTTCTACTGACATTCTAGTAAACACTATAATCTATGTGTATAGACTTATTGTTTTTACTCGGCTAACTTTTACCAACCTTTGTAGCAGTAGATTCAGATTAGACCTTTTGTCCATGGAGGGATATTTAAAGGATCGGGCTCTTTTTGTGTTGGTCCATGTTTGAAAAAGGAACACATACTAGTAGTTCCTCCAATTTCTTGTCAGTTAACTGATTTACATAATCTATATAGACATACAGATATGTACGATTCTAGCGGTAAAATACCTCTGTGCTCTCTTGTTGTCCAGACAACTTGTGTTTAAATAGCCCAACATCAGCTCTGATTTAACCACACTTAATGCAAATCAGATGAACAGAAGCTGGACTAATTTACATCTGTACTCTCAGTAAATATCTGACTAAAAACTGCAGTGATGCAACATCTTAGCTCCTGGTGGTGTTCTGTATCATGCTTAGATCTTTTTTCAGTGTTGTCCAATAGGCTATTGTACAAATATCGGAAAATATTGGCATTTAAAGTCCCAAACACGTGCACATTTGTTTGAGACAGTATTCACACTCTGCTGCGTGTCCTTACAGGCACTATTGTCCTCCAAGGTGAGCGAGGGCAGCAGGGGGTTGTTATGCTGCAGCGGTTTGGCGTAGACCATGTGGAGGCGAGGGACCAGCGAGGCCGGTGGGCTGTGCACTCTCTGCTCCTCCGCCGTCTCCATGCAGTCTGCTGGGTCCAGGAGGGATGAGGAGGTTTCTCTGTGTGGACAGGTCAGGGAATGAGTAGGTAGATCAACACCGAGGGGGGGGAAGGGAAATCGAATAAAATTGAATCAGGTGTCTTACTTCCCGTCTGCCAGAGCACTGAGAGCAGGGCTGACGGAGAGGATCCCGTACACCTCCAGTATGTCGTTCAGTTTGAAGCTGTCCCAGTCCTCGTACACCTGCCAACAAAACACAGCTTTGACCTTCTGTCCTGCACTTGTTATGTCCGTTGATAATAATTCTATCGTCTCTGAAATCACCTTTTTAAACTAATGTTTGACTTGAGATAAACCATTCGCCAGTAACTGTATCAACAGTCCAGGTTACATAATTGAAAATGAGCTAAACGCGTAAAATCCACTCAGCCCACCTTAACTAAACAGGAGGGGCCTTTCTCTCCAGGCAGGGGGAAGTTGAGGTCCAGATGAGAGGACGATGCCGTCTGGCTGGATGGAGCTTCTCTCTCCAGTCGTTTACAGTCACCGTTGCCCTGCAGGTCTGTGGGACAGTGAGGACCTGCAGCGAGAGGAGAGTCTGCATTAACGGATCAATTCACCCTTTGAAAATCTGGAATTGTTTGATTATTATAATCTAAGATGTCCATTTGAGGAGTGTGGCTCTTTCTCTCTCTGATGTACTACTTACTGATGCTGCCTGTGCCACAACAGAATAGACACGAAACTAATTGCAATTTGTCTACTCAGCCATTGCTGTAGAAATATCAAGTTTAAAGTTCTTTCTTCAGTTGTCAGATAATCAGCTTATATAAGCTTCAAACAGACTTATCGGTACTGGTGTTTTAATGTCTCTGTCACAAGGGTTTGATGTTTGATAACAACTTAGGAATCTTGACCATATGTGTAGATCTCAGACGATATCGTCTACTAACACCAGTATCTGGACAATAATCAATATTGGGCAGACTCTACTTTACACTTTTGGAGTTTGTTGATATCACAAAGATCGCGAAAAGCTCAACAACAGCTTCTCTGAACTGAAAGAGTCTTAAGGCTTCAGCTGACCACCAGTGACAAGAGGACCAACTGCATTTGCTGATGAATAATAGAGATGTGATTGAAAGATTCTACTAAAGGAAGCTACTAAAATGCCTCTGTGGTGTGAAGTAATTTGAAAGTAAGGACATTTCAGGGGGAACTGCTGTTTTAATTTAACCAAAAGTAGGGACTTTTACAGCTGATGTTTTGAGAAGCTTCTGCAATCACCTCCGAGGATGAATTTACAACCATCTTCATGGAAACAAGACAAATTGTAAGTCTTGAGTCTATGAAAACACTGAGAAGTAGTTGGACACTGACTAGACAATGTTTCTGTTTCCCATCTTTACTTTACTAGCATCACACACCAGTAGGTGGCTCCCTCTGTTTCTGCGGCTGTGTGTCCATGTCGTCGACGTCTTCCTCGTCTTCCTCGTAGCTGCGTTTCTGTCTGCTCGGAACATACGAGGTGGAGGGAACCACTCTTGCTTGGCTGGAGCCGGCATAGCTGTGCGACAGAATTAAGGAAAACTAGGGAAGGACAGAACTATTCCTGCTTCAACTATCACACGATAAAATGTGAATTTCTCCGTCTCCTGTTTGAGGAGAGCTTCCATCATGCAGGGATGACGTGATGAGGATATTTCTTTAACCCAGGGATTTTCTCCAGGGATGGGCACACAGTAGAACGTCTGTCTCTCTGCAGTCACTGTGCTTCTGGAGTTGAAATCCACCTGCAGATAAAACCCAGGAGACGGTGTTGTTAACGGCAAAGCTTAAGCTGAACAGAGGCATTTATAGGTTCTTTGAATGGTTGAGAAGAAGTACACATACCCCACATTCTGTCACATCTTTGTACCTCCCACATCGCATCACCTGGAGATGGTCAGATGACGATGTTATAAATAAAACTCAAACATCAAATGCAAAACCACGCACTGAGGGTTGTATTAATGGCTCACTTTAGCCTTTGAGGATGGATCAACCGTCTCATACACTCCCATGTAGAACTCTGGGTCGAACATGTCTTGGATTAGACAGCGAAACTTCACCAGGCTGTTGGGCTTCAGGTAGTGCAGAGGGATGTCGTTCAGAGAAGGAACCTGCACCCAAATGGAGATGGAGGTAGTTATTTAAAGGTGAGTTTGCTGAAATAGGCTTTGACTTTGACCGTTACACACTTCTTTTGCATCTCAGTTGTAATATATATATGCTGAAAGGATCTGACAGGAGCTGCATTACCCAACTTTGAGCGTCCTTCTCTTTCAGCCGCTCTTTGAAGAACTCGACCGCTTTCGCCTCCCAGCCAGAGTTTGGACTGTTCTGGGAAGCAGCTGAAATGAAGTAACAGGATGGTTATAATAATACAAAACTTTTTCCATCAGCCAGGTTACACATTAAGTTCGGAATATAAAAGCTATTCAGTGTGTTAGGAATTTCAAAATAAGAGGGCACATTTACCAGAGACCAATCAGTTGGTATCAATTGTATCCATTAGGCAATGACTGTTATTTATTGAAAGGGGCTTTTTTTCTCTCTACGACTGTCAAATCAGCAGTGGCGTTGACCAATGGCTAGACAGTAAAACAATATCATAATATAATTGTCAATAATATCAATACAACAAAAGTCGTATTATATATATATATATATATATATATATATGAGATGTAATTTTTGCACATATCACTCAGCCCTCCAGTTAACCAATCATATCAATCAAATCAAAAACAGTATTACTACTAGAGTTGTGACTCACATCAGGACAAAATACACATCAGTATTAGTATTAGTCCACTTTACTTTGAGATACAATACGTTCCATCAATAATACTGATGCCTTCTCAAATATCTTAAAATCAATGATTGCCTGTAAGGGTGAATGAGATGAGCTACAGTAAACACAACAAGTTTTCAAAAAAGTTCTACACACACACTTAAGCTTTGTTGAGAACTTACATGTTTGTATTCATATAGAAGTGAATTTGAAACCACTTAAATCAATTGAATTCTTCATGTTGTGTATTTTCAGTTTGGATGTGTGCACACAAGCATTCACATCAAACCTTACCCACACACACATTAGGGGATTTGTTTATTAAACTAAACCGGAAGTATGTGTGTGTGCAGCAACAAAGCAGCGTTAGTGATTGCAACCCGCAGAAAAATCTTTAACTTCTTCACTCTTAACACAGCTACACACTTGGAGCATGGTGGTTAGCATGGTGCGTTAGCCATGTAGCTAGCAGGCTAGTCTCACGCTGTCACGGTGTAGTTCCGGTGTGTGTCGCTCTCACCGAACATCCCTTCAACCACATCCAGAGGGAGGTCGATCCAGTCCTGAGTGGAGGGCATCGTGGGCCAGGGACGTCTGACGAATATGAAAGCTGTCACAAGTGAATCAAAAACAAATCTTCGAGCAGACACTTGTTGACTTTCTCAACACTCTCAGGACCGCAGGAGCTAGGGCGGGAAATTTGCGTCACCAGTCGAGTAGACCAGGGCGCTTGTTTTGCGCACCGAGACCACCCGGAGCACGGAGACATAACACCGGCTGAATGACTTACTGGGCGCTTTGATCTTTGGGCGCGTATGTCTCTGTTTAATGTTGGTGTTGCGATGAAGAGAAAAAAAACATATACTCTCTATAAAATAATACAAATGAATTTTAAAAGAATGTGATTTGAGCTCATTTGAAACGATACAACCTCACAGTGAACACATCTTGTGGGACCTCTAGGCGGCAGTAGCGACGTGTAGTGTTTATTTTTCCGCACAACCAACGAAATGCAGTCAACTAACCTGCGTGCTTTTAGTAGATCTACAAACAATGTGTGACTCCGCCTTCCCAATAGTTGCTGCGGCTGATGCTTTGGAGATCAGTGAGACCTGAGTGCGCTGTGTTGGCAGAGCTGCACCTCCGCTGCTCGCCTGCTCCGGTAGTGGCTACGTGTAATTCTAGGGGAAAATGGCAGATAGAAAAACCAATAATGCTTCCAACTCCGGGGCTAACTTACTGTTCAACGCCGCTCCGGAGTTTAACTTCAACCTGCCCTTCATGCCCGTGAGCCAGGCCTCCGGTTCGGCGGTGCTGTCAGGAGGTGAGAGGACATGTCCAATCATTAGCTACGTCCTCAGCAGGCTAAGCTAGCTAGCTAAGCGGGTTACCTGTGCTGCTGTCAGCTGTTATTTAGTGTTTATAAGTAGAAATAAAGTGTGTGAGTTTGTCAGGCAGGTTGTCTGAACTGTCGGCGGTGTGTTGAGCTCACACTGTCTCGTGTGACCCTGTCTGAAGAGGATGTGCAGAAACACAGGAGATTCACATCATCACAACATGTCCTCCAAAGTCTTCACTTGGCCATTTCAATTCATCTGCATTCTGGTGTTTAATTACTAAACGGATGTAATTAATAGTTATAGAAACGTGTATATAACTGATTTCCCGGCTGTGTCTAAATGTTCAGTGTGTTCTTCACTGTCCTTTAAAGGCACACGGGGAAACAGGTTTAAATGTATCATATACAGAGGGATGGTGGGATAGGATTCTTAGGAATGGGACAAAATGTCAAGAAGACTGATTGTATTGACACTGATAATGGGCTGGACACCGGGTCTGGTTGAAAGCTCAGAGTGCTGGAGGTTAATGGTCTTTATTTATTTAGAGCTTTCCCAGTCTTGATGTCCACTCAACATCAACTCCACTCTACAGCACAGTTTTGCCACTCACACAAGTACAGTGCATCTCAGCATTTTCTATATCACACATCACTAGCACACTATCGGCACGGCCTCGTCCTTAAAATGGCTTAATGTCCATCTCTTGCGTTCCAATTCCACACTGACTGTTCGTAGGAATAGGGAGGAGGCTCCTGGTCGAAGACTAAAATGTCTTCTGCACCAGCATCATCTCTGTGGCACATCTACTTTGGACACATGGGTTGGCCTAGAATAATTATCATACAGGCTGTAAAGATAAGGTGGTGGAGTATAACTTAAAATGGGTCAGTGACGCTCTTATATAACCAGTGCTTTATTTAATTATTGCCTTGCAGATTCATTTCTTGTGAAAGAGCTGCAGATTATATAAGATTATTATTCTTTCTGGTCCTTTTCATTCAAGATTTGAGATTTGGTGTTTGGTCGATGAAGGGAATAAACTTAAAAATATTATCAGTGCTTAATAATGTTTCCAGACCCCAAATAGCCTGAAACTAACAAGTACTTCATCAGAGACGCATGTAATTTAGAGATACAATGTTATACATCTGGTTCAAAAGCCCTACCATAAACATGTAAACATGGTATGTATCACTTTTAGGTTGTTGTCCATTTTACGAACCTTTGGGCATGTCGATTTATTTAATCTTTCCCTTTTGTCTTATTTTTCTCCATTTGTCTTTGTCCCTCACCGTTGCTTTCTCCATTTTCTTTTTTCTATGGTTGTGTTTGTTTTTTGGGTGACCCCTCCATGTCAACATGATGCACCCATCTGTGACTAAATATTTGTAAAATTTAGGTTCATGCAAACGTTTAATCATTAAAATGTCTAGCATGTTCGTTACCGAGTCACAGATACATGTGCTGCACTCTTTGAACTTTTCCTCTGTTTTAATCTCCATCAGAGGATTCCACTGAGGTCGGAGAAGAAGACAGCTTCCTGGGTCAGACATCAGGGAATGGGCCAGCCGCTTCTACATTCAACTATTTCTCCAGCCCCGTAACCAGCAGTGACCCGTTTGCCTCCATCGGTCAGTCGGCGTACCCGCCGGCGGCCCTGTCAGCTGCTCCGACAGCAATGGGGCCTGTTTCTGCTCCCAGCAGCATCGGCATGGCTTCACCACATCAACCATCTATGGGCTCACACATGAACCCCGCTACTCCAGCGTTCGGCAGCGCAGTTTACCAGAGCCCTATGGGACGTCACACTCCCCCCCCCACCACAATGACCCCACCGCCTCCCGCGATGCAGCCGCAGAGTCATAACCCGTACAGACACACCCCCACCAGCAGCAAAGCCAGTCCTTATATGCCAGCTCCGGAGGTCCTGCCGCCTATGCACACACCACAGCAGAATCCTTACCCACTCAGCTCGACACCACAGTCATTCCCAATGTCAGGACCCCCATTCACAAGGGTAGGTACAGGCTTATATGTGACTCTTGTGTTTGTCAGATACTTGATTAACTCATTAAGTTAATGAAAACACAAACACATCCATTCTTAATGAAAACTATGTTTTTTAATCGGTATTATTTCCCCCTTCTCCTTCAGCCTCCACCCACACATATGCAAGGGCCTCCGCCTCCACCCACCACTGCTGGAGCAATAGTCCCCGCAGGTCCCATGATGCAATACCAGTACAACGTCTATGAAGCTGTACAGCCTCATTGGTTCTACTGTAAACTAGTGGAGTCAAAATGTGTCTGGCTTCCCTTCAGCATCATCGACTCCCTTCAGCTCGAGGAGACGTACAACTCAGGTATGACGATGTAGGACCTCTGGAGGCCTAGACATTCTATCATGCTGACCTATTTATGGACATTTACATATGTACATTTTTCTCTTCACTGATTGTTTATCATTATTGTGTCAAGCAATCATAACACAGCAAATTTCCCTTTGGGATGAGGAGTTTTTTTTAATCCAAGCTTGACAGTGCGGCTGCTCTTACACCTCGGTGATCCTGGGATCTGCTCTAATGAGGTTGTGGCCTATTTGTCTTTTCAGTTCAGCCAGATCCAGAAAATGTGATTGTGCGAACAGAAGGAGGACGTTATGACGTGCAGCTCTACGACCGCATGCGGACTTCAGTGTACTGGGAGGAGGAGCCGACAGAGGTCCGCCGCTGTAGCTGGTTCTACAAAGGGGATTCGGACAGTCGATTCATCCCTTACTCTGAAGAGTTTAGTGAGAAGCTGGAGGTTTGTGTCACTTCTGCTTTCGACCCAAAAACAGATGTGTTAGCAAAATGTTGAACATCCTTTTTTCTGACATTGTTCCTTTCAAATTAAATATAAGTATTTCTCCCCCAGTTCTTGCACTGTCTCTGACGCACAGTTTTGTGTTGTAACATATTGATTGTGTACTTTTGTCTATTTACAAAGGCAGAGTACAAGAAAGCTGTATCAACAAACCAGTGGCACCGTCGACTGGAGTTCCCATCAGGAGAAACCATTGTCATGCATAATCCAAAGGTTACTCTATTTTCTGTGCTGATTTGTAGTCTTTTGATGATTAATCCATTTACTTTTACTGAATGAGTGGTGACGCTGGTTCTTTCTACCTCTGTAGGTGATTGTGCAGTTTCAGCCTTCCTCCATACCAGATGAGTGGGGCACAACTCAGGATGGACAGACCCGGCCCAGAGTAGTGAAGAGAGGGGTCGATGACGACAATGACGAAGTACCTGATGGTAGAGAAGCTCCTCTTGTTCATTTAATCTAAGTTGAGGCACAAACATATAATGGAAATAAACTTAAAGCTCACAGATTTGTCAGGGAAGCTCAGATAATTCCAGAGAAAAATGGTTTGTCAGGAAATTCTAAAGTGAGATCTGTAATGTCAAAGGACTTTAGAGGAAGTGCCAACCACTAGGATGTGTTTATAAGGGAAAATGTATTAATATTTAACTGTGATATGTATTTTAACATCTGGTCGTAAATGTAAGAATGATTTTCTTGTTGGTGGCTGTTAAGAGGTCAGCAGTAACTGACTGTGTCCGCCATGTCAGGGAAATCAAATTGAACATTTCCATCATGTGCATCTCTCCCAGGCGAGCTCCCCAAGGTGGATCACCTGGTGTTCATGGTTCATGGAATCGGTCCAGTGTGTGACCTGAGGTTTAGGAGCATGGTTGAGTGTGGTGAGTTCCGTATGCAGTCATGCCCTTTGACAGTGTTGTTGAAACTTCCACTGGGGACATTATTTGTGAAATAAACAATTAAAATTCTTGCGCTTCCAGTGGACGACTTCCGCAGCGTGTCCCTGAAGCTGCTGCACAGCCACTTTAAGAAGTCGGTGGATGAACACGCCATCAGCAGGGTGGAGTTCCTACCTGTCCAGTGGCACACGGCTCTGCACGGAGACGCCACCGGGGTGGACAGGTGAGGAGAGTTAGGTTTACTTGGACTGTGTTTTTTTTAATCTTAACCGAAAAATTAAATCTTATAAATCTGAAATATAAGGTCAATAAACAGTCCATCAGGATCCATTAAGTCCAGATATGCCAAGTCAGTTATCCATTAATTGTAACGCAAAACATCAGCTATTAGACAACAGAGGAGTTTTGGGGGGACTAACACAGATAACGCTTGTTAGAGAATTCCTTTTAACAATAAGAACACACAGACCATAATCTGACTTAATGATAATCTTCTTTCTCTTTTTAGGAGGATAAAGAAGATCACCCTGCCCAGCACTGGACGGTTACGTCACTTTACGAATGAGACTTTATTAGACGTGCTGTTCTACAACAGTCCCACGTACTGCCAGACCATCATGGACACAGTTGCCCTTGAGATTAATAGACTTTATGCTCTGTTCCTGATGAGGAACCCAGACTACAGAGGAGGAATATCAGTGTCTGGACACAGTTTAGGTACCAAACCAGTTCAGTAGCTTCAGCACCTCTGCTCTCTCCGTTTCTCTGGTTTCTACAAGGTGGTTCTGATTTTTGTTGTTGCAGGTTCACTGATTCTCTTCGACCTGCTTTCTAATCAGAAGGATGGCTCTCTTGCAGCAGCCATGCCAGTCATGCACACTTCTAATGGAGACGCCAAACAGGTCATACAACAGTTAATCGAATTTAACAACTAAACACAGGAACACATCTTTTTTTATATATGTCTATTTATTTACCCACTGAATGTGATGCATCTTAGAATTGATCATGAACATTTTCAGATCTTTGGTTTCCTTTTGTACATAATGAAACAGATCAAAATATGGTTGCAATACATCATGTAAGTTCTGCTTCTCTTATCAGGCGGCTGCCCCTGTTACACAGGAAAGTAATGCAGTCGCTCCTCCGGCTGTAGAACAGGAGGTCAAAGAAGATGAAGAGGAGTGTGAAGATCTTTCTACTATGCTGGAAAATCTGGGCCTTTCCGAGTACATGAGCACCTTTGATGAGGAGAAGATTGACAGCGAATCTTTTGTAAGATTTAAAAAACCTTTTTTCCCCTTAAGATTTAAAAAAAACAACTGATAATTAAAAGTCTGGTGAGAGCTAATGCTGTTTTCTCAAGTTAAACCTCATGTAATTCTCAGAAGATAGTGACTGAGTTTATTTTGTCCCTTTCTTTCAGCTCATGTGCACTGCTGAGGACCTGAAGGAGATGGGAATCCCACTGGGCCCCAGGAAAAAGATCACCAAGTTTGTCCAAGAAAGACTGATCAAGCAGGCAAGTTGGTCTCCTGAGTGTGTGTGTATGTGTGCAGCTTGTAAACCAGCGGTGATGGCCCTGCTGATGTGCTCTTATTCATCTCTGTCATGCTTTTACGTATGCAGGCTGCACGTCAGGCAGCCCAGGAGAAGAAAGCAGAAGCCAAAGAGCTCAGTCTGGTTGTGGCACCGCCTCCAGCAGCTGAAGCTCTCCCTGATGCCGTTCTACAGAAGCTTCCTGTTGGCAGCACTTTCTCCTCCATCCATGTCAACTACAATTACTTTGAAGTTGGTACTGGACAGGTAAAAGTGACTTCAATACACAATGAGAGGTGATGTTTGTAACAAACTTTTTATTTAGCAATTACTTCACTGACGTTTTGTTCTGCAGGTGTCGGTGGTCTACCACGGTCTTGACTTTGAGCCAATGAATTTCTTCGCTTTGGGTTCTCCGATTGGCATGTTCCTGACAGTCCGAGGACTGGAGAACATCGAGGAGTCATACCAGCTGCCCACGTGCAAGGGATTCTTCAATATATACCATCCGGTAGGCTGCTCCATAACCTTTTCATCCTGAAAGAAGGAATCACTGCTAATGAAACGGGAGATGTTCAAAAGTTATTCACCCACTTGACTTGAAGCATGCTTCTGTCATTCTTGATTGTTCAAAGACATTTATTCTGTCAATTCAATCAACTCTATAATTCTTTAGTCGGTTTCATATGAGTTTTTTAGTATTTAGTATTATTGTCACATAAATATAAGCAATTTCCTCTTAACACTACTTCCCCAAATGATAATTGTTGTGCATGAAAATACAGATCAAACTAGAATGGCATTAAATAGATCCTATACCACTGCCAAGGCCTAACAGTCCCCTTAAATTAGACAGCACCAAATTATGCACACTAATAGACTGATTTCTTTCATCAAGATCGATGCATTATTCCCTCGGTTAATGCCCGATCTTACACTGTTAAAATTAAGTTTTATGGAAACCTGTTAAGTTGTTGTGTAGTTCTGCTCAGAAACAATAAACTGGACACGGCGAATACATAACCTCTTTGGCGGAGGCAAGTCATCAATGTCACTTAATGTTTTAACCCTCTAATCGTTCTTCTTGTAGTTGGACCCTGTGGCCTACAGGATCGAGCCCTTGATCATACCAGACCTGGACCTGAAGCCTGTTTTGATCCCTCATCACAAAGGAAGGAAGAGACTTCATCTCGGTACGACACTCGCTCATTTATCGTCCCAGATTACTTGACCACTGTTGTCTTAATGCTGATAACATATTTAATATGCTTCAAGTGAATTCATTTTCATTCACTTGAAGCTGGGAGACTTGCACAAGTTCTCAAGAACCTAAAATAGTTAGTAAATGTTGTTTATGTAGTGGTGTCCTCAGTTCAGTCCTCTCTGCCTCTTATGGGAGGGGTGTCCTAAGTTGAGAGGTGATGAAATACAAAGAATCTATTCTTACATCAGCTGTTGCACAATACTATGGCAAAAAATACACAGGGTTTTACTTAAGCTGAAGGACAAAATTAAGTTTCACTTGTCTAAAATTTAAACATGAAGAAAAGGAAGAGGCTGCTGTTGTAACATTTTGTCGACAAGTAAAATAACTCAAATAAAAGTAAAGTAATAGCCTTTAGTCACTTTTGCATATGTTGTAAAGGCTCGGGACTGAGCAAATTTCTCCATGCAGATTGGTCAAGTTGTGGATCTCTGTGTTTCAGAGCTGAAGGAGAGTCTCACCAGGATGGGCTCAGACCTGAAGCATGGTTTCATCACCTCCCTGAGGAGCGCCTGGCAGACGCTCAACGACTTCGCTCGCGCTCACACCTCGTCCGCCCAGCTTCAGGCCGAGCTGGCCATGGTGGCAAACCAGATTGAAGAACAGGAGAAGCAAGCGGAGGAGGGTGAGTTTCTCTGATTCATGACTCTTCAGTGTGAGGGATTTCTGTATTGTTTCGAGATTAACGAGTGGATTCTGATTTCCCACAGAGCACAAGATCACAGAGGGCCCTGAGCCTCAGAGAGAAGAGGAGCCGCAGGTGAAGATCGGGATGTTGAACGGAGGGAATCGCATCGACTACGTGCTGCAGGAGAAGCCCATCGAGAGTTTCAACGAGTACCTGTTTGCCCTCCAGAGTCATCTCTGCTACTGGTACAGAGCTCCCCATTTCACTCTGGCTTTTTAACACTGCACATCTTTAAAAAAGATTTTAAATGATCCTGCAAGTTCCTCCAATTGAAACCAAAATGATTTGATTTTAAATTGTGTTGATTGACGAAGAAATTTCAGCCACTCTATGAAGTATAAATCATACAAAAAAATTTTTAAGCAAGAAGTTTATTGATTTGAGAAGTTGATGCTTTTCCTGCATCTTATCTCACCCCCACTTCAGCTGTTAGCACATGAGGGTGACGCTTCTACAGTAACCCCCTTTCTTTTTTTCCAGGCAATCTGAAGACACTGCTCTGCTCATCCTCAAAGAGATCTACAACACCATGGGGATCCATCCAGAGCAACTCATACATTAACAACATGAAGTACCTGAGATGAAAAGAATCCCGTCTCAAACTCTCATTAGGTTGATTTCATGTCAGTTCTCCGGGATTTTGATTCTTTCTCAAATCTTTCCTCTTTTATTTTCTATTCATGTAGTTAATTGTGTGCAGATGAATAATACAATTGTATTATAACATTTGTCTTAAATTAAGAAATATATACGAATGAGCTGGTAGTTTCAGACACTTGACAAGTTTGATATTACATTTTTATAGTATAAATTATAGAACGGGTCAAGTTTACTGAAATGTGAATTAAATCAAATGCCAACAGCAGAAATGACACAGCAGCAGTTACTGCAGCCTTCTGTATGTTTTTATTTCATGGCCAAAATGTCAATAAATCATTTCCTTGCACAACGTTCTTGCTGTTTGGATCGTTGTGTACTGCTGAGAGGAAGACATGTAACATTTCTCCTGCAGGACGAGGAGACTTTTAAGACTATCTACAAAAAGCTGTAATATCTGCAAAGACATAGATTTTAAAAATAATTACAGTACAGGATGAGATGTGGGAATGACCTGCTTTCTTTATGAGGAAAATAAAGCCCTTGTCTGACAGCTGTGCACTGTGATGGAACCGTTCAGCTGTAAACATCCTTCCTCATTAAATGGAATTAAAAAAAAAAAGAGCGTACAGCCGTCGGCACGGACTCCAACAGTCATTTCCTGTCTCTTAAAGCATGTAGGTAAATACAAATGTATTCAAGTCAAAAGTGTGTTAGAAAAGTATGTACAAGAGTGGCTGTAACATTCGATCGCAGTCCAGAATTAAAATCGTAGAGCTGCAAGAGACGCTCACTGGGCTGAAACGAACAAACAATAACACTGGGCGACGGTCCTGAAAAATCAAAGCGCTGCATGCTGGGAGCAGATCTGTGCCCCTGGTTCTCAAACTAGTTAATCAGCATGCGTCTTTGTTCTACTGATCCCATGATGACACACGACAGTCATCAGGCAAAAGGAAGGTAGTGACTGACAAGTCACATTGAAAACACAAAGAAAAAAGGTCCCTTTTTAATCTCAAGGTCAGTCTGAGACATCCTGTGTATATATTAATACATATTAACTAAGAACAGAACCATATGGCTCCATTTACAACTGCTCCTACAACACTGTGTTAAGTGGAAGATTGGTTGTACCAAAAAGTTGAGATTCAAAGGAAATTTTATTTAATTAAGATATTGCAACTCTTTCCTCTCCACTGGAACCCGTGATGGCTGGCATGTTTTCTTGGAAAACACAAACCATCTAAAAACAGCGGACATCTTTTTTTCTGACATCATTTTCAGCCACAGCTAAAATCAACATGGTGAAGAAACCGGCTGATCCTCAGGTGCTGTGTTTGAACCCCGCAGGATGAATTAATGAGAAGTTTGTGTACCGTGTTTAAGGAGACAGTGTTTTTCCAGTTCTCTCCACTTGTCTGTTACTCTATGTAGTTTTTTTTGTGCAGGTCAAAGGTCGTCTCCCCTCAGTGCAAAAAGACATTTTTGTCATGATGATGTCATGTGACGATGCCTAGGGGTTAGCCCCGCCTCCTAACAACGCCAGGAAAGAGAAAGCGGAGGCTGACATTTCCTTCATGCTCTGGAAGCGGCTGACCAATCAAAAGCATTTCAGACAGAGCTGAAAAGAGGAGCTGAAGCAATGGAAAGTATGAGAACAGTGATGCGTCAATATAAGAGCAAGTAAACCGTTTATAATTAAAAAGACAAACCTGAATGAGAGTATAATATGTCTCCTTTAACAACTGCGTGCTGATAGAAACAAAATGTTAAAAGCAACTAAAGCTTAAATCCAGGAGATCTATTACTTATTGAACGTGTGTAACATTTCCTCCAGCGGGTTTAATATTGTTGATTTAATCATGTACTCTTGAAGCTGCTCTAACTCTTCAATAAGACTTGTACCATGTTGTATAGTTTGATCAGCGCTCATGTCTGTACATTCATTTGTCTACAACTGTGCGGTGAAACGCAGAAGGATCAATGTAAACATGTCTTTGCTGTGACGCGTCTGTGTCGTCACCTCAGTCTCTAACACTGGAATGACTCTGGGTTCGTCAGAGGCTCGCTCAGTCCTGCGTTTTGCTCTGCGTCTTGAAGGCCTGCTTGCGAAGATGAGCCTCGATCTCCTCACGGAAAACCAGCATGCCCAGGTGGGGGTGGGAGGCCTCGTTCATGGCTTTGGACTGGATGCACATGCGGTACTGCTCGGGCGTCAGCTCGTCCGCACACTGCTTCTCGTGCCACATGTGGAAGAGGCCGGACACCGGCGTTCGGATCACTATCAGGTCGCTCCGGAGATACTTCCTGTACAAATGGACGTCTTCCACACCCCAGCCTTTCACCTCCAGGTCAAACCCTCCTGCAGGGAAGATTTGCAAAAATGTTAAATGACTCAAAAGCTGATCATGATTCTGCTGTTGAGTGTTGAGAAATGATCAGTGCTCACCAATATTTAGGAAATCTGAGCGATACTGACACGTCATTCCAAACCCAAAGTCTCTCCAGAATCCAGCATCCTTTTTGTGAATCTGTTTGAAAAGAGACGATCACTTAAACCAACATTTGAAAATGACAGAATTTAAGTTTCTCATAATTCTAGACACATCAGAGATAATGTGAACTTCCTCACCAGTTGGAGTTCATGAGGTGGAGCCAGCTCCAAATTTCCATAGACTATGGCAGGATTGTACAGACTGAACACCACTGGATAAAAGACTTTCTTGTCTGCAACACAGAAAGACATTCAGCTTCACTCAACCTGAACACAAAAGACAATAAAGGTAATAGATGTGAGGACCAATATTATAAGAAACCTACTCGGTGCAGTGTGGAGACGACAGGCGTACAGGAACTCCAGTGTGAAATGAATATCCACGTCACAAAAAAACATCAACACGTCGCCTTTCTTCCAGGCGTGGGCTCCGATGCCCAGACCCCGACCTCGTGAAAACTCCTCGTCCACGGGGATCAGAGTGTAATTGGAGAAGTTCTCCTCCCTGGTGATATTTAAATGTCCATTTAACTGTTATGCAAAAAACGTAGCACATCATGAAAAGCTCGTTCTCGTCTGAGGCGACTAACCTTGACATTTTTTCCAAAGACGACGTTGCCTCCTGACGACCGTCCTGCCCAAAATACACCACAGTGAGATGAACTCGTCTGTCCTGCTGTATGCACACCTCCCTGGAAACACGTTGTATACATTAGTCTCATTATTTACGAGAGCAATGTAATATGGAGAAATGGTCAAAATGGTCACATGATTTCCACGTGAAAAATAAGATTTGCAAATGCAATCAATGAATTGTGTGTAACTTTGGGTACTCACGAATGTGTGTTCAAATCCACACACAAATATCCAGTAATCTGTGCACATTTTAAAACAGTTTTGTGCTCACATCACAAACGGAATACATATCAATATTTTAAGAACAGATTTTAACTTCCACTTCACAGACTTCTGTTTGCTGTCAAACAGCTTCCACCAAATGTCTGTTCTCCTTTTTTTTGACATTCTTGGTTTATTTAAAGATTGTTAAATGCGTGTTCCCGGATCGCTTGAAACGCACGGATCAGCTCACACGTGCGGGTTTTTCTGCTCTCTGCTCCACACAGATTAATCCAAAATGGGAAAGACAGGTCGTCAACCCTCGATTAGCATACATACAATATATATGTTATTTTGCGTAAATTAATTAGATTCAATCAATTCATTATACTCCATTAATGAATATATATGGTTTAGATAAGCCAGTCAACGTAAAAAGTGGATACCAGTGTTGTATGCCTGCCAGAGAGCGGCATTGTGGGACATAGCGATGGCTCATCCTCTGAAGTGAGGATATACTAAGTGTGGCCTTTGAAAAATTACTATTGTGAACCGTATAAGCTCAATATTTAATATAACAAGTCAGATAAGGTTATTCTATTGCCAGAACCCGAGAAAACTATGTTACGTTGTTTATAAATTCAGATAACATAACTTAATAATGGTTCTGTGGTCCTAAAACCTTTTTGGCGATTACCACTTGATAAAATAACTTGTGTGTTAATGTAAAGCTAACATTAACATTGGTTTCCTGTTCTGAGAGGATGGTAAGATGAACACTGCACCAAGCTTACAGAGGTACATAATGTTTGTGATATTGTTACATCTAATTTCACAGGAAAAGTTGAATATCAAGTCGTCATGCATGAACGCAAATTCAACCTGAACGTGCTGGATCACGCCAGGCTGACGGGGAGGGATTCATTCTCACCTGAAGTTGTGCAAGAACTGAGAGAAGGTTTCTACTCTGCCCGACAGTGGCACAATGATGTTAATAATCATTCCTGATGTTTCCACAGATGTGCTCCTGACTTTCATTAAAGGCCCAAAAGGCCTGAAGAGCGTCACATGACGGAAACTGCTGGAATCCTCTTTGGAGAAGAAGAGCTCGTAAAGCGTCCCTTTGTCTCGCTCTGTCCTGTACAGTCCTGTCAAAGAAAATCAAATAAATAACAATACTTCCCAGAGAGAACACGTCAGCTTCTGTCATCCGTCTTGAGTCCGGTAGTGTGTGTGTGTGTGTGTGTGTGTGTGTGTGTGTCTTACCCTCAGTAAAGTGAACCTCTGTGTACATTTGTCTCTGCATCGGCACGTCGTCCTCCACGCCGTCCTCCTCGTCGGGGTTGTTGATGATGTCCAGTGCGGCCTCAATCACCTCCACCAGCTCGTCCCGCCGGTCTTTGCGTACAGGTTTCTCCTCCGGGTGTCGCGTCAGCCCCATCTCCAGCTGATACACCTTGGACGAGGTGAAACTCTCAAAGGGCACCAGGGCATACTCGCTGGGCAGGCGTGCCCCCGTGTTGACCTCGGCCTTGTCGATCTGAGAGTGCAGGTACTCCAGTAGATCTCCTGGCTCTTGGTCCTTAGTCTCTGCCAGGCCCTGCACCCCAGGGGGCTCCTTCTTGTCCTGCAGGAGCTTCAGCTTCTCGCTCATATCCTGCAGCTCCTGCTTGAGCTGGGCGATCTGGCGCTTGAGGCTGGCGGCGCGGCTCGAGTGGCGCTCCTCCTGCTCCTGCAGCAGGGCCTGGTAATACTCCTTGCTGTAGGTCTCTCCTGCTAGGCCAGGCAGTGTCAGGCTGACGTCTGCTGGAGGGGTGCACTCCAGCAGGTACGCAAACAGCAGCAGCAACAGCAGCAGGAAGAGCCCCAGGAAGAGCCAGCGGACGCGGCCCTGGAGCGGCAACCCCCGCCTGGCCATCACGCTCACATACAAGCTATAGTTGATAAGTCTGCATTCCCTTCACCCGCAGATCACATCACTTATGACATGCTTGAGCACAGCCGCTTAGAGATCTGGAGATCCATCGATGTTGTTTTATTGTGAAGGTCCTGGCTCTGGGCTCCAGTGAATCCTCATACATTAGTCCTGTGTTAATCCAGGAGATGATCACCTGACAAAACCAATCACAGTAAGACAGTGGAGATCAGCAGACAATCAGACATAACACTTTGTGTTCCCATTCACTCCACCGTTGTAATTAACCAACCTGCCACTGACAATTCCATTCACATTGAAACATGTGTCTGTAACAACATGTTCATCTTCTTCAGAGATGTCACGTGTTAAAGATTCAATCACAGAAAGACACACATGCAGAATCAGCCTCACCTGGACTGTCCTCGTTCGCACACGGCGAAGAGCTCTGAGCGAAACAACAGTACAGAGGAGGTGGGCGAGATTAACAACCGGCAAGATAATAACAATGACTTCCGGTTTAACAGTGTCCTCTTCAAAATAAAGGCACCACACGCCCCAGAACAGCTAGCCAATTAAAATAAATAATTATAATAATGTATTTATTTGTATAAAGCACCTTTCATAAAAGAAATGCAGCTCAAAGTGCTTCACACACAGTATAGCTGATTTTTTTTTTATTATTATTAAAATTGAGAAGAGAAGAGATTTTAAGAAGACATTAGAACATGTAAAAGTAAAGTAAATACATAAAATAAGAAACAAAATAAGATGGAAATAGAAAAGAAAGAATGTGATAAAAAAACATAAGATCTCAGGAGTGCAGGCAAGTGCAAGGTCTAGTTAATTAAATGGAAAAGCCAAGGGGACACAGGTGAATGTAACGTGAGGAGAAAAACTACCACAGTATTCAGGAGAGGTTTCCTGATGATAAGGATTGTATTACCTCCACCAAGGAGGTTACGTTTTTATACATATTTGTTTGTTTGGAGGTTTGTTAGTTTGCATGATTACGCAAAAACTACTCAAACGATTTCCATGAACACTTGTGGTGAGGTAGGACATGACCCAAGGTAAAACCCATTAAAGTTTGTTGTACAGACTTTCTTATTCACTTTTGTTAACTTTGTAAGATAGAGTTTTTCATCACTTCTGTTGAGTTCTCAAAGAATAATTCATGGATCTTGATGAAAGAAATCAGACATGTTTAGGGGTCTGATATTCATGAGTGCGTGCAATTTGGTACAGATCCAAATAAGAATCTGGAGGTCTGGGGCTTTTAGACTTCATACCACCACATACTGGGCACTGTTGTTCCATGAAGGTCACACAAACCTACAGCTCCAGGCCTCGGCACATTGAGTAATGGTGTTCTCTTCTGTCCTGGCACCATTAGACTTCACCTGAGCTCACAGGTGTAAATCAGCCTCAGACAGCAGTAATGAAAACCAGCAGGGTTCTGAGTCTAAGGTGCCAGAGCTGGAAAACATTAGTCAAATAATTCAAACACCTAAGATAGTTAATAAACCATTTCTTTGTAGATTGACAGCAACAGAGAAATCTTTTTTTTCATTGAAATACATTTTTCTAATTAAATAGTGACAGCGTTGGTTTAATAGGCGCCGCATTTTGTTTCCCTCTAGAAAAGAAGAGTTTAAAGCCAAAAAACATACAGAACTCCAAGTGTTGTACCAATATTAACTTGCCAAAAGCTAATATAAAATACTTTATAAAGCTTGGGATTAGATATAAGTGAGATCCAAACTACTGTATTATCCCACCTATAGTGTATTCATATTTATATTTATCTTGCTCATAGTGTATTCCTCATTCTTATATCATACCTTACCTCTTAATACTGTTAATATTCCACTTATATTTCTAACTGTACTTCCTATTTATTTTCATACTCCACTATGCACAATACTCTGCACTTTAACTGCCTTTTTTCGCACTTCTTGTTAGATGCTAAAATGCATTTCGTTGTATATGTACTTGTACTGTGCAATGACAATAAAGTTGAATCTAATCTAATCTAATCTACTGCATATAAATATTTACCAAAGAGCAATTCTGCTTGATAAAAGGTTTTAAGCAGTTTAAAAGGGAAGAGCCAATAACAAAACTGGAACTTTAAGAAAAGCTTGTTAGGCTGTTTCAATGCAGAATACCTTCACAACTCTATGAAGGAAGTTATACTGTATTTTGCAACAAGTCAATCTTCTCTTCATGTAAGCAGAGACAGACGTGAACTTAAAGTGTAAACTTCTGCAGAATTCAACCATGTCTGTAACACACTGGAGTAGATGTTTGTACTGACATTTAAATGCAATGATTTACAGGTTACAGCTTTGCCTTATTTATTTGCAGTCAACAAGGATAAAGATGAATGCAGCGCTGGTTAAAACCCACAGTAAACTCTCAAAGCGATACCACCACACTGGTATGAACGTATCCTGTTTGTGTGACGGCTGTAAACTCAGACTAAACTTTACACATCATCAGATGAACATCACTTTTCCTGGAATATTAAACAACTCACATGTTTGTGGTTAATGTAGGAAATGAAGCCTGATTGGTCATCTTAGTCGTCATTTATCATGGGAAGGACAACTACACACAGTGAGGTTTATACCCAACACACACGGTTTGTCACACACACAATTGCTGTCATTGTAAGTACTTCACATGCTGATGCGTGAAATGTCAACTGTGTTATCTTTATCACACCGTCCCTCTGAAAATCATCATCTCCTACATGTCGTGAACTCTTAATTTGAAGGACCCGAGCCGGATATGGCCACGGTTCAGCAGCTAGCTTAGCGATGTTAGGAGCTACGTTTCGCTATCATGTTATTTCTCGGTTGTTATGCGGCCTGTTGATGAATCAAAGCGGCCATAAAAACAATAACTCACATGTCGCTGTGTGTGTCCGTCCCTGTGTGGGCTCACAGCAGCAGCTCGGCGCGGAAACCAGCGGGGGCAGCGGCTTGTGATGCAGATGCCACGGAGCAGAGACCAGAGTGGGTCGGAGTCTACTTCCGGTCAAAAGTATCCAATGGGATGTTGGGAAGGAATGTCGTCATCAAACATGGTAAATAACCTTGTTCATAATAATGACTCGATTATGGACACCATTTTCTTTTCTTTTAATATAATTTATTTGGATTATTATCTATTTATTTAACTTAATTGTATTTATTATTATTATTTTCTTTACTTCCTTATTATTTATTTTATTCATTATCTTTTAAATATTAATTATATAATAATTTACTTACTATTTATTTTTTTCAGTATTTTTTATTTATTATCTATCCACTTTGCATTTACATAATTAATGTTGTAGTAGCATATACCAATATGTATAAACAAATTGTATTTAGCTTATGATTTGAATATATTATTTTTTAGAGCAACTTAATAATTACGTAACTACTTTTTCTTTGCTCGGTTCTATTTGCCTCTTTATTTCCCCAACAGTTCAAACAAACCTCTTAACTGTGGTGAAACATTATCTGTTGCATTGGCAATGACGTGGACTGCACCAGGAGACAGATCACTTGTTTCATGTGCAAACATGGGATCTATTATTTCTGTGGTGCATTAAGAAAATCAGGAAATGCTCTCTTCAGCCTCAAATTTAAGTATCATTTTGTTAATTTGCTTTATTCATTTACTATTAAGTCTGGCAGGTGTCTGGGGCCTTCATCCCAGCATGTACTGTATGTAAAACACGGAGACACCATGGACACGTCATCAGTCTGTCACAGAACTATTTTACTCAATGATTTAAACAAGTTTCTTTATTCTTTACTGACAGATACTGTTTAAGTGCTTCACTTTAAAATTAATCAAACGTCAGAATCAGTGCTGTAAAAATAAGAGAGTTTAAATGTTACCTGTTGCTGGAACATGAGTATTAGATATTCAACATCCTGATCATGTAAGAGACGAATGAGGAAGGGATGCCGGGTGTAATTCTGATGAATAGTTCAAACTATGTGAATCCTACAATCCTGAAATCCAGTTCTTACATCAGAGATAACTTACTTCAGATTTCTTTATTCAAAACATAACCAGATATAACAAAAATATCTTTATATTAAGCTTAAACGACTGTAATTATTCTTAAATGCAAATCTCTAACTGTCACTCCTTTTCAGCTTTTCAATATAAGATCTTTACCTTTCAGCCAAAACCAGAGTGGATCAGAGTTTAGCCTTCGTGGAAATGTCAAATAATATAATTTGTATTATTCTGTATTTGTATTATTTGGCTTCTGCAGACAAATTTCTAGATCACAACTGCAAATAAATACAAATAAATAGCAACACTTTAGCAAACGAAAGAGTACAATAAACAAATCATGTCTGGAAGTAAACAGAAGCTAAACATTATATTGTAATGTTATTAAAATAACAATCATAAGCTGCATTTTGTTTATTGAATAAATGTTAGCGTTAAAACCACAGATATAAGCTGACTATTCTCAGAGATATGAGCTGAACAGACTTACTGCACATTTTGTATGTTTATTATTAATGTAACATAATCAAATTATAACAACATAACAATGATAACACTCCTTAGTTTACATAATCATGGTTTTTCCACAAAGACTGTGATTACAGTGAATCAAAAAGTGAACTGTAGTCTGACAGAGGACATGGTTACAATCGACATGAAGTCTCACGTTCTGACACTGGAGGAGCACTCACTACTTGATATTTTTCATGTAAAAAACAATATCATAAAAAAAACTAAAGCAAGAAAACCGTTCACTGAACATCTCTGTGTTACTTTTCTTTGGCAACAACAGCTTTGAAACATTTTGTGGGAGAAACACAAAATGGGTCTTTGACATTTTTTTGAGGAGCACGATCCTCCGACAGTAGAAACTTTACATTTTCAGAACAAGGTCAGCATTTTGCTTTGGTTCCCTTGTCCCCTCAGTCAATCCCCAGCTGTCTACAACAGGTTGATGGTAAAGACGTCCCCTTTAATTCCTGGGCTGGAGTAAGATCTTCACAGTCGCACATTAAACATTGCAGGCTATTGTAGAAGCGGCACAGGCACTTAAAAAGACATTGACACTGACATACAATCTGGTACACTAGTCATGCAGTGATACAACTTGGCCAACATGACCCATGAGGTAATAATTAACATACTGAAGAGCAGAATGGAGCATGGTCTATGTTGATCCAGCCAGTTTTGGAGCAAAAAGACCTCCGTTTTTAAATCTCGAATACCCATGCAACAGAAATAAAAGGGAACCAACTTTAGCATCAGGTCGCATATATATACAGTCTTATAGAAATATATACATCTACCAATTAGTCATCTTTTCTACAGAGGCGGTTTGTCTTTAGCTATCAAGCTTGTCCACAGCTTTTGCGGGTGAAGGCAAAGCCATCCAGTTTGCATAAACACTATCATTGGCATATCTTGTAAAGACTGGATTAGTGGCATCATGTCTGCTGAGCGGTACCGGGCTCTTCTCAGGCCAGTTCGGGTATGACATGCCTAAAAACGAGAACATATCATTTTTCTGCACTCAGTGAAAGATGAACAGCGTGCAGACAGTAAGGCTCTCGAATCAAACTCCGCAGTGGTCCGGTCGGGATCGAGTCCTCCTTTGACCCTCAGAGGGGAAAGGTTATGGCTCTGTGTGCGCTACGTTAACTTAAAGATCATTTGATTTATAGTTTACTGGTGTTTTTGTCACATATCGAAGCTGTAATGTTGGTTATGTTCCTGTGTTTGACCTATAATTGTCTTTCTGTTGAGAAATGCAGATGCACTTGAGAGTTGGGTTCAAAAGCCTTACTGTTTTGTGTGTTCAACATTGTGTCAGTCACTTTAGATTAATGGCTATTATACATTATACAAATTTAAGAAAATCTGGAATTCAAACCACAGTGAGTGATTGATTCAGAGAGGACCTGTTTCCAATGTCACACACTGTTTCTTCCAATGTCAACGAATAACATGCTGGAATGTGATGGAATGAAAAAAATGGAACTATGTACAAATGAAATGCGGACGAAGCATGATTATGAATATGAGCCGCATAAATAAGAATTAAGGGTATATGTTCAATATTTACAAACGTACTACTTTTGGTCAGCATTCATGTACATTAGAAGCAGGTCCAGATAAAACAATAAAAGTCAAGACACAAAGATCTTTTTTCTTTACTGAGCCTCTCATTTACGATGAAATGGGAGACATGTCAGCGTCAATCAGCAGAAAGGCATGCCTACGTCACAGTCACACACACTTGACTATGGAAAAAAGCCAATCACAACTTGCCAAAAAGATAGATTGTGTCATGTGTCCTGTTTCTAAAATCTAGTAAATGCGTGGGAGATTCTACCATAGAGCTTGTTTTCAATCCATGTGGAGGGGAGGGTTCGAGGGAGAGGGGCGTTATTACAGTCCACTAGGGGTGTGTCCTCTTCAGAGAGGGCGTCGTCGTACAGCAGGGCGTCGGCTGGCGTGGACGCCGCCAGGTCCAGGTAATCCTGACAAGAGCAAATGAGGGCGTGATTAGGCTGATTAATGGAGGAGAGGGGACACGGCACGCTATAGAGACTGAGTGTGTGCTCATGTTTGAGGTCGGACACATGCACTGGCTGCAAGGCCCTGCGGACGTTACTGCAGGAACTTCCACCCAGTGACATGTGCGCTGCCTCTCTCTGATAACAGTGAAGAGCTTCCCTGCTGCATTGTGGCACATCTGCGCTCGCTTGTCCTTAAATGCTCTATATTTAGCCCGACTCTGTGATTATGCTGTGCAAGGCCACATTTGAGGATTGCTCCTCAAACACTAATTATGGTATCTAAAGCACTTGGGAAGAGTGACAGATCATCCAGTGAAGCAGGCGCAGCATGTGCCTGTGTGTATGTGACTGTACACAGCGAGCCAGTACCACAACGCGACCAGCAGAAATGATATACTGCTCATTCAGAAGGAGTGGGAAGGTAAAAACTCTAACGTCTGACTGTAAGATGCATCCCTGAATGGGCCTGTAATGCACGGAAAGCAGCTGATTAATATCCTCCCCTTGCCTCTTCCTCTCTGTGGAAGATTATGAATAACTTATTATGATGTATTGTGTGCGGCGTCACCGTACCCGACTTTTCACCATCATCTTTTCAAGCTCCTTGCTGATGTCTGAGAAGTTCTGCCTCTTCTCTGCCTCTTGTTTCCAGCAGCGGAGCATGAGGTTGTACCTGCAGAGGGGGAAAAAGTTTCACAGTGGGTGAAATTGAATCCTCCCAACTGAGTCATTTTCCACATGGACATGTCCTAAAGGCTGGGCGGTGATAGTGAGCGCTGGCCAAAAGTAAGGAGAGGCTGTAGAGTAACACAGAGTGGAGCTCACATTTCTTCTGAGCAGTTCTCTGGTCTCTCCATTCTGTAGCCGGTCTTGAGAAGGTTAAAGAGGCGTTCGGGGGCGATGCCTGGGTACGGATTTCCTCCAAGTGTCACTATCTCCCACAGCAGCACACCAAAGGACCAGCTGGGAGTAAACACATGAGTATAAGAATATTTAAAGCTGGAAGATTGATACTCAATTGTCTAGAGTTATCTATTATATATGAAGCTACAGTCAGGAGTAAATAGCATAGCTGGGCAAGAAGATCCTATTACCTTAGAACAGAGCTAGGTTTAGTGTTTCCTCCTTCTATTTCCAGTCTTTTTTTATGATTAAAACTATATTTCATATTTAAATAATAACTGTAACTTAAGCAATACATTATGGGGAAGATAAAATATATTTATATCCATCACCAAATAAAATATACATCAGAAAAAAAACATATATATAAAAAATAAACATGAGAATCTCTGGCTCCTGTTTGTGAGACGTTTCAAGGCCTTTTAATTGTGACCAAGGAACTTGTGCCTTTTCAAACGATATCTATCAACCTGATTATTAATCCTAAAAGAAGTTTCTCATAAGCTACTGCAACTCCAAGCTGACAGAACCATACATGTGCCTGAAGTAAATGTTCCTATTTCGAGTTATTATGCAAAACTCAAAGCTTTAGGTTAATCATCTTCATATTTATTAATGATGTTTATACTCACACATCACTCTGCGTTGTGTAAATGTGATCAAACAAGGATTCTATTGCCATCCATTTCACAGGAATACGTCCCTGGAAAAACACAAAAAACAACCTTGTTATTTGTCATTGAAAAGATTGTTGCATATAAAGCAAATGTACTTTACTGTCTCCTCCTCACCTTGCTCCGCTTAACATATGAGTCCTCTTCGTACACGTCCCTGGAAAGACCAAAGTCTGAGATCTTCATCTTCCTTCCCTCAGCTACCAGGACGTTGCGTGCTGCGAGGTCCCTGTGAACAACCTGTCGCACCAAAACGCTCAATTCAGCTTAATTCATCTCTCTCGTTTCAGAGTTTGAACTTTAAATTCTTCTTTGGTCACGTGAATGGAAACACAAACTTCTTCCCTTCTAGCTGCTGTTTCAACTTCTCTGGTATTTGTATTTGACTGCTACCATAATAATACCAAAATGTATAATTTCATACATTTTCAGTGGTGAATTTCCAGCAGTGAGCACACACACTGTGCATTTTGCAACTTATTATCGTTTGTCATGTACCTTCATTTCAGCCAGATACTGCATGCCTCTGGAGATCTGCCATGCAAACGAGATCAGGTCCCCCATGGTCAGAGCCCTGTCGTCCGGGTTCTCCAGGTAGCTGGAGTTTCGGTTGCTGTCCCTGCTCATGTAGCTCGGGCCAACTTTCCGACTCTCGCGCAGGAAGTTGCGGAGCGACCCGAACTTGGCATACTCCACGATCAGATACAATGGACCTATTCAGAGAAACGCAGCACTCAATACTCCATGTGCAACCCACATGCACCGGGAGAGCACGGCAGGATGGAGGACTGAGGCCTTACCTTCCTGGCTGCACGCTCCGTACATCTTGATGACGTGCGGGTGGTTGACTTGCTTCAGTAAAGTGAATTCTGACAGCAGGTCACGCAGCTCACTGTGTGAGGCGTTCTCTGTTACGGAGGAAAAAGCAGGGAGTGTAATGATGAAACCATTCATCCCTCCAGACACTCATTCCTCATATATCAACGCTACTTCCAGGCTTGTCTGTTCATTGCCTGGCTCGTCTTACCTTTAAGCATTTTCACAGCCACAGTGGTGTAGCCTGCTTTTCCTTTCAGCCTGAATGCTGTTGCCTTGACCACTTTCCCAAACTCTCCTTCCCCTAAAGTCTTGCCCAGTACAAGGTTTTTACGAGGAAACTCCCACTTTGGATCCTCCTGTTGAAACAACACAACATTTCTCAAATGTTCCAACGGAAAAATGTAAAAAGAGGAAAGAGTCCATGTGTTGAAAGAAGCAGCTCACGGGTATTTTAAAGGTGTCAGTCTCGATGGAGTCCTGAGAGCCCCGGCGTAAGTTGTTCCCAGGGAAGCTGATGGGGTAGGCCTGAGCTGGCCGACGGAAGGTCATTTCCGCGGAGGCGATTGGCGGCTTGGACGAGTTCTTGTGATACCGGTGAATGAAGTAAGAGGAGAGGAGGATGGAGACGACGAAGGAGAGCAGCAGAGAGGTGGCGATGATGGTTTTACACATGTCGTCGCAGATCGCGTCTGGAGGAGAGGATGTTGCGTCATTTTTCAAGAAAAGCAGCCATCAATTTCTGTTTCAGACGACATGACACAGCACCCCGGGGAGACAATCCTTCGCCTGTCTCGTGTGATTGATGACGACTCACCCACAATATCTTCCTTCTCACAGAAACATCTCTCCGCGTAGCAGTAGCATGTTCCATAACCGGCCTTAATCCCGCTTCCCAAGCCTCGTTCATGACCTCCGATCACAGTTTCCTCTTCACAGACAAACAAAATGGTTTCATTTAAACATTTATATTTAATAGAGATGTGTATTTGATGTTTCACAATATGCATGTAAAGACACGTTTCATACTTGTACAGTCTTGGGGGCATATCGATGAATCTTTGCTTTCCACTGCATCACAGAAACTATCAGGGCATGTCCGCAGGTCAGGGGAGCAGGTCGAGTAATTGTCAGATATCCCTGAAATATGAAAAGGGTCAGAGGGTGAGCAGACGATACCAGATGACAAACAACATGCACATGACTGACAACTCATTCTGAAGTTCTGTTATACGATGTTGTTGTTTGAACAATACACGACTGTGGGGCCCTGCTCCTGCCATCATGTGGTTTCTGTTTCTCAAAATCAACACCACATTTTCCGTGCATCCTGTTGCAAGAGACAGTGGTGTAACTGAGAGGGACACAGATGCTGGATCCGGGCTTTAATTTGTTCCGTTGCCACCGCTGTGGGAAACATGTTCACATTTTGTTCTCATTAAAAGACTCCAAGGTCTCGTACTGAATCAGGAAATGATTCAGTGATGTTAAAATACTGTGGGATTACAAGTAAACAACTTTTATTTATTATGATCCATGTGAATCAAACAAAATGTACCTTTTTCTGTGCCTTGCCTCCACTGACACCTCCCTGTCGTCGCTCCCAGGCCTCGGACAGACTCGCAGTCTCTTCGTCCTCTGTTCTCTGCACAGGACAGGAACTGCTGGCTCTCCTGACTGGCCTTGTGTACTATGTACAACAGAGCCAGGATGACACATTAGCCACACGTTAAAAAGGGATTTGGGAGAAAGGAACATATCTGAAAATAATATTTCAGTGTGCCAAAGGTGTTGGTGAATTAAGGAAAAGAGCATGTTGTTTTTTAAATGTAGATTCACTACGTACTACATACCTTCACTTTCTAGTATGATGTGGATCTGTGTGCTGGCCTCCTGCTGCGTGTGCTCCTCCTGGGCCACAACAGAGTACTGCAGGTCCTGGCACTCCGGCCTGCGCAGAGCCTCGGAGTCGTTCACGTAGAGCAGCCCCCACATCGCGTCTGGAGCCTGGGTGATGCTTATGGCCGCATAGCAGGACTGCAGGTCAGCAGACACGTTCCTATCTGGCACATCCAGCCGGTACGTGACGATGAAGCCATCAAATTGCTGGCAGTTTTCCACACACACTCTGCCAACCTGAGAGGGAAGGAGACAAGGGAATGAAAGTTGAACATTATTGTAAGGTAAGGACGTAACCAGCAGGTGGCAGTCTCACTGTTTGAGAGTGAGTCAGCACATGGTCATATTGAGCTGTTTTTTAAAATTGTATGCGGAATTAACACTGTCGCATTCAAGTACGGAATCTTATCCTCTTTATTATCATTATTATTATTATTATTATTATTATTATTATTATTATTATTATTATTATCGTTATTATTATTATTACTATTATTATTATATTACCCAATGTGATCAGAGGATTCAATAGAAAAATAAAATTATAATAACGTCAAGTCATTTGCAGTCACTTTCATGTCTCTAATTAACAACACATGTTGCTGCATGTGTTATAATGTTGTCCAATGTGACAATTCATACCCAGTTTAACAATTCTATTAAGATGTACTCAACAAAAAGTTAAAGTACCTCATTAACTTTTAATATTTAAAGGATTTTACAGTATTTCCCTAAGTATTTCCCTAATGTAATCTTACATCATTAACTGTGCCTACTATATATTTAGTTTAATACATGATTTTTACAGACTATCATATTAATGAAGAATGCATTGTCATATTAGCTCATCACTTAGTGTCGACCTCTCATGAAAACATTTCAGGTGTTTCTTTACTAGTGATGCTGCTGCAGGAGGCGGGTCTAATGTTGCCTGTCTGCTCTGACTGGATCAGTGGACCAGCTCCCCTCCCTTATGTATTCATAACATTTAAAAAACAGTATGATAAACCAGGTAAACATATCATACAATGCATTGTAAAACTGTAGCACAGATAGATACAGACAGTTGCTGATATATGTAGTGGAGTAAAAGTGAAAAGTACATGAAAATAAATCTACTTATTGGTCCAGATATGTGAAAAATGCACATAAGTAGAGTAATGAAGTATTTTGTTGCATCACACCAGCTGCATACTCCATGTACTCTGCATATCTCATCCTATGATGATCCGACGGGAATTTGTGCAGATGTTTTAGATATCTCCACACCATTAAAATGGAATTCTTAGGGGACCTTTAGTCAATATGATGAGAAGGAATTACTGCAGCCAACAATAACTCGGGTAATGCACACATCAGCATGTGACTAATGTTAATGATCGATACGCTTTAAGACAGCAGCAGTGGGTTATGGATGTGTGTGGGGAGCTTACCTGTGCGTAAGCAGAAGCTCTGCGTGTCAGTGTGAACATGTGTGTGATGTTCGCGAAGCGGATGTGCACTGGTAGGATGGTGATGTTGAAGTGCAGCAGCACTGTTCCCTCCAGGCCGGGGTAGGTTGTGTCATTGACCAGGTAGTCCAACTGCACACTGCGATTCTCATTCACATACAAGTTCCTCTTCAGGACCAGCTCTAAAACCAAGAGCAAAAAAAAATAAAAAAAATAAAATAAAAAAAAAATATATATATATATACACATGTAAAATGCATTTAAATGCAACTACGGTGTTCATAAAAACATGAATTTGAGTACTTGGGTTTACTTACGGTAGTCGTGGACGGTCTCTCGAATGCCGCCGTGAGCTGCTTTCCTTTCACTGAAGGTGCCTTTTATTTCGAATGTTTTATTTATCCATGGGTCGCTGTTGAGCAAGTTCCCGCCATACCTACTGTGGCTGTTGTCTATGTGATAGCTGGGGGTTAAATCCCTGTCGAAGACATACAAGGTTCCAAAAGAGCCACCCTAGAAAAAAAACGAGATCAGATCAGTCTTGTATTCGTCCTCTCTCTCAGTGGCGGAGCAAGGATTTTCCTTAATCAGGGGCCACAAAGGGCCACAGTTTACACAGAAGGGACAATTCCTGATTCAGTCATTCAGTCATTCCTTGTTTTCTGTTAGATGTATAATATTCTATATATCTTGTTCCTATTGTGTTCCTAATTAAAGCATGGTCATTTTTATTGCTAGTATTAAGTTTATTCAAATAAATAAAAGACTACTGACAGGACAGGGGCTCCTCAGGGACCAATACGATTTCAGCTGCCTCCAGGCCCCGCCCCTAAATGCACCCCCTTCTCTCACCTTTGTCCGATTGAAGCTGATAACGATGTCCGTCGTGTCCGTCCCGTTCACATACGGTGCATTATCATCCTCGTCCAAGACAAACACGTCCAGCGAAGTTTCCTCCTTGGTGATGACCGTGTCTGTTCGGACGGTGCAGACCATCAGGAGTCTGTAGCACTCACTCTCCTCGCGGTCCAGAGGGGCCGTCACCAGCAGCTCTGTGGTGTTCTCATCCACAGCGAACGGTGCTGGGGTTTCTGCAGAGAAGAGGAAAAGCAAAACAAAATTATTTTTGTGTCTGTGTAAGTTAGTGTCTGGAATGGTATGGATGTGATTCAATAGCAAACTGTGACTTTGGCTGAACAGCAGACAACGTGGCTTCAATGTCACTAATGGAAAAACTGAATTTAGCTTAAACGCTAAACGAGAATAACAGCACCCTAAGAAGAAAAAGGTCATTCAGTCAATGAGGTGACAGAGTAATGTGTTTTACAGCTGATGCTAACAGTATCCACATACCACAACAAGTGAGACTGTGAAACCAATGTGTTAAATTGAGCTGTGATGCAGTTTATGATTTATAAATTCCACTTCCCATCTGCAGTAGGTAGTTAGTAGACTGTTATTTCTTCTATCAAATATCACAAAGTCGCTATCTGTAATGTCTCTAACCTGACTCCACGTTGTAAGAGATGGTGTAGTTCGGGCAGACGTTGAGTCTGGTGAGTCGCCGCAGTTGCCGTATGGCCCCGGGGAACCTGTTCTCCATTATACGGAGGTTGAAGGTGTCTCTGTGGGGGAAGCAGAGCTCCTTCATATCCGTGTGGGTGCACTGGGGCAACGTGGCGTTGACAAAGTCCAACTTGATCCGCGGGGAGTTCTTGTTGGTGCAGTGGGGCCTTCTGGAGAAGTTTGGAAGAACCGTGGCGTGGAGGCCCAACTTCTTCACGGACCACGAATGTTGATCTGATGAGACGCAGAGCCGAAACAAAAGCGAGAGGCATTTTAATCTCAGACAGTGCTTTTTCAGTCGTCTGCACTTTTTGTTCTAGCCATTATGCAATCACATTACAACCTGAACACAGAGCCAAAGCATTATTAGTATGCAAAGAGCATAAACGCCAAGAAACAAATGTACTCTCATGTTGAAACACACCCGGCACTGAAACAACATTATACAGAGTGGTCTCAGGCTTTCGGACACCACTCTGCATTACCATGACAATGCCTGTGTCCAACTCACTTGGGATGGCGAAGTCGCTCTCCTCCAGAGTTTTGTTCAAGGACAGTATTCCGGTGTTGACGTCCAGGTGGAACCAGGAGCTGTAGGCCGGCCGTCTGAGCGTGCTCCAGCACAGGTAGAAATGCGGCTGCTCAGAGTTGCTGTCCAGCATGGCGTGGACCTGCAGGATGGGCGTACCTGCCGGCTGGCCCACGTACACCGTCTCGATGTACTCATTCTGAGGGAAGTACAGGGCTGTCACTCCTGCAGGGAGAAGATATGGAGAAAACAAATGTTGGAAAGCAGGTGAGTCAACACTGTGCTGACTGAAAAACAGGACCTAACATCACTGTCTCATTACAGAGCAGGATACCGGCAGTTATCAGACATCGCTCCCTGGATATTTAATCGTGACAACAATGCGCAGTGACAATGCTGCCCGGGCTGAATGGAAAAAAAACATACATGAAATATGACAGGCTCGTTTTTTTTTCATCTCCCCCCCTTTGCGGAAATTGAAGGGTGGTTTCAAATGACACTTATGCAGCCTTTTAATGAATTTCTCACACGGTCAATAACATGTGGTTTCCGTTTCTCCTTGCGTTCACCTTGAGAAGTTTAATTACAAGGGATAACCGGATATGCAGGATAGATGAATCATTACCTGCCATAGTGGGGTGTGTATGTATGTATGTACGTGAGTGCATATGTGTTGAGGGGTTAATCCATAAAGAGCTATAGCAGGCTGTGTTTTACAGGAAAAAGGAGATGTGAGTGTTCCTCCTGTAATTATATCCCTGTCATGTTCCTCTTTGACGACAGTAGGCGACCATTTAGGGAACGCACTAATGTCATTAGCAGACAGCACAACTAGATTTTCTATTTCTGTTGGTGCAGTTGAGGCTTCGGCTCTGGTTTCAGACATTGATTTAATTTCATGGGGCTTGGATGACAGGAGGCCGAGCTGATGGATAAAATGTGGCCGTCCTTCCTGAAGGATGGAGATGGAGATACACTCTGGGAGGCTGCCGCGGCCCCTTTTTATTAAAAGTGATCTCCGGGACAGAAAACAAACAGCGGGCCACTCGTTTGTTAATCCTGCTGCGATGGCTGGAGTCACTTTCCTGACTACAAACAAATTAGGGATGAGTTGCCATTTTGTAAGCAGAGCCATTTGTGCTCAGACTCATACTGAGGCCTTGTACATGTTCAGTGTTCTACAGGCCCTCGGCTCAAGTTTTGAGCACAGTGGGTGTATAGATCTCTAAGATACACTTTTCTCTCACACACAAATTCTTATGGATGGATGTTTTTGCAGGTGTTGGAATAATTACTACTGGAAAGAAAATACTTTTTAACAACACGCTGGAAAACATGATGATTGATTGGCAGGGCTTTAGAACATAAACATGTGGCTGTGGCTCAGGAGATAGGGCGGGTCGCCCACTAAACAGAAGGTAGGTGGTTCGATCTCAGTCCCCCCTTTCCCTTCGCCTTAGGCAAGACACTGAACCTCAAATTACCCCTGATGGCTGTGATGGCAGTGTGTGAGTGACGTGTGATAGAAGTGCTGCACATAGAAGCACAGTATGTGTGTGAATGAGGGAAAGGCCAAACTGTAAAGTGTTTTGAGTGGTTATCAAGTCTAGAAAGGTTATAGAAATAAAGTTGATTTATTCTGCAATAGCTCACTCAATATTAATTTTTGCAGCAATGGATTAGGTCTTTACCCACAGAAACAATGAGGTTAGTTAAAATTAACGATATTTGAGTTGCAATTTTACTCAAATGTGTTTATCATTCAAAGTTAACTGAGGATGAAGAGATGAAGCTGTGGATGGCAAATTCAAATATTTAGGCCTAAGAGCACAAAAAAAAGAGCTTGAGCTAAACAAAATGTTGATGTGTTTTCAATGCTAAATCTAATGACTAGATTTATTACTTTGCTTGTTGCTGAATCTGGCTTTTTATATACGGTCTATGGTCTGACTCGGAGCACAGAGAGAAGAGAGCGAGCGAGCATTTAATGAAAGAATGTGTATGTATAATATAACAAGGGCCAGTTTGGGGGCTCAGTTATACAGTTGAGCCTTCAAGACGTAGTCAGTCACTTTTATAGTGATGGAGTTGTTATGGAAGTTTTCTGGAAGCTGGTGAAAGGAGATCTCAGGCAACAGCTGATGTCTTTTGCAGAAAATGTTAATGTATACCATCAAGCATAAATTCCATAACAGTAGTGACGTGGCTCTAGCCCATGAAAAAGCAAAACTGATTCTTAAAAGGTTTGCAGTTGGACGCAGCTCTGAACCAGCACTATTGAAAAGGGGGTATGTGTGTAATAATCTTGTTGACACACCTATAGCCGAGTCACTAAGACGACTATTTGTCCTGTGATGCACATTCAGGTTGTTTGATACTGCTTGTCTTGTTTAGACGTTACAGCATAATACAGAGCAGTGACTTCATGGGAGGCAGAACAAAAGGGTGAACATGGATGGATGGCTCTGCTATGAAGAATAACACGATGCAGTGCCTGTTAAATGTTATATAGACATTTCAAATGTGACCCTCAGCAGCGCATGGACTCTGAACGTGCTGAAGGTCAACAATAATGATATATGACTTAAAAAATAACACAGAATGGCTATAAGAAAATATGAGAAGTGAAACACAATATATGTCCTGTATGCAATCTCAGTCAAGGCCTTAATCCCAGCACATACAATGGCCAATAGAGGGCGCCATTATCAAACGGACACAGACTCAAACCTGACCGTGGAAAATGGTGGCTTAATGTTCATTTTAATACTGTACATAAATAGTCAGTTTTAATCTGATAGGATGCTAATGATCCTGGGTTCATTTGCAGTTTGAATAAGATATATAATACAAATGTCTACACCCCTCAAGAAAAAATAATCGTACACATGATACAGTACTGAATCAAACACAGCAGCTCTATGAATAAAACTCCAGCGTGTTAACTATCGTGAGCCGCATGCATTTATGAACGCTGGCCCTGGCTCCAAGCCACGCTGGTTGGACCCCATGCAACACAATTCGTTTATATCATTCAAAATTCAATTTCTTTCCAGGACTGAAGCCAACAGAAAGCAAGCAGTTTATATCAGAACTAATTAATTGAATGGATCAAGCAGGCCTCTCTTTGCAAATGGCATCTTTTGTCAGTGAAGCCATGATGACGAATTTCCAAAGCATGACTCATTACCTTTCCCCCAAACGATGCACAAGAATGATGGAAATACACACAGTGTAATGACAATTCACCTCTTAACACCGTTTACGGATAATGATTTTTAAAAAAAACTAAAACCCCCAGCACATGTTTCATGTCAGTGTTAAATCATGGGGACGGTGAAAAAATATGCCCCTCATATTTTGACATATAGAGCGACATCATTGCTGTTTTTGGAGCAGCCTCGACGTGCCATAAATCAAACTGGGTAAACATTACCATCATAAGCCGACCTTTTACAGCCTTCACACACCTATAAAACCCACGTCATATAGTGTCATTTCTTCAAAAGACAGAGTAAGTAATTTTGCAAACAAAGCCAGTGTTTGAACAGGAGGACTCTTGTAGCAATCCATGTATACAATAGATATCATGTACTGCTGAGCGGATGTTGAAATTGGACTCATAGGAGGCTGAAAAACAACAATCGGTCGACTCCATGTGTGCTCGCCCTGCTTGTCTTTGATAATTGCAGTTACCTTGAGAGTTTATTGTGGTCTGTGTCCTCTGTGTCTCATTTTTGAACACTGGAAGGACAAAAAGGACAAAATCTCGTCCGACCGTCTGAAACCACGGCGTTCGGTCAACCACTGTGTGTCTGCGACCGGTCAGAGCCGATAGGGTGGAACGCCCTCACCGTCGTCCCAGACAAAGACAGGAACTCAATTAGCTCGATGCGTGCTTCGGCTGACAGATTTACCAGCTATGAGCTCATGTGCTGGAGTAACCCACACTCTGACTGATGTACCTCTGTGGAGGCCTCAGTGAAGCACAACAAGGATCTCCCCCCCGCCCATGCACTCAGACGTCCTCTCTGAGCATCCTCATCAACAACATGGCAGATCGGGAAAAGTGACCCAGGCCCATCTGCTGTATGATTCATTCCCTCACTAAACTCGTTGGTGGACTGGAGCTCCTGCGGTGAGAGCTCAGCCCGCTGCATGCCCTCTGATTCCCAAGGTCAATGTGCGCTGCATCGGTCCCTGGTAACGACCCATTGGAAAGGCTGTGTATCTGGCAGCAGACCAATCAATAACCGTACTAATCAACGGTGATGCTGATTGTTTTCCACTGATGAGACAGACAAGGAGAATGGCTGATGGCGGTGGCAATCATCTCTGCTGCATGTAATATGGGGCCAGTTGTTTTAGCCGCTCGGCCGTAGAAATATTACATCAACGGTGTGGGTTTCATTTCACGGCCAGCGACACAATTTGCTCCATCAGTATCCACATTTTCAAAGAATCTATCATCTGTTACAAAGTGGCTGCAGCGAGCAGCAGGAAGGAGCATATCAGCCGGTTATATGATGGTGATATAAATACAATAAATATTGTAATGACTCTGAAACCTATCATGATTCCTCTGCTTCCAGAGATGTAACAGTTATGGGAATGGTTCTCTTCAAGGATTCAATTAACTAAAAAGCTGCACATTGGGCTATAATTCCACTTATGAAAGCTATTATTGATCATAATGTTTTGAAATCTCTCCCTCTCCATTTCCTGTGCCAGTATATGCTTCAGCCAGATCATGCTGCATCCACAACCTGGATTTAATGTAGTCCTAGCTGTGACACTCTCCGTCTCAAAAACAATGAGGCGTAATGAGGAGAGAGAGTCATTTCCTGTCATGATGACACAGCCATCAAACTTTTCATCAGAGAAAGACGATATCTCATCTCAGTTTGGAGGAGGGGGCAGCCGGGCTCCAGGTTATTACTCAGTTTACCGATATGCATACCGTAACATAATAATCAATTACCCTTATAATGTAATCCAATTAGCCCTCCGAGAATACAAGAGCTGAGATCCAATGAACCATGTTCATCAGTCATAAAGAAATCTAATAGAACATCTCCTCTGGGATTAGTTCCAAGTATAAATTCAGTTTAAGAATTCCTCTGGGGGGGGATAGAGGCATAAAAAATGGAACATGTGGTTGATCATGGAGCTCCAGACTGAGTTGGATGCAACAGTCATTAGGCCACTTTGATAAAACCACATCAGGACGGACAGACACAAAGAAGCAAGGAAACAACTGCCGGTAAAAATAAAGTCAAATCATTGATGTTTTCATAAAGAATTCTCTGTGACCGGTTCCATTAAGGCTTCATACCACTGAATTTAAAAAATCAAGGGTTTACTGAAAATGCTCACGTTTAAAAAGTATGTATGATAATTACTAGATGCTTCACAGGGTTACAGGATTGAAAAATGATCCAGTGAGAACTTTTGTCCAAGGAAACTGTAAAAATCGACTAAGACACGAGCGGCTCTGAGGTACAGTGCTAAAGTCAATCTCAGCATGTTAACATGCTCACATGCTTGCAGGTCACAAAGCAAGCACTGGACAAATTAACATATTGACCTCATGGTGGTGGTTGATAAAAGTCAGTGAAAGTCTATCGAGTCATGAGGATTATTCAACATTTCCTGAATTTGAGAAAAAATAACATGATTCAATTGTTGACATATTGACATATTCGTAGCAGATGCTCAAAATTATTGTATTTGGGAGAAAATAACAAGTAAAAAAAACCCACAGAAACTACAAAATACTAAAATAAACAAAGCTTTCATAAAACACAGACAATGTTTAGAGGAACATGTATTTGACTCCTTCTACGATTCTAACCAAATGAAAACACATGTTAATAAACACGTTATTAAAAGTAAACGCCCCCATCACTTATTCACTGTCGCCTGCATCCTCCAAGCATGATTGACTGGAAGGACATCATGTGAGAAGAAAAAAACTGACGTTTGATCCATATTCACGTACAACAAGCGTAAATACCGATTTAGTTTCCCTTTTTAACTATATTGATAATCTTAATTCCTAATTCTGTCAAAAAATGAAGGATTTTTTTGTACATTATGGGGATTTTGGCGTTATTAATCATACATTGAACAAAGGGGGAAAATGTGATAATTATGTACGTCTGGCAGCACTGTGACTGAGTGACATTACCATGGCTAAAAAAGATGGCGTATAAATGTTTACCTTATAGATATTGTATATTAAATAAAAAAGGTATTTTGTGTTATTTTAAGAAATTCTGATGAGTTGAATATAAGGTTGTGAAGTGTGAGTCTCTCCATGCAGCGTGCAGGACCATCATCATTAAATCTCTCCAATCCTGAAAATATCAGTACCCAAACTGAAAAGCGACACTGTTGAGACGAGCGGTGACTATTTGAACAACTAGTGTCTGACTGCTTGTTCCATTGTGATTCACCACATCAGGTTTTACAGTGGATGATGGATTACATTATGGAAACGGAGGGAGGGGCGTTTGCTTATATGGCAGACAATGGAGGCCGCTGATCTTCCAGCATGAGGGGAAGTAAAGCTTTCAGAGTTTCTGGCACTGGCAGGTGGAGGAACGTGGTGGAAAAATAATATCCAACATATTTAAGGATCAAGCAGATGGACCCAGAGGGATGGCAGGGTGTGGCGGGCGGAGGAGGGGTGAGCGGAAACATCCTCTTTGGGAAGTATCAGCGTTTATGGGAAAAGAGGATTCAACTTAAAGAACATTTTTACAATTTCCTCCATAATGGTTTGGAAATGTTTTTATGATAAAAATTGTAAAGCCAACTATGGCACCTGTAAAAACACCGCCCTGATGCACGTTCAGCTCTGCAGCATCACCCAGACCACATGGATCCAAATGAGCTTCTCCTGGGTTTCGCTGATTGTTGTAAATAATGGGTCAAACAGGGCGCGCACTATTAGGCAACTGGAACATAACTTGTCAAGACCCATGTGAAACAAGGGGACTAAAAGCCCCGAGGGCGAAATTTCAATCAATGTCTCCTTGTCCTTTCACCACAGCAAATTAGATTCTGTCCATGCATGAGAGCCAAGTTTGACCCTGAACTGACGAGAGGATCAGGCAGGGAGCTTTGACAGGTAGGAGCAGCGTCCATGAAAAGCCAGCGGCAGCAGGAGGACCGGTCCGGAGCTGGAGGCTGGGACTCTCAGCAGAGCGGCAGTAAGTGAATTGGGCGGTGTCCCTTCGTCAGACGCGATATTTCATAGAACCACGAGTTCAGTTTGGTGGAAAGTCAAATGGAGTGATGCATTTTAGGGAATGTTTTGCTGATGCAGGAGTTGGCAAACGGGAGGAACAATAATCGAAAAGTCAAAATGTAAAACATCGTGAGCTTCAAACTGCTGCATCACTTCTCAGATCCTAAACTTATGCTGATGATCAGTTGCATTTGTAGCACACAACATGTGCACTGTTATTTCCCTGTAAAAAAAAGAAAGAAAAACTAAAAGGTGGATTTTTCTTGGCACATTTCTTGGCAAAATCTTTTGGGGTGGGTTAAGATTTAATGATTGGAGCACAGCTGAGGCCAGGTGCTTGTGGTTTTAAATCACATGCTGGGACGCGTGTTTTTGCCAAATCCTTAAGTGAATAACCATGAAAAAAACACAAAATAAATCCTTTCCCTCTGAGGCATAAACAGAGAATCAAGTTTCTTTTTTCCATAAAACAAGTGTTTTTCTTTCTTAGATCTGAAGAAACTGTTGAAATAAAAGAAAATCCCTGCTGTTCACACAATTTGATCAAAAGGGTAAACTCTCTAAACAACTTGCATCAAGATGGTGTCCAATTACACTAAAGGAGACGCAGTGACAACACGAGTGAAGAGTTGACAAGATTTATGGTGCAGCCATATAGGCCACACAAGACAGAGGCCTTGCTGAAACATATAATGTAATAAGGAGCTAAATCAAATAGCAGCATGTTTCAAATGAGATTTATTGCTCTGGTCCTTCTCAAAAGCAATGGATACTGATGAAAATCACTGTGGTAATGCAACGAGAAGGAGAAGCAGCTGAAAGATTCTGCGAGCGCTGCTTCCTGTGGGACGGAGGGGGGGGGGGGGGTCATCTCTGAGTGAGGATCACCACTTGGTTAAGGTTTCAAAGGCCAGAGGGCGAGGCAGGGTCAAAGATACAGTAGCAAGGTCACGGCGGAAGATAAACCGATCAATACTCTTATGTGAAAACATCTGCGGCTCTTTATGTGGCAGTGATGGATTACACAGAAGTGTCTGTCAAGACGTGGTTCATTTCCATAAAGGCTTTTACCAGGTTTAGAGACAGAAGCTGCTGTTCAGTGCTTGTTCTGTGGGACGACATCAAACTACTTAAATCATTAACAAGGTTGCATTTAAATAAATCAAATGAAGCAAAGGTCCTTTCAGCAAATCCCCTTCTCCAAAAGGCACAGCAGTCCATCTTCTTCACAAAGACATAAGTAGGACTTATAATAATAACAAGACCTAATAAGACTTCAGGGCCTTGGGTCTCCTCCTTTTCATTTTCCTTTGCACAACTTATAACATACAGAACCAGTTAAGTTTGTGTTCATACTTTGATGGTGTATACTGGTATGTTGCTGGTCATTGGTGTTTCAAATTCTCCTACTTTTCTTTCACATGTTATTGTGCTACCCAGTGGGGGCCCTGTCCCTTGCTGTCTGTCCTCTTCTATGTAAGAAGACAGACAGCAGTGTAAAACCACAGTGAAAGTCCTTGTACGTGTAATTGGCCATTAAACGCATGGGCATGACAACAATACATTTTTGTTGCATCCAAACTGCCACCAAATACACAACCATAAGTTCCAGCTTCAGTTCAGTCTAATTAATGTCTTGAACTGCTTCAACTCTTCCACTTTGTTCCACTCTTAAGTGCAGGGCGACGTCTCGGCCACTTTAAAAAATGCTGATTAGTTTTATGGCGAGAGCTGATTGCCAGTTTCCTTAGTTTGATGACCTCAGCAAGAAAAATTCAAGTCATCAGTAACAGTGCTGGGGGGAATCAGACCATACACTCACAACTTTTGTTTTCTACGGACGACTAATGTACCTGTTCCTTGGGTTAAATGACTTTTATTCGATTAAGGACTCACATTTGAGACAAAAACAACAACATCAAATGGTGTTAAAATCAACTAGAATATGAGCAAAGTAATTTAGTGGCTTAAAATCTTCTAGAGCAGAATATGAATGTACTGTAACTGATGTCAACAAGCAGAACATCCTCCAAAAGTGTGGCAGAAATCGCTAATGTAAGACAAACACGACACAAATCAATCTGATGTGTCGTTTTGAGGCCAGTTACTGTCCGACCTGCAATCTGAACAGTGTGTGCACTTGTATAACAGGCGATATTTTCCTAAAGAAAACAAACAGCGCAGTGTTTGCCCAGAGATAGGAGCAGCTGCCGCACACCTGCCCGTGGCTCGCTTCTTCTTCACCTCCCTGAACAAGTCCAGGTCCTTTTGTTCCAGCAAACCGGCAGGTGATGGGCCCGGGCGCTCAATGCGGGGTGTGGATTTCAGCACCCATTTAATTACCACGTCGTCCTTGACACATGAAATGGAACTGGACCAACTGTCTTCCTCTATAAATATCAGGAGAAAAGGCTGCGTTGGCTGTGAGAGAGGAGCATCACGCTGAACGTACATCTCTCAGTCTCTTTGTGCTCCACTGTGTGTCACACTGAAAAATACTCAGAGAACATTACGCACCTAACTGTGGCACCCTCTGAATTTTCATTAATCATTTTAACAACTCTGCAGGAAACTGCTCCCTTGGGCGATTATGTTTAAACCTGTAGTTTACTGGTATGAACCCACTTCTGCACTGACCCACTCACATGAATACTGAGCCCTTTTCTTTCCACATCTCAATTCCACTAAAAGACTGTGATGATTACTTTTAAAGTCCACATCCCTGATATTAACCTCTGCTGAGACTGAGTTCAAGTCCAAAAACAAATTCAGGAATTCCACACAATGGCCTATATTTGTCCAAGCAACCCATTTGACGGACTGGCTGCACGCTCCTGAGCTATGAGAGACACTTTAAATATAGACTGCATGGGAGCACAGTGTTGGTACAGTTGGGCTGTGGGATTGTGAATGGGATTATAATATTATGATATATGGCTGTTTTCATTTGACTGTGGGTCTCAGGGTGGCATGCCACGCATAACAGCCAGCAGCACAATGCAAGTATCACTTTCTGCAGCGGGAAACACAGTGCCGGCATTGAGCTGATGCCACCCAAGACACTTCTCTTTTGAAAAAAGGGTTTCAAACTCCAGCCTTTTACACAGGAGCAGGTGTATTATCAGCTGTTTGCAGCAGCTCAGACACCGCTCCTCTCTGTTTTTCTATGTATGTTCCAGTCAGTTTAGCAGAGCATCATGAATCTAAAGTGCATCCCAAACCAAACATGTTTAGCGACAGCTTTTCTGACTGAGAGGAAGGCAAGAGATGAAGAAGATGCTCAAAATAAAGACTAAAGAGAGATGAAGCGGATGGATGAAGAATTTTCCTTTTTGGAAAAATACATAATTTTTACTTTGCTTTATTTGCACAAATATCTATTTCAAGAAATCTACAGTGCATTTGCACAACATGCATTGTGTTGAAAATTGCTCCAACTTCATCTCCTGCTCCTCCAGCCGGAGTCTCCTAATAAAACTGAGGATGAGGAGTCTTACCTTCCAGCAGCAGCAGCAGCAGCAGCAGCACAGCGATGTTTCCCCGAGAGAAACCACAACTTAGCCCCATTTTCACGAACCATAGGTAAAAGTTTCTGAGTCAAAAACAAGTTCCCTCGATAGAAAAAAAAATGCAAAATAAAAATTCACAGCGCAAAAACAAATAAAGGCGCGGTACAAGCCACAGTGTGTATCCCACAGTGTGCGCGGCTCCGGTGCAGACGGATGAAGTCAGTGTGCCATGGACGCGCTGCTGTGCGCGCCGCGGCTCCAGTGGCTGCTGCTGCTGACCAGAGGAGGAGGAGGAGGTGGAGGAGGAGGAGGAGGCAGCAGACATTTACAGGAAATTTAAGAGCATAACTTAACAGCAGGTCAGTCATCTCATTAACACTCTGCAGGTTGGAAATTATTAACTCTTATCAGTAAAAGGCGCGTTTTAAAGGCACAGGCACTGTTTTTTAAAAAGGACCTCAGCCATTATCAATTTACCTGCTTCAATATAACTGGGTTGATCATTTATGTAAGACTTTTAGTTTAAAATAATCACGAGTTTACATTTAGTAGCAGTAAGTAGCACCAGGGGTTTTAATGTATTTATTATGGTGAATGTCAAATCTCTAAACATGACATGGGAGGATTTCAAGAAATGTACTTTCATGGGATTTACCCTTTGAGCTGTATCATCTCCAAAATACAGAAACAAGGGTCAATAATAGGGGACACAACAGCTACAGAACAAACAACAACACAAGAAGGACAAAGCAAAGACAGACAGAACAACAGACTACAGTTATAATATTAACACTAAATACAATCAAAAGAAAGAAAGAAAAGCTCATTCAATGGATAAATAAGGAATGGAGGAAATACAAGAAATCCTGGAACAGTAAAATAAGTAATGAAAACAATTGAAAAAAAAATTTTGGGGATAAGTTACATGATGACAGATATTGAAAGGTAACGTATTCCATTCCTAAGGAGCCCAAAGCCTGAACATTTTCTGTGAAACAAAGGTGACAAATAGTCATGAATTTACATTGGACATATTCAGATGTACCAGTGATTATAATATATTTATATGGTGGAATCAGATTTCAAAACAAAGCTTTGTGTTAGGACAGGATTTCAAAGATCCAGCAACAAGCGAATTGAGCTTTTGTCTTCATTAATATCCCTGCTTAACCTATAGTGCATTATATGGTTTAATCAGACTCATGAGTGTTGTACCTGCTGACCACTGTGAGACCAGCTCTGTGACTCTGTGGGACATTTCCTCTTTCAGGTCTGATAGTGTCACAGAGGACGACGGCTGTTAAAGTGTGGGATCTGTTTGTGACTCGATAGCGTGTGGAGTGATGCATTGCTGCATCCCCGGGGCAGGACACCAGTCACTCACACAGAAATCGCTCCCCAATCAATGTCTCTGCATGGAGCACAAAAACACTGGAGAAAAGGACGACAGGGCTTCTCAGCAGGAAAAGAACATATCACCTACTCTTTTTATCATAGGACTTAAAAATCCTTAGCTTTTACATTCATGATTAACATGTAATACTGTACTGTAAATAGATTTATCTCTAACTGTGTTCAGTAAAACGCTGTATATCCATTTCAAATAAAGCCATTGCTTGAAATCCTCCAATAAAAGGTCCAATAGTTGTCGCCCGCTTGAAGATATCAAGTTGTATTTATGTGTTATGTCAATACATTTGTAATAAATGATCTGATGAGCAGATACTGTACTCAGATGTTCACTTACTCTATAGCGGGGTAAATATAATGCTGATTGCTGTATCAGGGGAGAAAGCTGGGATCATTATGAGAATATAAGAAGGCGAGTGGTCAGCATGAGCACATTGTATCTGGGATAAAGTTTCCATATGACAGACTATAGGTATCCTGAGACATATGCTCAGTGGGAATCAATAAAGGCAAGGAAGTGTGGTATGTGGGACCACAGTGGTGTCTTATGGGCTCTTTTTCTGACAAAGCTATAGAGCGACAAGACATTCAGAGGCCGGCAGGATGACATTAGCAGAAATTCAATCTGAAACATAAGAAGAATATTCATTACCTCCAGAGTCTAGACATTCAGATTGTGACCTTTTTGATCTTTATTAGCAGCTGCTTGTGATGATCTGTGCTCATAATGCTTTTGCAGTTACTGTACGTCACTGGGAATGAGTCAGCTAAATGCTAATATTTAGATTAAAGCTTCATCATTGCATGCAAATACACAGAAGATATCTTTAGCCCTCGGTGGTGAGTCTGTATCGATTTCATTTTAATCCCATGAAGAAGCATTAATGTGTTTCCATCACGAGCGCAGGAGTTTAGGAGAGCAGTAATGGATTCGGAGTCGTGTTCAAGATGGAAGGAGGCACCTAGCGGCATTCCAACAACAACGTCTGCTCGTAAGACAGTTACCGAAACCACTACACCGTGTTACGCAAGGTTCTTAGAGCCTCGGAGGAGCGTAATTTGATTTTACTGTGGAAGAGACGCACAACACTGTGTCATTTAATTAAATAGATGGTCATTTCATGATGTACACACAACCTGACCTGATGTTGAGAGCACACCGATCCGATCATACACACATTCTACACACACACATATATATATATATATATATATCAATAAATCAACAAGACTGTCAACCATGTGGGAATAATATAGTTTGAGTCTGAGGATTAACACGGTTTCAGTAGTTTAGTATTGAATGGGTAAAATGTCAAAAGGGCTCAGGCTCTTTGAGGGGGCTCGCCTCCAGATGAATTGGATTCAAGTCATTTCCCTGATTTTCTAATACAATGAGTGTGAGAGGTTTCAGTCCCATTAATGACTGTGAGTTGTGCATCTTGACCCCCATTAAAGTATTGTCACCTGGACGGCAGATGGTACATCCCCCCGGCACACTCGCACACACAAACACACATAAGGAGGAGAAGTGGCCATGGCAACAGTCTCATAATGGTCAGGCTGGTGTGTAGTGGAATCACTCTGCCTAATTTGTTAAGTACCATCTCAGTATATTAGATGTAATCAGTGTATTCAGTGGCATCAAATAAAACCTCAGCTGCCCACCCTGACACTGGATCACTGGATCCTCTTCTTTAGAACCAGGGTGTTGTTTTAATGGGTTTCATGGATGAACATGTTTACGCTCTTTCCATTGTGCTACAGCCTGTGTTTGTTAAATACAATATTCACCCTTTCTTTTCCGGCTTAATTCATCAGCTGACTTGGACATTAGCATCAGTAGGCTTGATTTACATGTATATGTATCACTGAAGAGGAAACGGTTAGCTGTAAAGATAACGGTGTCATTCTGTTTATATTTTCAGGAAGAAATTCTTCCTGTAGAGCAGGTAGGCAATGAGCACCCACAGCGCGGTCCCCCACAGGCTTTGGAAGAGCCACTCCCAGTGGCTCTGCTGGAAGTGCATCTCCCAGCTGAACGGGAAGTAGAGGAGAGAGTGGCCGACGTACACAAAGATGGAGTTCATCCCTGAGGAGGGGAGGAGATGTTGTTTTACAGGACCTGCATTAAGCCTTAGAAGTCTACAATTATGTTAGTGTCATTAGACAGAAAAGACCACATACTAATGACATTCTTACGGCTCTTAGATCAGTGTGTGCTCAGTAAAAGCATAAAAAGAAAACAATGTTTTTATGTATTGGTGAAACAAATAAAATGTCAGGCAGGTCTAAAGGGAGCGATGAGGTCTCAGACTCAAGAAGGTTAACATTTGGATATTTTTGCCTCTTAATGGCATTGGAAACACGACACACTGACATGTTGGTTTACACATCCAATGGATTCACAAATTAGCCAAGTTAGCTTTCATTTGTAATCAAGTTTCAATATTTGTTCCTCTGTTCCACTGAGGAGAACATTTGGACTTTAAGATGCTGAATGTTTCATTATGTTCACCACCTAACGTAACTAACTTTGGCTGTGGGATGCTACTGCTTTAGTGAAAACAGTTGGACACCTGTATATGGAAAAAGCCTTGATGATACGTTTAAGACTTAACAAAACATTCAAGTTAAATAGATAGAGCTGCAGGGTTGGGAAATGTCATAATAATAATAATAGTTATAATAATAGAAACCCTTTATCTGTATCGTACCTGTCAAAAGAGCCATTACAAGGTACTACACGAATAAAAACAATAAAAGGCAAAATAATACTATAATACAATAGCATTTATAATCACAAATTAAAAAGAATCAACAAACAATGATACAAAATATAAAATCAAGAAAAACAAATGAAACAAAAAGTTAATGGCGAAAGTAAAGGATTCCGGTGGATTCATCACTACAAGGAGTCTTGTGATTCATCGTAAGTTTTAAAGTATAGATTATAGCTCCTTTAAGAAGTTAGATGCACTTTGATGACTTGAGCTGAAGGTGTGTGATCGTGTGCCCATCATGAATTATTGACCAGGACGAGACTTTGAGCTTTATGATGTGTGAACAACTGTTACCTGGGTATATGAACGGCTGTCCGCCCCACCAGCCCCTGATGTCACTGACAAAGTACATGGCCGCCAGCAGCAGGAAGGAGAAACAGCCCATGCATGTCACATAGGACAACGACCTGGAGAAACAGATCATCGGAGATACTTAAGAGCAACATCCAGTATTTTACATTTGGGGCGTATCTAAAATGTTTGTAGCACGATGTGAACAAGCATGTAAAGACACTGAGTCTATCAATCCTGTGCGGCAGATAAATAACACCCGGGGCTCTCCAGCCAAACCAGCATACTGCAGGACAGTTTCTTGGATTGGTCCAAAGTATTAGCAGTGGATCCTTGGCACGTGCCCCGTGGAGCCGTGCCAGCCAGCCATGTCCCTGTCTGTTCTTAAGTGCAAGAATGTTTGATGTAATATCATCTAATGTAAAATGGCGGCCTCCCACAGCCTCCTTTCACTGGACTTTTTTTTTTTAAATCTCAGCTGAAGTGGGGCCAAAAAGGACTCTTGCCTTCAAGTTAATTACTTCTAGACATCCAGGCAGGGACTCATACTCAAGAGCTCAATAACCTGTGCATGATGAACTGCCTATAAAAGCCAGTCAGGTAATGGCGAGGGATGAGCGCAGTGTTAGCAGCGGCCCCTGTGGAAAATCACCAAGAATTTGCTTACACATCACAGATGAAGTGGTGTTCTTCCTGCTCAAACATGAACATGGTTCACATCATATTAAGGGGGGGGGGGGGGGGGGTGTAGTGTGGAAGGTTGAACCACAGCAGAGGTCATAAAGTAATCTACGTCTGAGGTAGTAATTGCTCTGTGTTTCATGCCAAATCTTAGCAAACATTTATCAAGATGCTGTGCCTTGTTTTTACATTTAAAAAAAGGGGGAAAAAGGCGAATGATGGTTTGGGAGCAGTTAGACAGCTCTGTGATTATATGGAGGCTTTTCCCAGAGCCCATCAGCCGGGGCTGCTGAAATGTGTAGTGAGTGCTTCTGGGGAAGAGAGGATAAAGCCTCCTTAAGCCCGCTGGCTGTAAGGAAGAGCGATCATGTCGGGAGGATGTATGATCGCCTCAACTCGCGCTCCCAACAGATTATTTACAGTAGTAGCTGTTGTAAGAGGTAAGTAAACGTGTGTTTTAGCAGCCTTGATTTGTGCACTGCTGGAAGCCCATCCTTCCTTTTGTGAGGAAAAGTGGCTGGATTTAGAGGGTCAGGAAGCACTTACCAAAGGTTTTTATTGACAGGTATAAATCCTCCGTCTCGTGTGCACTTAGAAAGGATGGCAGCGGAGATTCCCTGAGGGTGGAAATGAAACAGATTTCAAATCGATGGAGGGCGATAAAGCAAGCCGTACTGGGCTAAAGCTAAAACACGAGGCAACAGAATCAAGCGAGTGCGGCCGATTAACCGATTATCTGAGAGTCAGGTGACCACGGCCCATCAAGATACACTCACACACAACACCGGGCTCCAAACTGTTTCATCACCTACACTGGGACATCAAGCTCCTCAGAGATTCATCAGCATAGAATCAGACCCATTTTGGAGCCCAGTTGACCCTGGAGTCATAATAACCACAATATGCATGCAAGTGATCTGATGAGCTTTACATCAATAAAAGTGTTTATTGTTTCATCTATTTACCTTTACGTATGATTTAGATACTGGAAACATTTGCCGCTCGTGAGAGAAACCCGGGGCACTGGATCAGAAACCAACGCTCGTTAGGTGGATATCCATCATGTGTGTAGATGACAGAATCGATGGTGTGGAAATAGCCTAGCCGAGCTGGATTAAGTCTCCAGGCTATCCAGGCAGCAGGATGTGGGACGGGGCTGGTATGTGGGGCAATCGCTCAATTCCAATCTCTCACTTCTGGAGCCTGATCGTTGGACTTTAATTAACAGGGGCTGTTGTTTATTAGGGAAGAAGATGCATGGCCGCTCCCATAATATCAACTCTGTGAGCTCTGGCGTAAGACCTTCACTGTGTCGACACTTTCTGGTACTTTTGGTGCAGCCTCTCCTGTGGATAACACCAACGCTGTGGTTGGGTGCATACAGAAAATGAGCTCCCTCCTCCTTCTCTGCCGAGGAGACCCGCTAATGTCAAGAGCACATGTCTGAAACAAGGGAAGGTTCGGCTCTGCTTCCTGCCTCCCCTCCGAGCCCAGATCGAATTTAGAGGAGTCAATATCAGGAACAGGCCAATCACGAAAACTAATTTTGCTTTCTGTTTTGGTGAAAACACTTTGTAGGACTAAGAATAGATTCAGCCGCTGAGATTAAGGAGGAAGCGAAAACGAGCAGAACACATGGGACGATTATATGCTGTGTTTACGTTTTACACAGGTCTGGATCTGCCGCCTGAATCAATACAAACAGGCTGCTCTCTCTGTCAACAATTTCTTTTTTCTATTTTCTTTATTTCAGTCAACCAGGATTTTAAAGTCCCTGTATCGATCCGTTACTAAACACAGCATGATCCTGGATATATATCGTCTCCAACACCATAATCTCCAGTAAAGCATCTGAATCCTCTCTGTTGCACTGACTGGTGAACCATGACATATTGTGGAAAAAAACATTAAAGCCTAATGTTTATTTATTTAGTCGTGTGTTACTTTATCACTCGTTGCCCCTGGGAGAGGCCAAATGGATCTAATTTATTTCACCTCCCTCCAGCCTCTCGCTCCACAATAATAGTCAGCAAGATTCAACACCAGGAGAAATAATGGAGGAGATTTGTCATTTAAGATCGGAGGTTAATGATATTAAACTCAACAATAGAATTTCAATTGATTTTTATGAAATGAGCAGGATTTATCCTGATTCAAAAACACCATAGAGGCGTTTTTGTGCATTTGCCCTGTTTTCTTCTCTCCGGAGTCTTATATTTCAGCCATCTTTCTGTTTAGATCTCCCTTTGGTCTACTATGCTAAGTGTTCTTCTCTTTTTGGTTGCATTTGAATTTTGGGATGACACTGTCATAATTCAATTAAATTAATAAACTAAATTAAACTAAACCACCAGTATATTAGCACTAAGAGAATGCTGACCTTGATGTTTAGCTCAACATGGCTGCAGACTGTTCACTTGTTTTTCTTCCATATTAAAGCTACTGAGGACCCATTGTTATTGTGAGCCTGTAAATCTCATTCCCATGGTGAATGTGGGTTAAACAAATAAAACTTGACTTGACCTGACAAACTCAACCCTTTGATGATGTAATGATGAGACAACATTTATAAAAAACTTTATTGGTTCCTTCAGCATGTTTCAAACACTAATATACTGATTGTAAGTACTTATAGTCCAATAAATAAATAAATCCATTTTAGTTGAAGTACACATATCAGACTGAAGAAATCTGAAATCTGAATCTAAAAATTAAAACTTACAGAAAAGCCACAGTCGTATACATCAACCAGAACTTAAAACTAATGAGATATATCCGTTTCTGCATGTTTTCCTCTGGCTGCGACCACTGGCCTCTTCTTTTCATCCTGCACCGGTTTGATTTCCAAGGCCGTGTGATGCAGCCAGCTCCTGCAGCTCCATCATCGCTCCAGGTCACAGGGCTGCCAGTTCAGGATGTCTGCCTCCACAGCACGGAGGCTCCTACTAACCCCGTTTTGCAAACAAGCTACGTCTCTGCAGCGTGTCACTGTGTGCGTGCGTGTGTGTGTGTGTGTGTGTGTGTGTGTGTGTGTGTGTGTGTGTGTGTAAAAGCAGTGGCCAGGCACAGTTCGGCAAAGTCTGGCTTTTCCTCATGGATGGCTGTCAGTCTCGTTAGTGCGAACAGCCTCCTGGCGCAGGTTTAGAAATGCAAAACGGGCCATCTCGTCTAACACTCTGCTGCTCCCTGTGGGACACGATGCCCCTCTATACAAATAAAGGAGCCAGCTTGCTTCTCTTTGTGTTTTTTTAGACCACCCAGAATGAGCACCAATCCAAAACAAATACAACTTGAAATGCTATCCAAGCTGATTTTTTACTAGATCTATCCTTTCATTTTAGTTTTGAAGAACTTTAATCTGTTTCTGATATACTGCATTAACAAAACAGTCATGGATAAGAACAGTACATGTTTGAGCACAGGAACAGTATATTAATTGTTCACGCTTTTTATTAGATGCACGTACTGACTGCTGAGGTCTGTAAGTAATATGCCCAACTACTCGGACCTAAAACCACATGTGAGGTACAGACAACAACGAGAGACAGTGCGTATCCCCCCGAGGCGCTGGATACCCTTGTCTGCCCGGAAACACAGCCACACATGGATGTTGTTTAATTGTACGGAGATCACACACATGTCCTCTCCTAAGTCCTGCTAATGAATGGCTTTGGCGGCTATGACTAATACCCGAGTGGCTGGAAAACACATTGGCGAGTTTACCTGCGAGGCGAAGTCTAACAGCAAACCCTATGTAAGTGCTCAGCTGTGTGTGTGTGAGTCATGGAAGCAGGATGGTGTTTTAAGAGATTTGTTGTCTTGGTGGCAAATTATCAAATGACTTTTACACTCATTTACTGTGTTTAAAACCTCTGTTTGCTGTTACATACCAGGACGACGGCCCACACAAGAAATCGACAGAGGATCTGGACGTTTCTCCCCTTGTAGAAAATGATGATGTTCCCAGCCTGTGGAAAAGGAAGCAGAGATAAACAGATAGAACTCAGTCAATCACACAGTGAATAAGAAATACCATGTAAACACCATCCACACGGTGCATCTGTGTATTTGGCTTTCGGTAACCAAATAGGCCTGGGATGTAGGTGTCAATATTGTGTCCCTGGCCCAGCGGTCATATTTCTCCCATCCAGCCGAGCCAGATGTTTGGTCTGAGTCATCCACCTCCTCTGATTAATTTGGTGATGATAAATACGTTTCAGCCGAGGACATTAGCATGAGCGAACACAGAGGAGGGCGGCGGACACCTGGCGTGTCGTCTAAGACCCGCTGACTGAAGGGCTCAGAGCTAACCGCCCACGGGGAATTGAACTATGTGGCTACTCTTGCTTGGCAACTTCCCACAACACAAATGGTTATAAGTGACAGTGTCGCCATCGCAGACTCGGGTCTTAAGACCAAAAGCTCTCTCCTCGCTTCCTGACATCATTTTGTCAATAAAGGACGGCAGCTGTGCACTTATAATTAGGCGGCAAAGAGTCTTTCACGTAACCTTCATTTAAGTGGAGAGAAATTTACGACACGTGGGGGGTGTTTATTAACCTACTTACACAAGGTTATCAGTAAAGAACATCACTAATTCTCTTGGTAAATAAGCTCTTTTAGAAATGTATCCTTTTAATTTACAGATATGTATTAAATGGTCATTAAAAGACATTACGTTTAACATCACAGCTGAACATGCTGCTGGAGTGTTATCACCTAAACAGCTGAATGAATCTTGGTGAAAACCTTCACTGGGCAAGTGTGGTTACATTTGAATAAAGGGTGCTCTCAGCCAATCAGTTGCCAGTATTCTAAAGGGGCAGTTCACCAAAATCATTTCCCAGAAACCATATTACTTCCTGGCAGCACTTGTTATTGGAATTTATTTTGTTTTAACACTTGGTTCCTGTAAAGACGTCGTTGTTTATCGGGTTTTTGCATCACAATGTCATTCACAGATTTATATTGAGGTAGTGCCAGAGGTTTCAGAGACATGTATCTCAAAATGTCATCAAAACTCTCTGCATGCCAATAGGGAAGAATGGAAAGATGTTGTGTTTTGTGGTTTTGTAGAATTGACATCATGGTCAGTCTTCACATTCAAAGAGTAAGCTCAACTTTATATTTGCAAAATAACGTGTGAGGCATGTCTTCTATTCTGAGCAAACGGAATTTGGAACTAAACCATGACAACAGAATAATATGTATAAAACCGACAGGATGCAGGAATCAACAATAATTCACTCGTAGAAGAGTAATACACGATCGGCCCAATACCTGCATCCCCAGGAATCCCATGACGATGGAGTTGATTGTACCCAGAACCCCCTCTGGGTCAAAGGGCTGTGTGGTCTGATACAATTCCTGGAAGAAGAAAAGTAAAAAAAGAAGAGGCAAAGATTGATTTGATGGTTTCACTTCCACCTGCAAGGTTTACTGATGGATAGATAAGGTAACGAATGATGTGTGGTAAAGATCTTACTTTGCACGTGGGGTATCTGTACATGTTATCACCAAACATCAGCCTATCAATGTGTCCTGCAGCGCCGCCAGTGCAGTTTGGGTAAAGACCATTATCACCGATTCCACCAGCTCCCAAATAACCTCTGATAAAAAACAGGAGTGTGATCACGACTAGTTTAGAAAAAGATATTGCATTTTTCTCATACAGTCTTTAAATAAACAGCAAAGGCGGGAAACATTGAAAAAAGAGCCTACACTGAATTATAGGATCAAAGAAATGCAGGTAGGAAGGTCCTGAGGCAGTTTTTATTTCTAATTCTGGGAATTATCACCTCTTGTTTTTAATATTTGTATGAGGTTTGTGTTTACCATGAAACTCTCACGTGCCACTAAAACAATAACAAAAACATTCAGATGTGAAAAAGCTGTGGGGAAAGTGTCACTATTTATAGGATGCCATGCTGGGTCACAGAAATCGGGGGGAAAAAACACAAAAAGCTGCACTGAGCAGAAGACACAGAGCGAGGAAGATGGATCCTCTGCCTCCACTCCTCTTATTGCACATGACAGACTGAGATTGCCTAATTATGCCCTCTGAAGCATCCACCACGGGCCCATAAATCACGGCAGCAACACAAGGTGTGCACACAAACACCTCTGCTGCAGCCCCAACTGTAGATAGGCACGGACAGGTGGAGGAAATTCACACATTTAGCATTAGGGCAGCAATGGGCAGACTGGACTTGGACCTACGTGGGGCAGTGGGGCACAGGCATTAGGAAGGTGATGCACAGCCACAGAGTCTCCAGCAGGATGATTATCAGCCACTGGGGCCAATACAAGATCACATCCTGGATGGGGTTCCACCAGTGATGCTGTCACACACAAATATTGTTAAGATACACAGTAAAATAAAAAGTTATTTCACATAAATCTACTGCATTGTTTTACTGTTTGTTTTAATAAAAAGTTAGATTAAATGTCATTACAAAACAGTAAATAGGGTTAGGAATCTTTTATCAATGTCAATGTTAAAGTTGTTATTTGTTAGTAGATATAATGGGAAATTATTGTATAGAAATTATTCAATTGTCTATTAGGTTTATTAAATTACATTGAATTCTATGTAACAATACAACAAAATACAAATCCTATTCAGCCATTGCTGAATGTTTGTATTTGTATTTCTATCTGTATTTTTTACAGACTATATGTCAACACTGCAAATTTGCTTTTTAAAGGCATGCTAGCAGCATGGCTTTAAACTGTCAGTCTTTCTGCAAGTCATTCATTACCTCCACCGAGTAGGTTATGTTTTGTCTGACTCTAAACAGGATTACATAAAAACTATATACAGATTTCCATACAACTTGTTGAGAAATATCTCAACATGCAGATGTATCCCACTGACCATGGAGCTTTTTCAACAGCAGTGTTTTCAAATGAATGCTTCCTTTTGTCCAATATTGTGGTTAATGACCAAACCAATAGTGGCTGAACCAATAATGTAATACCTGCAACTCGTCAACATGTTAACCTGCTAGTTTATTGATGCGTGTTCGTGTGCTCGTGTTAGAATCTACATTAGTCAGAGAGCCACAGTTCATCATTGTTTCAAAGTTAGTTTTCCTCTGTGCCTTTTTGTCTAATGGTGAAATTGAACTTGACAGAGCTACTCACCGATGTCAGTGGGATTTCTCTCTGTCTCCAGAAAGTCTGCAGCAGAGACAGAACAAAGTAAGTGAAGCCCAGACGCTGCAGCACTCCAGGGACCCGCAGCCACGACCAGGACACTAGAGCACAGCCAACAAATGTGTCACACAAGGCATAAATACAACTCAACAGTGTGGAGTTATTACTGCTGATTTAATCAAATCGTAAATCAGGAATTTTAATGATGTTGAACACGAGAACATCCTCTCAATCATTCTACTATCACTGCTTCCTGAGCGAGGATGATGGACAGCAGGACACGCGTGTAAATGGTGTCAGGCTTCAGGATGTGAACATGTCAAGAAGGTGGGAGGCTGGTCAAAGATTCCCACTTATCTCTCAGTCTCGACGAATTAGGTCTGATTGGCTCGGCTACTGGTCCCGAGATTGATGGTTATCTACACATTAGTTAATTGAAAACCTCTTTGCCACGCAACGTGCTGTAATAACAATGCAGTCCCAATCATTGATCGGCTCAAATCAAATCAAATAAAAGGCGGAAATCTCTATTTTCGCAGGAAAAGCGGAAGCTCTCACGGACGGCACGTTTGTTAAATATGCAGGACACGACCCCCTCCAAGATAATTCACTGTGTCTGTCACTCCAATAAAAATCACAGGGATAGGTGCAGTATCAAAGTGAACTGCAGGAAGCTGTCACACCTTTTTAACACTATCTCTGATCAATGCCGTTCTGTGTGTGTGTGTGTGTGTTAGTGTGTGTCTGTCTGTGTGTTTGTGTATTTGTATGAAATTAAAACCTTTTTTGACGTTCAATATCTTGTAAGAAGTGAAAGCTCTGCTGTTTATTTCCCAGCTCTTAGCACTTACAGTGATTGAATAAAATAATGATTCTTCTGGAATTGAGCAGAACTGAGTAAAGCCATCTGACAGCAGTACAAACAACAAAAGGCAAAAACTATTTGAAAAGTGTTTTTTCCTCTTAAGATCCAAACGTCCTCAAGGTACTTAACAGTCTGGCTTTGAATTTGACTATTGGAAATCATTTTCCTCTTTTCTCTTCTCTAAATTGTCAGACAAAAAATAAGCAAAGTCCGATGTTTTGAGATAAAATCTTGAAAACACACTTTGACCCTAAGAAATAGAATATTTTTACATGTCCAAAACGTAAATACTTCTATTGAGTCTTTTCTAGCCTTACCACAATGTGTTTTTATGGTTTTAAATGGAATCTGAATAAATTAACCAAACCTTACTTTTTAATTTCCTGAACTCCACAAACAAGTGCACAAGTCGTACTAAAACTGGAGTTTGAACGTCCTTCATGCTGCTTTTATGATGATCTGGACATATAACCACAGTGTGATTTATTAGAAATGACTCAGGCCTAATGTTAGAGGTTAACACTGAAATGGTTTAACATTGAGCTGATATGTCTCCATTCTCTTATTAGATCAAACCCTGCAACTGAACTGCCGAGGACGTCCTTGGAGACGGAGGGCAAAGCTGCAGTTTGTGGTAAAAGTCACCGATGCTGTTGTGAGCAGCTCCAGCAGCAGCAGCAGCTTCCACAGCAGCTGCATGGGGCTGAAGGGGTGTAACACTATCTGTTTATAATTGTCCATTACCACAGCGGTTGTTTTTGCTCAATCTGCCTCTGTTAAATGTCCCCTGGTGCTGGATTTTGAGACTGCACACACACAATAACAATATTTTTGTTAACCCGGTTACGCAGACGTCCACCCATGAAAGTCCATTAGCACTGGTGGGGGGGCTAATGTGTGAGGGGCGCCCTGTGCATCCCCAGGTGAATGATGATATAGGGGTTTTCTGGCTGCTTCCCCGATTTTAAGCCCAACACAGCCCTGCAGCTGTGGCTCTTGACACAAATCTGGGGTTGAAACACAATATCTTTAAATCAAGGCTCTTAGCGTTCTTCATAGTATGAACACAGCTAATATAGGATCCGTTATACTGCAAATAAATATTATTTTCAATTATTTTCTGCAGCTGCATCATCACTGGTGAAGAAATAGATGTTAGAAAAAGCCATGGTGATGTAGTGGACTGTTGCATTAGGGAAATGGCCACAAGGGCTGAGTACTTTTACTTTTTGCGTATACTTAAAAGCAACTACTTGCATACTCAAGAAAAAAAGTTAATGTGGTACTTTTACATGACTACATTTCTGTCTATCTATTTACCTAAGTAAACTGTTTGAAACTTCCTCCACCACTGATTACAGATTGCTGAAATAAATGTTGTCTTACAGAAGTTTTCATTATGTTATACAATATCACAGCTAATGTAGTTGGCTTAACATTTCAGATGGATTCAAGTGCTTAAACAGTAGAGTAAAGTCTCTGCTCTCTGCTGGTGATTATGGTGGAAAGTACTGTCCATACGTGGGTCTATTATTAGACATGCCGATTGGTTTTGATAATTTCCCCAGTACAGAACAAACTCATACACATGTAATGTTTTTGTTCCATTAACAACTACAGGATGTGCTGCATGGTGTGTACCTACGTGGTCCGTCTCTTGGTGAGTAGTTGAGGAAGCAGAAGCCGAGCAGCAGGAGGACGGCGGTTCTCCAGGTGCTTTTGCGCAGCAGCTGGAGGCGGCTCACCCCTCTCCTCTGCATGGATCTGAAAGCCAAGACCACTGAGGTGCCAATGATGAACACAAACCTGCAAGAAACATAAGAACGATGCTCTAAAAAAAACAACAGGTATGTGGATAAAATTATGCATATTTGTGTATATTGAAATAGGACCGAAAATGTCTGACAGTTCATCTTTACAACCTACCACGGCATGACAAGGTCCGCCACAGTTAAACCTGCAACAAATCCAGAGACAAATGAATATCAATAGGCTCACAGATACTTGAGGTTCATGCCACTAAACAGAGTTCAAAGTTCTCTAATCCAGACAATCCAAAAGGACGAAAAGATGAATTAAGAACAAAGCTTTGTCCTTAAAGTGCTGCTCCTGATATTAACTTTCCATTTTGAAGAGGTGTGATGAATAAATATCTTCCATCTTGTGACAGGAGCGGCCCTGTAGCGAAGAGAATTCATCAGTCAAACCACCCATGAAATCAATACACCCTTGTAGATGTGGTGAGGAGGCCATTATAAAATCTAAATTGGGAACACCCCTAAACGATGACATACATTTCATAAAAGTTACAGAGACATTTAAGTTTTTTTTTTATTCACCTTTATTCACCCAGAGAAACAAAAGACCCAGCAACTGTCTCCCCTCGAAAGCATGTGCCTTGCCCAATGGCACATAAAGACTGGTAAATGCGGCAGATGAGTGTCACTCTGTCAAAGCACCCTCCTCTATTCTCCAAGCTGTCAGTTAAACACTCATCCCTCCTCCTCCCCCTCTCTCCACCCTGGTTGTTCAAAACAATAAACGTCTATGGATCGCAGCTTTGATTTGGCTCGAAGGAGGAATGGCGTCCTGTGTGTTTGATTTGAGACGATATTTATCATAATTAGTGACAACGGGTCAGAAAACACAGCAGACATGATGAGGAGAGAGACGCCATGGAGCATTCATTTCGTATCAGGCTTTGTGTGAAGAAGGCATAGGCTAATGTGAGCTAGGGTTGACTGTGCTCTGCTATGTTCTCACTACTTCCGCCTATATGTTTTTTCATCTGCATCTGTTTGTGTGTTAGTTAGCAGGACTACACAAAAATCACTTCCTTTAACAATAGGGCATTATGCCACATTTTTGTGAATTTTCCAAGATATAACAGTCTTTAAAAAGAAATATCTGTAGAGTTCTTATATCTATAATCAGCTCAATTTTGTGCATATGATCCAGATTTTCTGAGTATTTTAATGGGTGATCTTAAGTCTGTCTAGAGCAAGGGTGGGCAAACATTTTGACTCGCGGGCCACAATGGGAAAAATCATTACATGAAAGGATTTGGCCTTTAACAAGTAGCAAAGCAATTATTTACAAGGCAATTTAACAAAAACTCGTCTTCGGAGAAAGGCTTGCTAGCCTTTGCTATTTCGAATGCCATCAAAAAACTTGCCTTGGTAGTTGACTCTTGAATCGCAGATTGTCGGTGAAAATTTTTTTGCTGAGTCTGTAAATTAGCCGCCAACCTCTGAGCCGTAGCCGCCCGTTCTTGCGTTGACTGCTTGCTAGCGTAGTTAGCATGCTTCGTAGCAAAGTGAAGGCTGATGTTGTACTCCTCGAAAACTGCGACTGTTTCTCGGCATATCAGGCATACAGCCTTCGATTGGACTTCAGTGAAAAAGTATTTTGTTGTCCACTCCGTGTTAAACACTCGGCACTCGTTGTCCACTTTTCGTTTCCTTGATCCGCTCATTTTACAGGAGGGCTCACAGGGCAAAGCGAAAAAGTGTCGGGAGATCATGTGCCCTTTCGAGCCCTTTACACCACACTCCCGGTTAAACTTAATTTAGATGACGCTTTTATCCAAAGTGACTTACAATAAGTTCATTCAACACAGAGGGAACAAACCCAGAACAACAAGAAGTAAGAAAGTACAATAAAGCAAACCTACAAAGTGCTATAAGTAAGTGCCACTTTTTTTTTAAATATTCGGACAAGTATAGGGCCCGTGGGTGTACTTTGCCCATGTCTGGTCTAGAGTCACTGTATGGTACCAAATAATCCTTTCATCTATATCAGCAAATTTATATTTTGTCTTTGTTTAATGTATACAATTTCTGTTTAAATGGTAGATGTATCTGATCCAATATATACATGCAACATGGTGATAAAGAGGCCAATCAGCCTTGGTGGAGGTGTGTGCTCCCCTTGTGCCCTTCTAGATTTGGTTTTATTTTCTAAGTTTGTTTTTGTCTTAAGTGTATGACTTTACTCAACCATTCCATGGAGCATGTTGAAAGAACCAGTAGCCTCCTCCCCCGTAGTTCACAAACACCATCACTGTCAGGGCAAATCTACAAAGACGGTACAATGAGTAAGCCATATTTAGTAAATCAGTAATAATGGGATTAACCTTCATGCACCATCAAGGAGTAAATGAAGGACAGGCTAGTCAATATTACAGTTAAAAAATGACAAATGCATAATAGTTTTCTAATATTTTCTAATCATCTTCTAAAAATCCAACAATACTTTAATTCTGATTAAAAATTTAACTTCTGAGTTACAGGTAAAGAGGCACACTCCAAATGCAAGCTAATGCAATCTAAGCATTATGAATCACTCAGGAAATGAACACTTGTCCTCTGGATCTCCTCAAGCAGAAGTGCTGACTAAGCCTTTGCAGCTAATATATGATACACTTTATACTTTAGCACTGGCCACGGCTGCTGAAACACTGCACACGTGATGGAGTGCTCCACTGAATCAGACGCTGGAGGAAAATAAGGTGTTTGCGTTGCATGTAAGGAAAACGACCGGGTGCCATTACACAACACAAACTTGCAGGGGAATGTAAATGGAGCATGGTGGATGCAGCTGGTTGCTCCGAGGCAGATTTCTACCTTTCATCATCCTAAATACTTCAGGTTATGCGTCTGATTCATGTGTTGTTAAAAAAAAAAAAAAAATCATAAGAGGATCTTTAAGAGGCAAAACAAGATTAGTACAACCTCTAGGAACGAGATGGCCTGATAAGGAGCAGTGTATCTGCCTCTGCCTCCTCTTGTTTTTCTGCCTAGATTAAATTAAGAGGTGCACCAAAGCCATTACTGCTCTTTTAGCCCCAACCTGCTGATACAAGATTTTAATCGGCCACTATCATCTCAAAAGGGGCTCTTTAGGTAGACTAAACCGTAGTGCATGTGTCCATGTGCTCATTTTTCTCTCGCTGCCTCCCTCACACACACACACACACACACATACACACACACACACACACACACACACACGCACGCAGGCTATCATTTAATTTTTGACGAACATATCCATTAGTTGCCATAGTGACAAAGACAAAGGATAAATAACTAGCCAGATGAGACCTGGTGAAAGTCACTGCTGTGTCGTGGCGTATTGGTCATCTTTTTGATTAAAACACTCTGGGTGTCTGATTTGGAATAAGAGCTCCATTATAAGCAGATCACATTAGGAATGCCACACATGTAAGCACACGTTTTACCTGCTAATTATGATAAAGGGGAGCTAAAAAGACCTAATTATTATTATGTGTACTGAGATCAATTTGTTTCATTTTGCGGCAAAGTTAATACACAAACAGATAATGTCCAGGCTGAAGCACCACAGGCGTGTTTTCTTGGTTCCTAATCAGGTTTAAGTGTTGAATATCCCTATAAAGCTCTCCATTGAACATTTGTCACTTCGGTAATAGACCTAATTCATGCCTGCATGATTTATAGTTAACAGATTATAGACAGACGTGTCTGTAATGCAGTGACAAGTGGTTATGACTGACTGATCTGAATCCCTGCACATGTATTACCAATTATAATATTAGCTGGGAACATTTCTGTTGCAAAATATCTGCAGAGTATTGAGTTACTTGCAGTGATGGAGATATCAAGTACATGGACACCCAAACTAGTCAAAATAAATGACTACTAGAGTGGAAATACCAGGGGTCCTTTGAGTGGCCAAACATCAGAGCATATTTGAAACCGAATCGGAAGGAAAAACTTGGAGCTTAGTCAAAATAAGGTACAGAATGAATCAGCCACCTGGTGTTAAATGCAATTCATTGTTTTGATGTAATAGTTGTTTATTCTGTCGCATGGCACCACTAACTACTGACGGTGCGATTTTCGACAGTGAGGGGACCAGCAACAGGCTTTTAGCAAGGCGGCACAAGATTAAAATCCAGATCCTTTTAGAAAAATTAACGTGCAACTACAACCCCACAGTTCTCTGTATATCATGTCAGCGGAGGCTGAGCAATGATCAGAAGAAAAAAAAACGACCAGCTCACAAGAAAAGCCTTTTGCCTTCAGAAATGTCTCAGTATTTATGGCAGATGACTGATGCGTCTGCTTTCTGTAGAAAGTTGTTACTTATCAGGGGTATGGACCATAAGTCACAGAGCTGAGGAGGCACACACAGCGTTAACCCTGAGTGCTGAGTCACAGTGTGATTAAGTGGGTTGTCAGGAATGAGAATTTCCAATATTCCCAATCAGGATATCAATATGCGACAAGTATTTGTAACCCTGGAGTGACATTTTGGCAAACAGGATTGAACAGTGCTGCGGTAGCAAGTGCAAATAAAAGGAAGGGAAATTGAAATGTATCATTTCATGGAAACCCTGTTATGGATGTTTCCAACCAATTCAGTCCAAGGTAAATAAACTAAGTGGTATTTTGAATTTATCACATATGCACGGTGGTTTCAGGCGACGCTTCGTCCAAAGGAAAGCCACAGATTGAGAAGACGCCAGTCGTCCCCTGGATCCTGCCTCTGTGCCGCTGGATTTCCTCTCGCTCTCCATTTTGGCAGGAGATCTATGACCCTGTGGATGTGTGCTGATATGTTGACGGTAATATTACATCAATTACTTGGCGAGGGGGAGGTCAAAGCCACACCAGCATCCTGTTTCCAGAGAGGCGTGCTTTGTGTCTACCCCCAGGCCACAATTAAGGCGAGCAGGGAGCCCAGATTCAATCACATGCATCACTCCTGTCCAACAGAAACACACTGTTCCAAACCCGAGACACACCGATATCACAAATCATGCCCAAAGCTATACTGCCTGATAACAAAAGCTTGGGGGAGCATGTGGCCAGACTGTGACCCCTGTAATTGTTCGTTATGCCGGGCCTGTAGATGTTCATCATGCCACAGACCGCTCCAGAAAGAATTAGCATGTGAGCGAGCAGCATGTGGTGATGCACTGATAAACAGGGTTGTTGTTGATAGACCACATACCCTCGGAAAGTGTCCAGTGAGCGTAGACGAGTTGGTTTGGCTTCGGTGGGCTTGTGCTCAGCTTCAGAAGAATCTGCTCCGTCCTGTAGAGACAAACAGCGGTGAAATAATGTCATGACCTGATGATTTACCTACCACACACTGAGTGGCTACTGTTTGATACCTTATGTTAAATCTTTGTTGTTTCATCTTTCCTTTGTGTTCGCAGCTAATCTCTGTGAGCAGTTGTTCACCTTTTCAGAAATGTGTTAAAGCATTGATAGATATCAGAGCAGCTAGTTGAGTAAATATATTAAAAAGAAAACTGGAAACATTTCCCTTTACTTCAGCCTGTACCTAGATCTTGCACTTACTTTTTATCACTGTCCTTTCTGTTTTTAAGCATTTTTATTATAGCATTGTATTTATTTGTATTTCCTATTATTTAAAATGTCATTTTAACATGTTCTTATATTACTTAAAATCTGTTCTTTTATAATTTACTGTTCTGTTACATTTTAACAGGTTTTTATTTGTATTAACAGGTTTTTATTTGTATCTATGTTGTGTATAAAGCACTGAGAGCTGCACTTATTGTATGAGAGAGGCTATACAAATTAAGTTTATTAGAATCATTAATATCATTATTACACGATTGTATGGTCTGTCAAAATACCATTGTACATGTACCATATACTCTCAAAGATACCATGGTATCTATAACTGAGCCCTTTCTAAATATATGTAGTATTCTAATGAAACATTAATACAAATCTATTAATTAGTGCATCTTTAAACACTTCAGCACTTTTTTTTCTCAGTAGCTCCCTTACTTTGCCTCATGCTGCTTTGAAAACGTACACATCAAATGACCTCTTTTAATAGCTGTTAATTAGCTAGTTCTGCTGATCTTCATTCAATTTTAATTACCCTCTTTTATACCAATGATTGATTATGATTAGATTATATTTAAAGGATATTTGTTGCAGCTACAATAGCTACCAATATGTCTAATGCAAAAATCAATTTATAGATTTTATGTTACAGTGATTGTTCTGAGATGTAAAAACATTGACAGGAACAAAAGTCCAGATTGACAAATTGCTCATAACCCTTGAAAATCCTGTTGAGCCTCTCTATGTTCAGGGTCATTCTGTGTGCAGGGTGCTGGAGCCTCATTTCCCCCCCATCGCTGTGAAGGCAGCATTGAGATGGCTCTGGCCTGTTGCCCTCTCAGTTGGATTAGCCTGACTCACTGGCCCCTATGCAGCAGTTTAAAGAGCCAGAGCAGGAAGACACCCGCACTAATATGTTTTGATGGATCTGCTTGCCATAAAGACGCCATATGGGAGACCGAGGCCTCTTGCTCGGAAGAATGAGAGGAGCCATTCATGCTCACCAAAAAACACACAGCAGTTCTTGCGATCGAGCAAGCTGATTGGACGGACACGACGCTCTGCTCTATCGCTTGTATGTTAGTCTGCAGTACAACTGGCTCCGCTAACATTTGTATCAATCATTCCATTAGTGTCTCCCAAACGGCTGGAGTCTCTGAGCAATTTTGGTATGCATCTCAGGCTGCGGAGATGGCCAACGAAAATAATTCTATTGGATCAAGGCAATGTTAATGTTAGATTGCAATAGAGCTTAAAGCCAGTCATTTTCCTGCAGAGGAAAACGAAAGATGGGGCAGTTATTTTGCATTGTGTTACTCTGAATGCTTTAAATTGCGTAAAACAAAACAGGAATTTAAGGAATAATGAGATTAAACGAAAATTAAATAATCATATTGTGGGTTTAATCCTGCATCTTGAACAAATTTGCACGGCTGAGAAGGGACTACCACCTTAGGACTCGTTTAATGAGAATCCTTTGATTGGTTTATGATTGATCTGCATCTAATCAATCAAATCATGCATCTGTGTCATCTCACTGTGTGTATGAAGATATTAATCATCAGCGGCAGCGCTTTACTTACATTATCCACTGAGTACTGAGTGCATTGGCAGCAAATGGTCTTAAAAAATGTTGATGTACGACGCCTCCTGTAAAAAGGACAAGTCTGGGGTGTCTGGTTCTGATGGGGGAGTAATGAGAGCTGAATCATTGTGGATGAGGTGAAAGGCACATGGGTACCTGTAGATGTAAGGTGCTGCGACGACCAAGAGGGTGATTATGGCCAGTGAGAGAGCTGAAACCACAAGAGCTGAGGGAACAGAAGAGAAAACGCTCATGTTTACAAATGGAAGTTGTGTAATCAAACAGCTCGTCATGGCCTCTGTGTCTGGACGTCCATGTCTAGGGGCTTTACGTGTCTATCAGAATAGAATCAGACTGGGGATAAAAGGCCTGATAAACCAGTCTGTACTGCCTGCTGTACTCGCCTCCTGACGCCACTGTGGGAATCAAACAGTGTCAAAGGGGATCCCTCAAGTGACAAAGAAGAGCCTAATGGAAACTCCTGGTCGATCCATCATCGGGCAATCACTGCGGGTAATCTAAGACTACGATCATTTGAAGTGGAAAATGTAAGACTACACTGGGGTCCGGATGAAGAACTGTATGAGGGGCCACAAAAACAATGAATGGTTTTATTATTTGCAAAACAAATATAGACATTTTCCTTGATGATTGAAAAACCAAAAACACATGTTCCTGAATCTGTATCACTACAGACAGAAATATTAATAAAGATACTAATCAAGCTAAATACTACTTTTTTTTTCTTCATTCTTAAAAATAGAAAGTTGCACAATTACCTCTCACCCATCGGTCCCAACAGCATTGAAATAAAAATGAGACATTGGACAGCTGTGGCAATGATTATAAAACTATGACACATAGGCTCAGGTCTCAGGAGATATCAATATGCTCTTCTTGCGTCAAACTACGGAGGAAACACAGGAGCGGCGGGTGCCGTGTTTGTCCTCAGTGGAAAAACAAACATAAAGAGATACCATTTGAACCTGAGCTGAATCCACACTACGACATCCACTCGGAACAAAGCGTGATCTTTCCTGGCATCTCTGGTGTCTGCTCGTAAAAACACCATAAAGCTCTCGGCATCCCTGTAACAGCCATGCTCCCTCCATGAGTCAGAATGAATAAAAGCAAATTAATGGACGTATTTGAAACAACCACATCAAGGTCAGTTCGTCAATACATTTGCTCAAGTCAAACACTTAATATGAGTCAATATCTTGGATTTTCTTAGAAATAATTAAGGCCCCAGGCAGGTGACTGTGGTTTGTGGTACAATGCAGAATACAGTACTAACGTGATTAAAGGCTGGATCTGATAGCGGCCGCACAGAAATACATCCGTGAAGAACACTGCGCCCAGAAAATGACCTCACGAAGGCCAGCGACCAATCAATGAGAGACACTGAAGTAAACTTTGAAATTCCCCAGCAGGGCAACTCTAACCGGTCTGGAGCTGCTGACCAGACCATTACTTAAGCTGAGCAAGTCCTACAGGGAGTTTGTATAATCACCGGTCTGTGGAGCTAATGGAAGCTCATCATACTGTGAGGGGTGCAGTCACACTGACCATATATCTGCTGGGATAATGGCTACTTGGCCTTAAAAGTCTGATCTACAACATAATCTGCAATATTGTTAAGTAGAGTGTACATTATGGAGAGAGACGCTTTCAAAATCCCATTACGCCCTAATCCTTCCACACTCCCTAATGTATTACCCACAATCCCCCACTCGCGGAGCCAGGCCTTCAAAACAAACAAGAGAAGCTTCTCTTTTTATCCCTTTTCAAGAAACCTTGTCTTATTTGATCAATACACATCATGTCCCCAGAGATGGATGAGAGGTCCTGCTCAGTGGACGAGGCCGAGCCGAGGGATTCGGCTCTTTGCTGACTCAATTAAGCAGAGAGCGGATCAAAAGGCTCGACCTGAGCCTGGACACATGTTCTCTTACTGTCAGGTGTCTCAACAAGGCAATCCCATTCACTCTCTAGTCATATTCTCCATCAGTGTTGTGCACTTACGCAGGTATGCGTTGTTTGGTCTTTTGGCCACAGTGTGAGCACAGCTGGGATCACCGGTGGCTTCTGACATCTTGATCCAAACAGAGTAATGACCGCCTTCTCCATACTCCTGACTCCACCTGCAACCAAAAACAAGTGAAAACCACTTAACACTGCAGGCTGCTTTTATTTGATCCCCTCTGAGATTGTGTTTCATCATATGAATACATGTAGTTATTGTTCTGCCTATCTTTTGCCACACAGCTCTGCAGCACCACCTAGTGCCTTTGGACCCAAAGTGCTTCCCCATAGGTCCTCCCACCATCTCCAGTTTCAGGCACCCAAAACATGCATTACATGCTCATATTGATCCACTGTTCGGATGACATACTAGCTATCACTTGGAGTGTTATTTCAAAGGCAGAAGGGAATCAATAGCAGCACAGTCTGGTTAGAGACCTCAGCATTGATCGGAGAGGCCCTGGAGCAGGCTTCAGAGAGCGCCAGAAAAAAGCACCATGCAGGAGCCCGTCATGTTGCAACTGAATCCCTGGCCCCATGTTTACGGGTGACCCCCAAATGGAAAGCTCTGCCCCGGTATCCCGTCAGCCCTGATTGTTTATAAATATGGCGACTGTCTCCTCCAGTTAACGTCCCCGCTGAGGTTTCCACAGCACGTGTGGCTTTAAAGCTTTAAAGAGCCCTTTTCATCAATACTGGAATGTCGGGTCTTATTAGCCCCAAAAAGGCTCCCGATCGATTAGTGGAGAGGTGGTTTAAGGGAGGGCATCACTCAGGTCCAGAAAGCAGGTCAGGGTGACTCCCCCAGCCCTGTAAATAATCACACAGACTGCTGATGCCACCACACTAGATTACGTCTGCAGACAAGAGCGATACACTCCCACAGACAGGGACTTTATGGGGGAACAGGGAGCAAATCAGCAGTTTTACCTCTGTGTGCTGTAAATTGACAACTGGTTTCATCCCATTGATGTTTATTGAGAATATTAGACTGGTGGTCACCTGCACAGAGTTGAGTTCCTGGTCTGCGGTTCCACCCGCACAGTCAGAGTCAATTTGGTGCTGATCACCACAGATGCATTGTTGTTGTTGGGTTTCACACTGGCCAGATGCTGGTACACACACTGAGGAGGAAAAACTGACTTGAGAACAGCTGAAATACTGAAATAACTGGTCTTCATGGGGTCACAAGAAAAAGGTAAAAAGGTCATTATGAGTCTAGAGTGAAAAATAAATTCGTAAAGAATATAAAAGATATATCTAATTTGTATAAGTATGACAGGTGCAAAAAGACAATATGCAGAGCAGTAAAACAAATTTGTAGAGTATATTGAGCTAGCAAAGTCATCATTTGAAAAATTGAAAATCTGATGCCATAAAGCAATTTTTTTAACTGGATGTAGCTATTCCTATATTTTGCCATAAACAAAAATCAAGATAAGTCAAGAAAATAAATTATAATGCAAATTTCCTCTTCAAAATTCCATTTTCTTTTTAGAGTACTGGGTTTCCCCTCCTCAGGTCTGTAAAATCTCTCAATCTCAAACAGCATTAAATGAAAGAAAACATGCACGGTCATTCCAAAACTTGTGATACTGGTTGGATTTAAATGATCATAAGCCAAAAACGCTTTTGAATGACTGATGTAGTTGATGTTAGAAAAGCTGGGAACCTATAAAGTTACTTACAAAAATGCAGAGAGATGGTAGATTTGATCATCCTTAAAACTACGGCTCTCACATCTTAAAAATCCATGTAAGCAGGGCCGGGTCTAGGCAGGGGCAAGAGGGGGCCTGGCCCCCTCAAATAAATGTTGTGCCCCCTCAAACTAAATAGGGTTAGGGTTAGGGTTAGGCACAATGCCCCCTCAAGATTTGTGGCTGCCCCCTCATACATGCCTGTCTTGACCCGGCCCTGCATGTAAGTGGCTCTCTTATGATTTTCCACATGAAAGTCTGTTTACTTGGTACAGAGCATATCTTTGTATAATTTATTTTGTGCGTCTGAAGGGAACTTTATCAAATCTGAGACATAAACCAAATGGATTATCTTGACTTCTGACAAAAATAAAACCTGAGACACGTGAGATTTCAAACTGTAAGTACATCTAACGAAAGTGCTGCTGCATTATGGGAAATGTAGCAGCGTTTTATAAGCTTAACTTATTGTCTGGATATCACATTTTGACCATTCATGTTTTTTCTTTTTGGTTTTAACTTTGTCTTGTGTGAGTCTCCGGAGCTCTGTGGCCACTGGAAGGATTTGAGTAAGGAACATTTCAAATCAAACTTGACAGAAGTCACACTGTTGACTTCCTGAGTATGTGAGGGGTTCTGTGGGCATCGTAGAATATTGACTTATTCATGTGTTAGTAATCGGAGGAATCTGCGGAAAGACAGACAGATAGAAAGACGAGAAGGGAAGAGACAGTATAACGTCTTTACCTCGTAGCAGTGATCAGACGTGTAGAAAACCTGCACCTCTTCTTTCAGCTGGTTATGAAAAGTTAACAGAGCCTGGTCCATTCTCAGACTGGGCCCTGTAATGGTTTGATGATTTACAGCTGGCACACAAAGCTTTTTGAACATCATAAATATGAGATAGCAGCCACCATCATGATCACAACACTGACTCTGCGTTAATGACTGAGTGAGATCAAACATCTGAAACGTCTGTTTTGTCAAGATTAGATTTGAACTTTGATGACACGAACCAAGCACTGATATGCGATGCTCAAAATAACACAGATACTTTTTGGTTTGAAGAAGAGGCTTCTCCTGTTAGAATCAAACGTAAACAACCACATTATTAACAACCACAGATGAATCACACGAGACTCACCTGAACTGACGTATTGTCCAGAGCTGCTGCCTGCAAGTATTAATAAAGTGAAACTTGTTTGTAGCAGTATCCTGAGCTCCTTCATGGTGCTGCCTGAAAACATGACAAGTAACTGCTCATCTTTATAACTCTTACACCACTATAACAAGCGGTCAAAGGGCAAAACCTAGAGGGCATGGTTCCTATTAACCAGGGCTAGCCGATAGGGCCAAAAATTATGTCAAGATAAAAATGTTTGTACATATAGATAATTATCAGCTTAAATGTCACATTGTTATTGTTTCTTTTAAGTTTAAAGAGCTAAAACATTTGAGAAATCAGAGGTAGATCAATTACGTGTTATACCTCCTCACGTGGTTTATACAATGCATAAGCAATATATAAAACAAGAATGATTGATAGCTTGTCCTAATTTTTTTTGCAAATGTATATATGTTTGTGTGTGTGTGTGCGTGTGTGTGTGTGTGTGTGTGTGTGTGTGTGTGTGTGTGTATATTGTAGAGGTCCAACATAGTTTGCCCAGGAGGAAGAGCGGGCCATCCACTGGTGGCTAGAGAGTCGGTAGTTTGATCCCAGTCACCTCCATTCTGTGTTCTTGGGCAAGACACTGAACTGAAAGAGAGAATGGTGCACATTAATACTGTATAAATGTGTTTGTGTGAATGGGTAAATGGTCAAAACTGTACTGTAGAAAAACTTTATATAAAATACAGAACATTTACATTTCCAAGCACAATTCCTCAAACCTAAGTGCTGCTTTTCTTTTCTAATCAAAACACTAGTACGCAGCAATCTCATTTCCTCATCCAGTCAACTGTTAAACGCTGAGCACTTGTCACATCCTCTCCCCTCCTCATTTAATTAAGCAGTTCATTTCCCCGAGCGCTCGATGAGACAGATGAGTTCACCGGGCCAATCTCTCAGGAGCACCTCATTAACCTTTGACATGAACTCTGCTGGAGAGCAGCGCTCACTTTAAATCTGCTGTCCTGCTAAACAGAGACATTATTCATTTTGGACATAGTGGACTATGACTGGGAAGTTTAAGTTCATGTGTACAAACAATATGAGACAGATTGTTAAAGAGGTGTCTTCGTCATTTCATGAACAAAGGCCAGTGCAACTGTGTGTTGACTGCTGCTACAGCAGCTGGCCTCAGGCAAACCTTGCGCAACAGTTTATGATTAAACCCATGTTGACAAGAGGGGGTGCGGCCAATCAGCTGGGAGGATTTCTGTTCAGGCTTCTGCAGGGGCAGCTAGGAAGGACCCACAGCTCATATGTGGGATGGTTTCATTCCAGTGGCTCTCAGTGTCTGCCACAGCAGATTTACCTCTGTGCAACCAGGGAGCTGAGACCGAACCTCCTCTGTGCATGACAACACTCTGCAAACATGGTGAGTACACAAACAGCACCGTGTGCCACACCTGCTACACACACACTGACCCACCAACCTGTTGATATCTACTTCATCTGCTATTCTCAAGCTACACCAAATCAAGTGTTATTGCAGACTGAGGAAAATATGTTCCTTTTTATATGTTTGTAGTTATGATTTTCCATAACTGAGAATGACATAAGCACATTTTCCTGTGTCTGGAGCCCCTGGTTGTGATGAGGATAAGTGGTTCTCGTGTGTGTGTGTGTGTGTGTGTGTGTGTGTGTGTGTGTGTGTGTGTGTGTGTGTGTGTGTGTGTGTGTGTGCTGTCCATTCGCTCCACAGATGAAGCAGATTAGAGCGTTGCTATGATACGTGTTGGTGTCACTGCTCTGCTCCAGGCTGTGGTCATGTGGTCCGCGTGACCGCCCATCTGGGGGAAAAGCCTTCAGCAGATCCTCCTTCATTCTACAATACAGTCATGTTAATGTTGCGGGATCATGGAGGCTGAATGAATTGACCTCAGAAACATGTGACCCTGCATCATGAGCCGAGGCTTTACAAGCTGAAAGATCCAAAAGGGATCCCCACCCCCTCCCTGCACCCCCCACCCACACATACCTTTGAACCAGGAATGCCGACTCTCATTGTTTCCAGATGGGACCCAGTGCAACCAATCACAGTTTGTGTTTGTGAACTGCCCCTCTAAAATCTGCTCTGCTGGTTGCCTCTGCTCTGTCCCACCAGGCCGGTAAGATCCAGAGTCTGACTGAAGAGGAGAGGACCCACCTGCTGCCCCTGCTGCGCAACGCCCAGTGGGTGGAGGTGGTGGGGCGGGACGCCATCTACAAAGAGTTTGTGTTCAAGGACTTCAATCAGGTTTGTAATGTGCCATTTCTCATAGGCTAGTGCCTCACTCAATAAACACGAATTCAGGACATGATGTTCCTTCCTTTCAGGCGTTTGGCTTCATGTCCAGAGTGGCTCTACAAGCAGAGAAGATGGATCATCATCCTGAGTGGTTCAATGTCTATAACAAGGTATACAAGTCTGTTTCTGTATCTATGTTAAGGTTTCTTCACTGGTTTTTGAAGCACTTCAAGGTTGCATATACTCCCAGGTATATGAACCAGTTCAGCTCCGACAAGACGTTAGTGAGGCAGCTTTGAGTTTTTAAACACTCTAGCTGAACTTGAGAGCATCTGGAAGTGTTGAAATATTCAATTCAAGCTTCAAACCTATCCCTTTAACCTGGCTTTTGATTAACTTTGGTCTGTAATGATTATATTAGTGCATCTTTACTTAAAATGTTGTCTGTTCCTTTTATGATATATATTTCCAGATGATCACATTAGTCTCTACTATGCTGGCCTGGATTAACACTTCCAACATAATCAACATAAAGCAAAACCCCTCAGCTATTCACACAAAGGAAAGCAGATTGTAATATTCACAGGTGTCCCACCTCTTTCCTCTGTTCCCTCAGGTCCAGATCACTCTGAGCACCCATGACTGTGGAGGCTTGTCCCAGCGTGACATCACGATGGCCACCTTCATCGACCAAGCGTCTATGATGTGACCGACAGACTTTCAGTCATTTTAAGAGTGAAAACTGAAGAAGAGGAAGTCACCTGAAAAACCCTCAGATTATGAAGCAGTTACTTTCACTTCATTGTGAGCAATGTAGCCGTCTGCAAAGGGTCCAATGTGTTTTTGAAAATATGCTGTTGTTGTCGCACATGGTGAAAAGGAGATTATTGGCCAAAGAAAATGGTAAAAGAGTATGTTTACACGTTCAAGTCTAAAAGTTCCAAGTAACAGCCATTCCAGTTGTAATTACAAATAACCTTCAAAATGGTGTATGTGTCCCTTTGTGCCTTCTTGTACTTAAATGTCAGTAAAAATCATATTCTATTCTCAGACTGAATGAATTTAATTGAAAACACAAATGTGTCTGTGTTAACTGTTAATCTGTGTTGGCTGGGAATCATTTGCTGGGAGAAACCATCAGATGCTTACTATCAATAGATTCATGCTGACTTAAAGAGAGACTTGATGAAATCTTTTAAACCTCATACATTCAGCAACATACGTGTCATGACACACAGAGGGGCACACAAGTCTTAAAGTGGCTGCCAAAGTTGATAATAGAGGGTAATGCTTGATACCGGTATATCAGCTCTTATAGTCTATCCATAATCCCTTTAGTAAATAACTAAAAAGACAAAAACTAGAAGTAGAGGGCATGTCTCTGCCGAGGCCTGACGGTCCCCTTAAATTCAATCAAGCTGCACCAAATTTCACACACTTATCGACAGTTCCTTAAATGAGCTGGATCCATGAATTACTCCCTTGGAAATGCAAAAACTTTTGAAAAAAACACCCCATCTCACAATGTTAGATTAACAGGAAAACCATTATTCCTGGATTCCATGCCAAAAGCTAAGGGGTTCTTCCCTGACCAATACCGCACCCTTCTACCAGGTTTCGTGGTTATCTGTCAAGTAATTGTTGCGCAATCTCACTTACAAGCGATAGGGGTGAAATACCTGATCATGATTAGAGAAACTGCCGAGAGGTTATTGCTTATGATCACTACATTATATTACCAAGGTACAAGAGATGTTTTCTTTTCAGACTTTTAGACTGTTTTCTGTACTGGAGAGGAATCTCTGACAATGACTTGCTCACACAGGAATCTTCATTAAAAGTTTTTATTTAAAAGAGATTTCTTAGCCATTCAATCATCACAATTGTCTCCAAAGCAAACAGGATGAGTCATTGCTGGAAAAGCCCTTGTCTTCTTTGCACAGGCATAAGTTTCCACATCCTGTCACAGGCTGCAGTATTAAAGGATGAATGGATGGATAGTACGAGCTTCAACCGTTAGTGGGGGGGTTACGGTCTGTCTTCTGTCATCAGTCTTACAACCAGGCAAATGACTAAAAGATGGAGGGGAAAAAAATCCCTGCACATGTAATAACCTACATACATTCATGTCTCATCTCTTTTATAACTGTAAGTAAAAACACAGTTTCACGAAGAAAAATAAAAAGACTCACAAATTAAGTGTCTAATAAACACAAATGGTTAAATTACACCAACAAGGTTGACGAGCCACCATTCAACACTAAGCTTCTGATATAACGCATCTCTTCAACATTAATAGTGGAGCATTCCCCTTCGTTACTCATTCATAAAAAGGAAAAGTTACGTATTGCACAAACATGGAAGTAATTTCATGGAAACACAATTTCAACAAGCAATATTAGGAAAGCACATGAAATAAAGACAAGGTCCTTTTGGTGTGATACTATGCTTGGTTAGGTTATTAGCCTTTAAGTGAAGGTGTATGTCCACATTCATACAGTGACCTCCATCACAGGGGATATCTGTTTGCTCTTCGTATGAGGACACTTGCATCTCACATTAGAATATCGTGAAATCTCTGACAAAGTTTTGTGTATTATCGAACATACTTTAAAGAAGTTGGACATTTCTGGATTGTAAATCCCTTTTTTGACTGATCTTAAGAACTATTTGAATATTTTTGAAAAGTGCGCCTAATAAATCTAGAACATTACTTAATACAATTTTTATTAACTTTTCCACGACATTCTATTTTTTTGAGATTCACCTGTGTATTTAAGAACACTTTATTAAATGCCTGAACATTCTGAAGCTCCTGTTAGATTAATGGAAAAAACAGTGACCCTGTTAGAATGTGTTTCAGTGGATGAATCATTTGCATTGAGTAGAAACTGAGGTAGATTGAATTAGGAGACAAATGATTAAAACAATGTAGCACAGAGGCAGACTGCTGATTACTACTACTGCTAATTGATAATAAACAGTGGACCATGGCCTTCAATCCAGTCTGATAAAACATTTTAACTTTCATTCATGTCCATTACAAGCCAACTGCTGTGAGGAAGTCTGAGAATATTTAATAATTAAAATAAGTGGCTGATGTTTTCCTGCTGTAGTTATTATTTCTCCTTATTTCAATTTGTGAATATTGCATGACATTAAAAGCTCCAACTATCGAAATCTTTCTCCCTGTGTCTACAAATCCACAGGCTATTTTCCAGAGATAATGTGATGAGGATAACAAAAAGCCTGAGTCATACCTCCACATGCAGAGCCAGTCTAGAGCAGTGCACCAGATGTCCCGCTAGAGGGCAGCACAGCATTTCTAACAAGCTGGGGAGGGTGAGCTGAAATGTTCTGGAGTTTGTAATAAAAACGGAATGGTTTCATGGTGAAATCACTGTTAAGATCAGATTGTGAGAGATAGATGCATTTAACAAAAGTTACCATTGAATTGAGTGTTAAAAACATATAACAACTCACACTCTTCAACGACAGTGAGTTAATCAAGTAAAATGACAAAAGCGTGTTTGGAATCTGTCACTTCTCTGTGCTGTTAACGGACAGTGTTACAACGATTTGCCCCAAATGAAGATGGCTTGTGCTTCACAGATGTTTACAGGTGTTTTCATGTGTTGTAGGTGTGCAAGATAAGGCAACTGTTGAGTGATTAACTCTGAGCTCTGGGGGAGAGGCGAGCATGCAGTCGGGCACCGAGGAGCCGATCCTGTTTCAGTGAGCTTTGCCGTTGCCGTTCATGTGGCTGGTGCTCGTCTTGGGCACCTCTGTGCTGTAGAGACAGTCGAGGAAGCCTTGGGAGATCTCTGTCACCATGGATCTGTCTGGGATGGACTGGGCCATGCCGTAGATCGCTCCCTGAAACGGCAGGAGGACATGACTGAGCTCACAAGTGCACAGTTTAGATAACAGCAAATAATCTTGGTCTATAGGTGTGGAACTGCAGACCTCACGGTGCCTCAGGGCTTGTAAACATGAAGTTTAATATTACCTTTGAGTGATTGAGTTAGCTGTGGGCTACAACATGACACCCAACTTGTTAACATATTGTAAAGTGCAAAGCAGCAGAACTATGCTGAGTTACTGTAGATCTTCATGTCTGCAGTAATAGACATTGATGTGCAGTTTGAGAGGATTTATGGACATTGGAGATGCTGATATTCTCAGAAAGTGTAGGTCACCATTAGTAAAGATAAAACAAGGGAAAACATAGTTTCTTCAATATAACAAGACACCCTGGAAAAACCTGGTTTATGTGAACTTAAATGAGAGAAAATAGTTTTTGTGGTGCAGGACTTTACACTGCATGGGGTTTGTTTTTATTTCGGATATTTAGTTGAAGGTATTGTTTCATTCAGCGTTGCGCTCCAAACAAACTGGAAGGCACAATGCAGGTTTGTGTCTCTAGGGTGGAGTTTCCACTCCATTTAAAACTGACACCCAACAACACATGCACATTTTGGCTTGTGTAGCAGAAAAACGAAATTCCACTTTTGCAAAAAGCTACAGTTTAAGTTTGGCCTCATTGATACTGTAGATGCGAAAGGTTAAACACAAACAAAAGAATATTCTCTAATTTGGGCTGAGTCCAGTTCTACAGTAAAAAAATAATGTGTTGTTTGAACTGTAGAACTGGAAACTGTACTTTACATGGACAGTAGGTATGAATTTGTCCATCATGTGACACACGTACACACCAATAAAGTAATTATCTCTTGGCCTAATTTTCTCATCAGATAACAGCCGATGGGCTCACAGATTGTTGTTGTGAAAATGTTAAAGTTCACCAGCTCTGACAGAGAGCTATATAGGGTAATAATTAAATAAATACCAATGTACTAAACTTGTGCACCATATCAGATACTCTGGTACTGTTAAATGAATCCAATACAACTGCTCTGCACCTTCAACAGTATTCAGTTGTCATTTATCACTGATATGTTAATTCAGTTTTAGCTCTAAGGTAACAGTTAGTAATTTTGTTGTATAAATTATATTCTAACATTCTGACTCCCTCATGTATGTCACCAGGACGGCCTAAAAAAAGAAACTCCTTTCTATATAATATAATTCACACATTTCTGACAATGTCAACAACAAATGAACATTATCAACTTGGGATCTAAATTGGTCGGGTGTGGAATCAGAGATATCTCACCATTCCTGTAGTTTTCTCTTTGGGGTTCTTCAGGATGATGGCGACCTGCTCCTTGACATCACGAATAAAATTATCTGCGACCTCCCCCTTTGTGTGCAGAACTGTGCAACAGATGTGGATACTGGGAAAGATGAGCACGTACAGTTGTTAGTTGTCACAAGTGAATGTATTTATCACACATATAAATCTGTAAAATGACTATCATTTGTTTTACATGTACCTGGATGGGTATTGCAGTGTGTTCAGATTCCAGCCCTTTGTCGTCAGTGCGTTAGACAGACGGAAGATATCAAACACATCCGAGCCTATCGCCACCACTGACACCTCTGGGTTCCCAAACACAAACACGCCGTCTATCTTGCCGATTCTGTCAAGATGGGAAAAACAATTCCGTAAATGAAAGTTCGTAAATGATCAAAAACGGGATAAAGATGAATCATGGTATCAGAATTTCTTGTATTGTGACGATCTGAGCGGGTTACCCTGCTGTGATTTTGCGAGCTGTGCTGATGATTTTCTTGGTGGCGTCTAAGTATCCATCCTCTCCCATGTGCATCATGGTCGCCCAGCAGGCGGCGATGATGCCTCCTGGCCTGGAGCCCGCTATCGAGGGCGAGGCGTAGATTCCGCCCTGCCAGTCCGGAGCTACGAAGTACTGGTAATGACGGTACTTTTTCTCGCTGTACAGGATCACTGAGGAACCTTTAGGGGCGTAGCCATACTGGAGAGAAAAGTCACACACGTATAGACACAATGCAGCATTAAAATAACTACAGAAAATATGGCTTGGAGCCAAGGAGATTACACATAACTTCAATGAGTATGGATTTACACATGTTACAATGTCTACAGTCAGAGTTTGCTAGGATATATCTTAATCTTCTTTAAATGAAATCTGTTTATTAGTTTTAAAACAGGAATAAAGAGCAACTCCTTACCTTGTGGGTGTCTGCAGAGATGCTGGTAACACCCTTTAACCTGAAGTCGAACGGGGCGAGAGGATAACCAGCCTTGGCCATGAAGACAATGAGGAAACCTCCGAGACACGCGTCCACATGCAGCGGGAGGTTGTAGCGTTCCGCCAGCTGCAAAACAGCGAAGGAAATCGTCAAGAGATGCGGTTTCCCTTTCTTCAGTTTGAAGCCCATTCAGAGGGAACACTGACCTTGGCTACTTCCTCAACGGGATCCATGATACCATGAGGAAACTGCGGCGCTGAGCACACGAGCATTGCCGTGTTCTTGTTGATGGCTCTCTTCATGGCCTTGAAAGAGAAGGAACAATAAGGGAGGAACTGGTGTCTAAAAATAGCACAGCGTCTGTTTCAATGCCGTTTTCTCACCTTCACGTCTACTTTCATTGTTTTATTGTCGAGGGGAACGTGAACCAGCTTCATCCCAAAGTAATGTGCCGCTTTGTTAAAGGCCGCGTGGACGCTCACAGGTGCAAGGCTGCAGAGGTTTGATCAAAACAGGAAAATACTATTAGAACTTCTGTGGGAAATACAGTTGAAAGCAAGCCTCGACACAGGCCAGTAACTGATACAGCTCATCTTACATTTCAGGGTATTTGACACCTCGCTCATACGCCATGTCTCTGTATGCCTTGCAGGCCATCAGTATGCTCTCAGTTCCCCCTGAAGTGACCTGAACAAAGCAGAAGTAAATATAAGTTAAATGAAGTCCATGTTTAACTGGCTTGTGCATTTTGTATATAAGCGGTGTCTCAGTTCAGAGGCTTCATCTTTCATAGGCTGCATTTGAAGACTGACTGCCTCACAGCAGCGCGACCAGGCTGTCCCTGAATCAAAGGCTCCAACAGGTAGACCCTTCCTGGCCCGACCTATCCCGGGAGTCAATGCACTTCAGTGACAAACCCTTTTTCAAAGAGGTAATGGCACACATGTTAAAAAACCAAGGTGCTGTAAAACGTCCTTGTCGTGTCCTACTTTAGCTCTGTTGCTAGCCAACAGCAATGAGGGCAGGAAGAGCTAGTGATGGCAATCACGGATGTCCTCTTAAGAGCAGACCGCCTCGGCCTTCAGGGCCCACTAAGACCGCCTCCAGGTCGGCCGTGTACTCTGAAGGATGCAGCCCCTGAATTGAGACACAGCTTTCTGTGTGGTGACTTACAGTTCCACAGGACTCAGGTCCGCCCTGGAAAAGCGTGCAGGCCATTCGAACAACCTCGGCCTCCATCTTTCTAACACCTGGAAATATGTCAGGGTGAAGTGGATTGCTCCATGCAAAATCTCCATATACCTTGAAGCAAAAGAAAAAAGACACAGGTTTGCATAAATATATGTACAGACACAAACGAGGGTGGCAGTAATTTCAGGGACAAACAGGAGTCGTTAATCACTTATTAAAAAAACTAACTGTAACCAACGCCAGCATTTTCAGATTTGACCCTGAATATTCAGGCTTCAGAATGTCAAAGTCCAGAGAGAAATACAAAGATGCAAACCTTCACAAGGAGTTTGGTTAGGGTTTCATCCCCCCAGTACACTGCCCCCGAAACGCAGCCTTTCTCCCACGGCACCTCATCTGCAACGACACACAGTCTGTTCAGAAATCACTGGGTTTCTTAATAATCCGTAAATACAATGAACATAGCACAAGCAATATTTAAACAAGTCTGGAATCATATCTTCCTGTTAATCAGGGGTTGACTGTAGTAACAGATTGTGAGGAAATTCATGTTAGACAGAATGATCTAAAATTGTGTTATTGTCCATTTTGTGTGTTTTATTTGTTTGTTTGTGTTGCTCTGCTTTCCTTCCATTATTTTTGATAATGTGAGTAATTCATAAGTCATTTGAATGGAAGCTGACTGGGAATAATATCAATTAAAACTTCGATCCATCCTTCTATACCCCTTATCCTGAAGCTGGAGCTATCCCAGCGGAAATTAGCCGTGAGGTGGGGTACACCCTGGACAGGTCGCCAGCGTATCGCAGGGCCAACATACAGAGACCAACAACCATTCACATTTACATCTACGGTCAAATTAAAGTCTCCAATCCGCAGAAATCTGGAGAAAACCCACACAAACACGGGGGAAACATGTAAACTCCACACAAAAAGGATTTGAACCAGGAACCTTTTTGCAACAGAGCTTCCCCAATAAAAACTTAAATGACAAAACAAATCACTGGTTTTCTCAAAAAAGTTTAGATGAGATTGACCTTCTGAACACTGGCATCTAAAAAAGATCTCCTCCTCCTTCAAATTGGCACAAGAACAGATGAGAAACCCTTCGGGGACTCGGCTCTGAAGTTAATGAACCATCAGGCAAAGCCGGGGAAAGAGCGAGGACTTACTCAGAGTCTCGTACTCTCTGATTTTGTCCAGCACTTGGCTCTGAGAGAGGCCTTTGGACGGCAACTGTTTAGTGTAGCTCATCCCGTTCTTCAAAGTGCACAGGCTGGCAGACATGTCGTCCAAAGCCTTGTTCAGCTGACCCTGAATCTGTGACAGAGAGAAGAGGGCAGAGTTAGTTCAACTTTAGTCACTGTAAGGTCCCATTTTGGGAGTTGTGAGGTGGCTGTGTATTCAAGTGCTTTGAAGTCGGAAAGAAGAAATGGACGCTGTGAAAAAAAATGACATGTACTTGTGGGTTTAGAGCATTTTAACATCCCAACTCTCTAATGAATGCATAATAACGAAGAGCAAAAAACAGGAGTCAGATGTTACAGACATAGATAATCTAAAATGTGCAATTAATCATAAAAACGTCTGTCTTGGCTAAAAAGTGGTGTGAGGAGCTTGTGAGAGATGGATGTGGAATTTGCAAGTGCCAAAAGTGAAATTTGACATTGAAAGCTACTACTTAGAGCCTAGTTTAAAATATTTTTGTAAGTGATGACATCAGAAACTTGGCAACCCAACTTTTCGAGTAGCTGCTCTGACTTGGTTGCATTCACATGAATTTTCCCCATTCAGGAAACTCATTTTTCAGATTCTACGACACCACGCGAAATCAGCATTCAAGAAACAGTAAAGAGAGTGAAAGAATAGAAGTGAAGTGAGTGGATCTCAGACTGAGCATGACAACGTGTCCTACGTGCTATCAACACAATTTTTTGATAAAGCCTGAGAGTGAGTTCTTCACTGCTGACATGATGACCAGAACTAACCCGGTGTTATCACCAGTGCGTGATGCAAAGTGTGCCAAAGGTCTAAAACTACCCCCCCCCCCCCCCCCCCCGCCTGCTGCAAACACTCATCCAAGAGTGACTCATAAAGACGGAGACAGAGTCAGTGCACATCTGCTGGGGTAAAGGAGGAACGGCCGAACTGCTGAAACTTACCGCTCCGCCAACGAAGGGTATTTTTCTGATGAGTCGAAAGCACTTCTTCTTGATTCGCGACACGAGACCTATCAGACAAAAAAAAAAAGAGTCAAATAAGCAGCTGTGGGGAAACACACGCAACCACAGATATTAATCAGCTGACTGTGAGCTGTAACCACAAGTCGTGACATGGAGAAGTGCATTGACACATTTTATTCTGCCCTGACACACAGGCAGGGCCAGTTCCCTCCGCTCTGACCAAAGCTCCGTTGCTAAGAGCTGAAGTGCAACAGAGGAATTCAACTATTGATCGATTGACAGCAGATCGAGAAAGTCTTGTTGATTGAGGGTATTTCTCAGTCACGCATGCTAGAGGGACAGGTCCAGTACCAGAGGAAAACTTTAACTAAAAAAGGTTTTCATGGGAAAAAACAATTCACCTAAGTGCTCAGACATCAGAGGTTAAACCTGATGTCAACAGTGCAGTGAATCTGACTGCAAATTACTGTATGACTCAGAAAGCCTTGTGAACATGGTCTGTGTAGCTTGAGGAGATTTTTGTCTCCTTTCATGTGTGACTCAGCAGACCCACTCTGTGCCCGTTTACCACCTACTTTCTTGCTGGAAGAGGAAGCCCTTGACCCAGACAGCTCCCAGCGTGGTCATGACGGTCACCCCGATGATCTGCCACGGCTCCAGGTCGGCGCAGCGCGAGTTGACGTGCCGCCGGCCCTCCTCCAGGTACAGCAGGACCATCTCCTTGTACACCTCCAAGGCACTCTGAACAGAGAGAGAGGCACACGAGTGTCACAGTTACTGCAGGCTGCTCCAAAGGGACTGTCACGGTTAAGTTTCACAGGAGAAGTTTGACCTTTAACAATAAAACTGATCATTCAACAAATAGAAAGGATGAAAAAGAAGAACTATTACTACAAATACATCTGTCACGTGTTCTCCCATGTCATTATGGGGAAGTGGTCACTGTGTGGATGAAAGTGAGTCATTTTTTGACGCCATCATGACCATTTCCTTTTAAATTTATGCAACGATTCAATTTCAATGATTTTATCGTGAGAAAACTTTGAGACAAGACGCCTGATTCAAGTTACAGCTTTTCACATGAACCTGTGTATCTCTGAGCAGATATAAGGAAGTTTAATTACAGTGATGAAACAGAATGGTACTTGTGTAAAATAACCCCAAACCGAAACGGTGGTACTTACATCGTCGGACATGGTCAGACCTACAGAGCTCAGTTCCCTCCTCAAACAAACACGGCCGGCAGCTCTTCAGACCGTCAGGAGAACACACCGTGGTTCTCCGTTCTCCAGGTGAGAGTGAGATAACGCCCTCAGCTAACTGCTCACTATCACTGGGCTCCTCCCAGAGCTTAGAGCCAGAAAACAACACGTGCCGCCAGCCCGCTGAGGGGATGTTTTGCAATCGTCAATCATGACCAGACAAGAGAGGAAGTTCGTCTTATAATACACAACAGCGATGCTGTACTCAGGAGGCCTGATCACCTGATCCATGCTGCAATATCTCACAAAGAGTGTTTCAGCCTGAGTTTGATCGTATTGAGCCTAAATAGAAATTACATCTGAATGCTTTTTCATAAGTGCAGCTGAATTATCTTTTCATTATCTCTGCCCTGTGTGTTTTTTACAACACTATAACAGGCAGTTTGATAGCAGCGAGACCTGTTCATTCCACCTCAGCCACTATCAGATGGAAGAAAGCTTAAGGTTCAAAAGTCGACATCTTAAGTAATCGCTGTCCGTGCTGCATAACAGCGCAATTATCAATATTAGATATTATACTATCATATTATAGTGAGCTGAGACATGTTTGTGCAGAGCAACTTCATGATGATTTTGTTTTGTAAATGCATTTGTAACGGCTATGAGGGCTGGATGTGAGACACAGGAGTCCACCCCCCATCTGCCCAGAATGAAAGGTTCATACCAGTGCCTTGGTTTAACGTGTTCTCATACAGGTTTGACAAGATCAGCTGCATAGAAACGAGAGCAAACATATGCCATTTACCTGCAGGAGGGGAGGCCTGACCTGAGTTTTCACAGCAGGAATTGTTTACAAATAAAAGCCCCCCTTCTTTGATCGCTGCCACGCGCCGGCCATAGAAATGACTTAACATGGGCTTATCTAATGTCCAGTCCCCCCCCCCCCTTTGAATTCCAGGCCTCGTTCTGTTATCCCAAACATGTTCCGTGTCTATGCCTCCAGGTTCCACCCACACTTGTCCTCTCCTCAGGATAACTTAAACCCGTTCCACACAAAAGACCCTCGTAACAGTATTGTCCTGCTCAGTGGACGCCCATTCCTTCGCGCCCCCTCATACAACATTAGGCTATTCTGTAAGGAGAGCTGCTGTTGTCCACAGAGGAGGTCATGTTCCCATGGAAATGTACTGGGTGTGACTGTGAGGTGGCTGCTGCTCCTGGATACATCAGGGGAAAACAGAGGGCGAGCACCACAACACCCACGGCGGCAAAGAGTCAAAGAGAGAGATCATTCAGGAGGGAATAATTACCTCCACCGAGGCGGTTATGTCTACGTCAGCCTTTGTTAGTTAGTTTGCAGGTTAACTTGAAAACTACTAAACCGATTTCCATGAAATTTTGTGGAGGGGTGGGGTATCACCGAGGTTAATACTGAGTACATTTGCTTCTGAACAAAGCCTAATACACTGCTTACACAAAGTTTTATAGAAGAAATTTAGACCACACACAAGACACGTGCAAAGAAGATCCAAATTACATAGCATTCAGCTAATAAGGTCATTTAAATGCTATGATTTCATAAGCAGGTATAAAAGCCATCTAAAGTAAAAAAAATTATACTCAAAGATGCAAAAGAATAAATTGAAATTTATGGTACATATATTAATGCTATTGTAATATTTATAATTTATTATGCCTTGTGATTTAACCATCTTTCTACTTTGTAAAGTTGTGTTGGCTCAAAGATGAAGAACTTCATTACTGGTAATGATCTGGATCAGGTGGTAGATGCAGGAAGTTTATTTTGTTGACTGAGATTTATGAGAGTAAAAATTGGTGCAGATCCAAATGAAAATCCAATTTAAATGTGGTTTCCTAAGTGGACTGCTGATAAGGGGCCTTGTTTGTTTGTAAGTTAGCAGAATTGCACGATAACTATGGAGCTGATTACCACGAAACGTGTTGGAAGGATGTGGTGAGGGTCAGGGAAGAACGCATAAAACCTTGGTGTAGATTCAGGACCTTCTTACCACTTCATTACAACTCTAAGGTAACATTGTGTTTTTCCGCATTTTCACAGATTTACCAGAGAACACTTCATGGATCTAGATGAAGAAAACAGGCCTCTTTAGGGAATTGATACGTGTGGAATTCGTTCCTGCCTGATTGAATCTAAAGCTGCTGTCGGACCATATGCACTTCTGAGTGCCATTCTGGTTACAGCCGTGGTGTCTGGAAAGGTTTTCTTGAACTGCCGGCAGAGTCTCTTTATCAGGTTTCTGCTGACTTTATACCTTATACTAGGGGGCCAGCCGGAGAAGGTCCACAGAAAGTCCAGAGGCTCTCACTTGGACAACTGTGTTGCCACATGTGCTGCCTCCAGAGAGACTCCTGGGGATCTCCTGAGTTCAGTGGATGTCTGAAAGCAGATCCTGACTCATGACAGCGTCAGACTAAAGCTTCATCTTGTATCATCGTGTCTCAGACAACTACTTTTTTCATCAGTCTGATGACTTCATGTCTACTTATCAACAAAAGTCTATTGTCCGTCAGAAGGTGGGGTTACTATTAATTTACTCCATAAAACCTTTATGACCAAATCTGCACTACAAGGAACCCAGCTGGATGGAAAGTGGGAGGAATGGAGAATGGATGGACTGAAGAAGTTGTAACACCCAGAACACTTGTTATTCGATCTGCCTTTTTATAATAAAAAGTTGATTGTGCTGCTCTAGAGGGAAAACCTCACAAAGCACTGTGATCACTGATTTGTATTGAACTTCCTGCTGGTTTGTGTTGAACAGGATCTCTATTTTAAACTGCGAGTGCTGCAATAAACAAAAGGAAGGACCTGTACTCGTTTCTAAAAGGATGGTACACAGAAACTGACCCATGGTAAATGTCGCGTGAAGCTCCACAGAGGCAGCAGCGTCACTTTCTTGTGGTGTTATTGTGTAAAGTGTAAAGTGTGTGACTCCAGTGGTCAGTGTGGATGTAGGTGAGGTGTTGTTAAGCTGGGATAACACGGACCAGTGAGTGTGGACAACATGAGACACTTCACTTCCCTGCTGATAAACATGTCCTCTCCTCTCCCAGCTCCCCTGTCACCTCCTCCCTGGGAGAACAGACCCTCACTCACCCAGTAATCCATGGCGTCGAGCTGAGCTCCGTCAGAAACGTCTGTTTGTCGTGTGCTCCTCGGTGAAGTCACCTCCTGCTGCCCGGAGCCTCCAGTCCTCTCATGCTGCTAACACACATACACACACACACACACACACACAAATATACACACACTTACACACACACAGTGCTAAGCTAACCCGAGCATCCAGGAAGTAGCAGCCAGCGACCGCACGCAGCTGCGCTCCCTCTGCGCATGTGCCGATCTGACAACAACGTGGACCGGGCTCTTGAGGCAGAAGTGTGTTGCTCCATGTGCTGTAGATCTATTGTTCAACAAATCGGAGCGACGCGCGTTTGAACGCTCACAACTGAGTGAGTTAGGAAAGAGCTGGTGCCGCGTTCACGGGCGCTTCATAAAGTCAACCACCCCAGACGTGTCAGAGGAGTAAATTTGAATAATAACCAGACAATAACAAGTACAGTATAGATTTCTTCAGAACAGTTCACACACACTTACATCAACACCGAGTCATGTGATGATGAAAATGTGCACTTTCAGTTGGAATACACATTTTCGGTGTGCAAATGAAGGTCCAGTGTGTCAGATTGAAGTGAAAGGGATCTATTGGAAGACATTGAATATAATATAATCCTAGTGATGTTTACAATAGTGAATCTTTACCCCAGAATGGGTCCTTTATATCTAAATACTTTATATCTACATCTGAGATAGACTGGCTGTGTACACTGACTTGACACTTTCAACAAGCCAAGGCAAAAAAAAAGCAAAGTTAAGCAGGGTAAAGCCAAACCGCAGCGCTCTTGCAGCGTGTGATGAGGAGCTGACACAGCTTCCCAGTGAAGCAACCAAACGCAAACCACATTCACAGTCCCGATTAAACAGGTACATTACATCATGATTTTGGCCTAAATGTCCGCTGTGATCAAGAGAAGAGTATCAGAGTACATTTAGGCTTAAAACATGGTGAAAATTACCTTGTTGTAAGTCGAAATTGAATGTCGGGGCTACTGACACTTGGATGATACCACAGGATCTGTATGGAGGCTTGTTATGTTACATTTGAAGAATTGTTCACCTATTACTTCAATTGTATCGGATTTGGTTGCAAAATTGTTTACGCCTGACACTCCAGAAGCGTTTTCTGGACTCAAACACTTCAACCAGCCCTCCATTGGCATAGTGGTGAGTAGATTATGCATGAATTTTCCTTTTTGGGAGAACTTTGTAACATTCTGACCCCCCCACCCCTGGTACCACATAAGATTCCTACAAAAAAAGGAAAATAATAACGATAATAATAATAGTTTGAATAAAAGAAGCAAGCAGCCCTTTCCTCTTTACATATTGATTAATGAAACATAAGAGCTTATAGAACGTTTTGGTGGGAAGTACATAATTGATGAGTATTTAATTTCTCCTGCTAAGTCTTTCATTTAACTAGATAATTAATTGCTAAACCCAAACACACTGAAATTCCCCAGATGACACTCTTGTGTTGTTCCAAAACATCATGAGTTATACAGATGTTTTGGGGCTGAAAGGCGACTTCCACTCTGTTCTTCTACGTGCCGGTTGAAATGTGAAGGCAATACTGTCAGTGGTTACTCTCCTAATATTGTGATGGCATGGCACCTGGAAACTCCAGGAAAGTAGAACAATTTCACTGAGCTATAGGCTCAGGGGATATTTGATCCTTAAGTTTAACTGAACAAAACTTGTTGGTTTATTAGTCTAACAAGTTTGAAAATACATTGTTTCAACCGGACAGCACACAAATTAATTTAATTGGCAATTAATCAATCATTTGATTGCTAATCTACTTACATATTTAGGCTTAGAGACTGAAACTTTGAAACCAGAATAACAAACTTTCCCACTCAGGTCAGTTAGGCCCTCAAATTGTCGGAGAAAGAACCAGGATTCTGATTATAGTAGTTCATATTATGTTGTAACCACCATGTTGATGAATTACATCAGTGAGTTTTGTCTGTTTACTGTTTGTGACCAGAAAATACACTTGACTGCGTATTAAATAGTTAGGTACTACTAAGTACTACTATGTAAAAAAAACGCATGAGACATTCGTATATCTTTTGTTCCGAGTACTGAAAATGTGGATGTTTCTTTTGACTAAATGTACATCTGAATTCGAATGTTCACCTTTGGTCTACTTACGGTGTCCTTATTTACGACTGTACATGAAGGCATCACTCAGTGTTGCTTTTGTGAGAGACAGCCACCGCAAATCCTGGCAGCGGCAGCTCGTAGAGGCACTTCCGGTAGGAACAGAATCTGCCACTGACTTGTGAAGGCAGCTGCCACTGTTTGTCACTTATTCCCTGAGATGTATACGTAGTTTCTGATTGTTTATCAGCCTGTTACTGTTCTGAGAACCAAGAATTACCGCTCTGTATTTCTCCACTTGTATTGTGGCTGATTCCTTTGTCACATTTCTACCGATTTTGTTTAAATGTTGTTAATGCTTTGTCTATATTTTGTGTTGTTGAACTGAAACTTGGAGTCACACTGCTGCCAGGCTGCATTATGGAACCTGCCGCGGCGGATCCCATCTGTGGTGAAAGGCAGCTGCCTTTAATCGCCTTACGCGCTGCCGCTGCCACGATATGCACCTTACTGGCTTTTGTAATGTCGTGAAATGTTGTTTTCCTTTTAGAAAGGAAAATAGCGCCTCAGAGCGGCTGAGCAGCGGCACTGCAAGTGTGACTACAATAACAAATATGACTCTTATTATTTATACCTGAGAAAAATTTCCTTTTATTCTGGAAAATTTGTTTTTATTCTTCAAGTTATTGCAGCAGTTTAACCATAAAAGGCAGAAATAATTTCTTTTACTAATTAATTGATAGACTCCACTATTCAAAAACCATGTTACGCAAAAATAATTCCAGAAGTTTCACCACTGTGTGATAAACCTGTCACACAAGATACGTCTCGCTTCCTAATCTCATCTAGCCTGAAAACTGAGGCTGGCGTCTTCCTAAGAACATGAACCCTTCCTGAACTCATTAACCTCTGTCTGCTCAGGGTCCTGAACCAGGTAGAAAACATATGTATAATTATCATATTTGTCTTCTGGGTTTTTCTCCTCTCCTTTTCCTTTATTGTGTCTGGTGCTTGTCTCTGTGTAAAGGAAAGTTCTAAATTATTAAAGAAATTAAACAATTAAAAAGACCCATCAATTTATTCTAAGCTGTTGTGGGTTGTTTATGTGGACTTCATGACATCACAATAATAATGAAATACGATAACGCTTAACGGTAACTGTTTTTCTCCAGATTTGTAACAGTTGTGTCCAGATCTGCTGGATGTCAACCTCTCAAATGGAAAGTCTCCTCACAAATAGGTTTTTATAAAACATATAATTTTATAGCTGAACATGAGCCTAATGTTAGATTTCTTTGGATATCGTCATCCATTCATAGAAAAGGTACATGGGTTATTTTTTATCCACTAAAAGCTACTAATGAAAGCAAAGTTCATCATTGTAAACAAGCGATCAGAAGAAAGAAAAACATTGTGTCTTAGTTGAGGGGGGTGAAAGGGGGCGACTTGCAGCCACATCCCCATTCGTGCTTTAAATCTTCAATCTTTACAAAAAGACAAACTGTCTCCAGAGGACAGCTATTCCACTGTAATTGGTGTACACTGTGTTCAAAAGCTGAGGTGAGAGCTACAATGCGATGCCCGTGAAAGGAAACTCCAAAGCACATTAAAAGTGAATTACTTCTTGTTATAAGTGTGCTCGGGGTCATTCTGGTCACGACGCGCGCACCTCTCCAAAAGCGCACACGTCTCCAAAGGCGCACTCCATACTTTCTAAAAGCCAGTCACATTGTTGAGGGGTTTCACAAGAGGTGTACATATGGCATCCGGGTTGCAATTAAATGTTTTAAGATGTTTTTCCTTTCTTGAAGAAGTTTCCTTTTTCTTTTTTCTCTCCTCCCCCGGCAGCTCTTTGCCAGAAGGAACAAGAGGAGGGGGGCGCATTGAAAGGCTGCGCTGCGAGTTGGGGATGACAACAATCTGGTCAGCGAGTTGTTGGACTTTGATTGCCCCCTCAAAACGTCCTTCAAACAAAAAGCTGAAGGCGAAAATAAAGCCCCACCTGGTACTTGTGTTTGCTAAAATAATAATAAATAGATTTCGTTTAATAAATAAGCAAAGGGGACTGTAAAGTGAAGTAGTAGAGGAAGCATTAATCAGGAGAGGCGGGCAGGTATCACCTGCTCTCTGGAGCTTACTCAGTTTATTGTTAAATATTGTTAAATCACTTTTCATAGCAAGTGTGCTCCGATATCTGCGATTTCCACAGCAACTGGGAGGCGTGTGTTTGCCTACACTTTGCATAACAAGCAGGACACTACAGCACACTGATAAAAAATCAAGGAGAGACACTGGCAACTTCAAACCCACACCTGTCCACGATATCCCAGTATGGATTTGGCATCAATGGTTATTTGTGAAGTGGTCATATTTAGTTTACTTTAGAATTTTCCTGCCTTTTATAACAGCAAGGCACCGTCTCCTATCTCACTGGTGTATTTGTCCAGTTTATTGAAAGCATATGGTTATCAGATTGTTCCCAAAACACATATTTAGACAGAAAGTTAAGGAGAGCTTTTTGTGATCCTTTGTTGGCAAATGTAAACCATGTTCGAGCTCTGTGTCACTCCCCCACCTTCCCCTCACCACAGCTCACACGTGTCTCCATGTTGCGGAAACATTTTATTCTTCTTTAACCTCCTAACTAAAGTTATATGATTAAATTGTTGTGCGTAATTCAGTTGTGCCAATTATGGACATGTTTTTGGACATGTCGTGACGCACAGATGTAGGCTCACATTTCGAGAGAAATCGAGCTTTAATTGTTGTCACACACAACGAGACCCTTTGTACTATCAGTCCACACAACCCGTTTCACGCTGTCAAGTCCCCTTTGTTGTGTGGCTCCATGCGTAATAGTCTAGGTCCAAATAGCGCAGCTTTGCGCCCTAACGCAGTGAGCAAACCTTTGTCCAAACACACGTAGCATTAAAAACGAACTTTTTCTTTGATATAAATTGGATTTCATTCCCTAAAACAGAGACGAGATGTTCTTTCTGCAACCCTCAAATATGAAACTTTTACAAAAGTTGAAATTTATTTAATTCCAAACTCTACGCACGCCATATACGCACAATAAAAATACGCCACAGCAAACGTAAATATGAAAATATTTGATTATAATCGTAGAAATACAGTTTTCTACGCATTTCCTCAGAGTTTGTTTTGAACTTGAATGTGATTTAAGGACTCAGTCCTCCAAATTGTCGTAAACCCTGTGTGCCATGCACGTCATGTGCCAATATTCTGAGTGCGTAAAAGGTGCCAATTACCCATCAGGGAGTGAGATTTAATAACATCTGGTAAGCAGTAAAAGCCCCTTTTACTTCCAAATATTTTGATATGATCCAATTTTTTTATTTTGCATTAAAATGATACAGACTCAGGCTATTCAGCTTCCAGTAGAACTGGAGACGCATCATCTGCAATCTGTCTGGTTTGGATGGATCATTTTTATATTTAAAAATAACTTTTTGTGTTTGTCTACAGGATTAACGTCCGTTTAGTATTTGCTCGTGAGCTTTTCATAAAGTGAGTGGGATAAGTCATGATTACATTACATTACATTACATTTCATTTAGCTGACGCTTTTATCCAAAGCGACTTACAATAAGTGCATTCAACTCCGAGGCTACAGACCCAGAACAACAAGAATCAAGAAAGTACAATTTCTTCAAAATAAAACAAAACTACAATGATAATAACTGAATAATATTCTCATCCTGCCTGATTTAAAAATATTGGATCAAGTATCTCACATCACCTTAAGATTTCTCCAGATTTGGGTTTGATATTAAATTCCAACAGGAAAAACAAATCAAAAATATAAATATAAGATATAATCATATTAATCATCTTTTGAGCTAAATGTATTTAAATGAAAATGAAGGAACACACAAAGACATTAGAGTGAGGAGAGAGGGAGAGAGAGGAGGAGAGGAGGTGGAGAGGAGGAGGAGAGGGTGCAGGACGCGCACCCTGGAAGCTGATTGGCCACTTGACAGGCGCTGTTGATTCAGGAGTCCGCCACAGAGAGATAAGATAAAGGCCATATAAAGTGACAGGGATGCGCATCCATCCCTCACCGTCAGCTGCCTCCAGCGACAGGAGAGGATTAACGAGGACGACTGTCTGCCCCTGTATCCAGGCTTCACCTGCCTGAGCACACAAGTAAGTGTAAACACTAGATCCAGCTCAAGTTGGATGTTTTTAGTCTATTTGAACCTTTCCAGTTGGATTTTCTAGATAAAAGTGCAGTTATAGGTTTAATCTGCCCTCCCTCCGTCTCTCATCACTTACAGAGATTGAAACTTGACCTGGAAACAATCATCTCTGCACACGTGGCTGATTTGTTAATACGTTGGAAGTTTGAGGAGAAAATGTGGCGATGTTGCTTTAGACAGTGTGAAGTTTAAAAATGAAAAAGACACGGAACATTTTACATTAGAATATTTGTCTTTTTTAAATTTAGAATTGTCAAATTAATATTTCAGTTTTAATGTAGCCTGGTTTGAAATTAAATTTAATAATAATGCCGCTCATCTTGACAAGGACAGATATTCTAGCTCACTGGGACCTTCATAAATATAAAATTAATTATATGTGTTTTTGTTTTGTTCAGGATGTCTCCTACAGTCCACTGCGTCCCCGGTGATTTATGCACACCAAGAGACTCGGCCGCGCGCAGCAGGTTGTCTCCGACGCTCCGCAGCCCCGCAGATGAAGCTGGTGACGCTGCAGAAAACTCTGTTCTCCACAAACTGCCCTCAGTCTTCGGAGCAGCAGCGACCTCCAAACCCCCGCAGCACAGAACCAGACAGCGGGGCAGGCGCAGGGTGAAGGCCAACGACAGGGAGCGTCACCGCATGCACAACCTGAACTCGGCCCTGGACGCGCTGCGGAGCATCTTACCGGCGCTGCCCGAAGACGCCAAGATGACCAAGATCGAGACTCTGCGGTTTGCGCACAACTACATCTGGGCCCTGACTGAGACCCTGCGCATGGCGGACCAGCACGGGCACACGGCGGGCTACCTTCCGGTGGTGTCGGAGCTCCGGAGCCCGTCCAGCGTCCTCTCCGCAGACTCTGGTTACACGGGCTTGGATGAGCTTGACACAAGAGGCTCTTACACATCAGTCAATGAGAGGAACTGTAGAATCTTTGCAAGAGGAGAAAACTTTTATTTCACTTCTGTATGTGGTGAAAGTTATCTGAGAAACACTTTGCACTTGCTTTGATACTTTATCAGGTCCATTTTCCTGTAGGGAACAGTAACTGGATAAAACACACGAGTGACATACATCCCCATTTACAGGTGTAGGTTATTCTTTGAAGGCAGAGTCAACTTCACAATCAGTTTCTAAACAAAGTCTGTTCAGTTATTGTTAAAACGTATTTTCCACACTGAGCTCTAACTGTCCCCTGAGCCAGCTCCTGTGCTGGAAAGTGTTTTAATGATCCGGTTGCTCTCTTCATTCTTAAACTTATTATCACCCAACGACCATGAAGCACAATCAGTGATGGAGGAAGACAAGAGAAGTGGTTTAAGCTAAAAATATTTATTTGGCAATGATAATCTTAATGTATGTATGAGATATTTTTCTGCATAAAAGTGGGTTTATTTATTTAATAAAAGTGTAGAAAAAGTCTCTTGTGTGAAAAATTATTTGATTTTTCATTGTTTCTACGGTTTAAAAGAACATGAAGTATGTGTACAAGACAAACATGTCCACAAGACAGTAACTGTCATTACAGATGGAGTTTTTCTGGGAGAAAAAAAAAAGGAGATAATTTCATAGTATTCATTAATGTTTCTTTTGTAGAAGTCAAAGTTAATGTGCAAATCAACATGTTCAAACATGTACTTTCTGACTGTCCTGCCCACCAGTGACTGTTCTGAAGCAGAATGCGAGAGAAGACACTTTTACGTCTCAGAGGAGTAGCATGAGCTAAATACCGGAATGTCTTGGATTATTTTGTGTGTCCTACAGTGGTGTGTAGTCGGAGGCCGAGCTCAGCGAGCGCTCTACTTGGGGAAGACTGTAACCACGTCGTAGCCCTCGGGTGGAGTCACCCGCTCTCGTGCGTGCGTCTCACAATAAATCTGCTCCTCCACAAAGAAATGTCCCTTCTGTTTTAGGTTGATGTTGCAGTCTGTGCAGGTGTAGCACTCGGGGTGACGGAACTTGTCTCTCAGCTTCACCACAAGCCCCCTGAAATGTAGATGTAGACATCATGTTAAGCTTGGTAAACAAACAATTTCCTGTTGCTCATAGGTGCAGTGTTAAAAGGTTTGGAGCTATACTCCATGGCTAAATCTACTTGACACCTCAGCATTACACCGATGAGGCATTGTTGAACATCGTCTCTCTAAAAGCTTGGACATGAACCTGTTGCAACAACAGTGTCCACTCCTCTGAACCTGACTGCAGAGATTTGATCTTGTTCAACCACAACTTCTTTACAAGACGATATTTGTCAGCTCAATATCTTCTTCACTCCTCTAAGCTTCTTAAAAATGTCAGATTCATGAAGCGAATAGAATAGAATAGAAAGTTGTGCACACCATACAGTCTATGGTGCGCACAGAGAAATCACAGAAACTTAAAGGACATTAAAGTATCCAGGAATGATTAACAGAACATCTAAAGACAGTGCTGCACTGGACTCAACCTGTTAAAAACGTGTTATATTGTGTAGTGTCAGCAGTGGAAAAAAAAATACCAGAAAAGTCTGTTGTAAAAAACATCTATGTCAAATAAAAGCGTATTGAATCTAAAGAGGAAGAGTCCACTCAAATAAAAAAAATTGAGTTTCTGAAAATATTTCTGGTGAAAATGAACTAATTCAGAAAAACTTCTGGATTGAAGTTCATCTAGTGGTTGTTACAATATTCCGCCACAGGGAGGAGACAAACTCCACAAACGCAACTACTCTTGGGCTCTTTGTGTTGCATCACTGCCTTTTAGTGACAATGTCTTCCAAATGTCAAAAACACAAAGTAAGATAAACAACATAATCAAAAATAACTCAATCTTATGAAGGAGGAGGTGAACACAGATCTGAGCCAATGAAATGGAAGATCTGGATCCTGATGGAGCTATAAATGATTCATCTCGTTCCTTTGTGTACTGCAATTAAAACACACCCCCAGTAACCACAGTACTGAGGAATCATAAAATACTTACACAATCCCAGATCCACATTTGTCACAGGAGGGCAACTTCTCTGCATTCCCCAGGGACGAGCCGATCTTTGTCCTCGGTGCTTTCACACTCCTGAACCCTGATGGTTTATCAGGGTCACCTACAAACATCACAGAGGTTGAAAATTGGTTTTGTGTTACCGATAATGTTTTTCTTTTCACTCGAACTTTGTCATTTTAAACAAGAAATCTATTCTTTGATTTAAAGTGACAGTTTATGGAGGCTGTGAATATTAAGCAGGGTCGGTACCTGTCTCGAGAATCTCCTGAAGCACCATGAACGAAGCTGACTGCCGAGGAGGTTCATCAGACTCTTGGTTCTCCTGGAGCATCTTGTAGACCTCTGAATCGGCGTCCACAGGCGGCCTAATGCTGGTCTTTGATGGTTCTGAAGAAGCTCTGCAAAACAAGTGTGCTCATATCAGTATGAAGGTAGGCGTCCCATGACTCGCATGTCAAAAAATTCTGGAGAGGCAACGATTTACCTTTTCTCCCCCCCCTTGCCATGATGATGAAAACATCTGAGCAAAGCTGTGCCAAACACTGTTTAGAACATCTTCTTACAGGCTGCATTCATTTAATTTGACTACAGTTGAGTGATCTCTTCATCCTCAGCCATCATATACACTTGATCTGTAAAGCCATGTTATGAATCACCTAGCCTTTCTTAGAAACTCACAATTTGCTGAGAAATCTTAAAGATAAATCCACTACAATGAATTTATTCCAGCAGTCAGGAGCCAACCTTTTTCAAAAATGAAATTTGTTGGTGGGCCTTCACAGGAAACCCCACTCTTAATATTTTGGCCAATAAGGTTATGTTCGTTTAGTTTGCCTGTCTGAAAGTCAGCAGGTATACGCAAAAAATACTGGATATGAGTCAGGGAAGAATTTCCCTCTACTCGAACAATAAAGTAATAAACTGAGATAAATAACTAGGCACCAATACATTTGATTTAAATTGCAAACTCAATATAAATCATGGACATACAAACTGGAGATCGACAGGAATAATTCAGACATTTTGTACCACTGTGAATTTAAATATACCAGGAGATTCCCTGAGACAATGCAAAGACATACAATCTAGACTAAGTCAAGATGACCCTCGACCCAATCAAAGAACTTTACAACAAATATTTGCTTTGGGGTCTTAATCTCCAGCATGTCTTCACTTGGACTGGACTTGCGTGATGTCATTTCAGGTTTTTCTTACTTGTCGTTGGGCTCGTTGGGCTCAGTGGCTGTAGCCATGGCCTTCACTTCATCCACTGCGGAGTTGAAGTTCTCGATGTTCTCTGAAGAGTAAAGACCAGAGGGGCTGTTGTACTGGTTGGTCACAACTTTTGGGCCAAAACCAGCGAACGGCAGCGCACTCCTGTTGTGGGTGGAGCCTATGAGCTTCACCTCCTGTCAAAATGAAAATAAAAAAATGTTCTGTTGATCATTTTGTGAGTAGCAATGTAAAAAAAAGTGTAGAGTATCAGTGCGGTATTTGATATTCATTAAAATATCTGAAACATGCAACACACACTGGGTGCAAACTTGAAGTGAGGGTTGTTTTAACCCCTTCAGATGAACTCTGGATGTCACACATGTACCAACGTGCAGTCTATGAATATTGCTTCACATTTGTGAACACACAACCATCAGTTATTTCAGCAGAACACTCAACAATGTTTAAACTTTGGAAATAGTCAACAGAAGATGTTTTATTTTCTTCTCAAACTGCTGCTTCCAACTTAACACAAAGTCCTGCATCATTAATCTGGATAATAAACGACAACAGGCTTTAATTGTAGCTAACCAGTTAATGTTCTTTTAAAGACAAACATGTCATGACACTGGTATGCTACCAAAGTGGGCACATAAATACCAACAAATGTAGCTCATGCTTCACAGTGGAAACACGGAAAAACCTCCCAATATAGCTCATGCTTCAAGTGTCTGACATCTAAATTACAGAATGCCCCAGAGTCTCTTCAAGCAAGTGAACGCAGACGAAGAAACAATGCAGTGGTTTAAAAATGTTAAAAAAAAAACGTGGCATCAAAGTGACAGAATCCATACAAGCACTTGAGACACATGTGTTATTGCGTGTGTGTGAGAAAATATGCAACATCTGTGACTTGTGAAACACAAATACACACACACACACACACACTGGGAGACGTCACACCGTTTCCTACATGAATTCATGCTTTGACCTCAACTTTCCACTCAGCGGGCAGGAACTGAGGCTTGCGTCAGACCTTGGCTGATAAACTATCATCTCCTAGGAAACCGCCTGTTGGGAAGTAAACAATGACTTCATCATTGGCAATGTATTAAAAAAAAAAAAAAAAAAAAAAAAAAAAAGAAGCCCCACAAGGCATTGTGGGCGTGGTGGGAAAGGAGTGTGCAGGCTTCCAGAAACTATATGACTACCTGTAGCTGGGAATGATTCCAGTTGAATCTAAATTACAGAGTTGGGGGAGACATTTTAAAAGCTCTACATCCAGGTTTAATGTTGACACACACCCGCGGCTCTGATGCAAGATTCATCTTGTATGGATGTGCCTTCCCCTCCTCCGATGAAAGTGGCGACCACAGTTTGGTTTCTGACCTGAGGAGCACAGGAAGAAGAACAAGACTTGAAAGATCCTATAATCCCATCATAATTCTAAATTAGGGGGTTTGTACATAACTTGCCTGAATTATTTTTGATTTCACTGTGATTTCCTGTGATTTCCTGTGTACCTGAACATGATGCATTTGTGTCTTTGAATGCAACACCTCTTGTACTTTTGCTAAGCAGGTAACACCACCTTACACCCAAAAGATTCCTTCTTAATTTCAACATCTTCTTTAACCTGCCGGTCAAAACCGCTTTTAACTTCCATGTTGCTTGATCTGCCGTCACAAAGATATGATGTAATGCGCTGACCTGACACAGCATTTCGGCAGAGCTTACCGCACACAGGCTTCTCAAACTAACCATTTAAGTTAAACAAAAGGCCGACTCGCCCTTTCAAGAGCATGAATAACCATCACGTCACTCTCTCTGAACACCACGATTGTGGCTGAGTGTCTCGTATTACTCAGGTTTTTCAGGCCCGCGGCTATGCTCATCAGAATGGTGCATGTTGCTACATCTTACCTGTCTACGGAGAGCACCATTTCCTCTATGCACCCCTTGATCTTGTTCTGAGCCTCCAAGTGAGTCATGTTCTCCGTGTGCTCTCCATCGATAGCCAAGATGATGTCTCCAATCGAGAGGTTGGCCTGCGCTGCTTTACTCCCAGGGGTGACCTAAAAGACAGGAGTTGACACTAAATCAACACATTTAGGTGCTGTGTGTGTGTGTGTGTGACCTTTGTCTTCTTAGATTAAACTTCTGAGACACATTATGTTTTCATCAGCATTTCTATGTTATCAGGGTTAAGCAAGAATGACCAAAGTAATCCATTACATTTTGTGTGGGGTGGAGCATGAACTGAGGAAGCCAATTCAACTGAGCCATTACATTTTTAGAGCAGAACTGGATAAATTTGCAGATCCAGGAATTTTCTTTCTCACTTTCTTTAACATTGAGAGGTTGGAGCTATATTTTCACACATTTCCCATAGAATAATTCATGGATCATGAAGATTAGGCATATAAGTGTATTTGAATTTGCTGCAGCTTGACTGAATTTTAGGCTATTTGTCCTTAGCAGGGGAATGCACCATTCTAGTTATATGTGTTTTCATGCTCTTTTGAAATAGAATAGAATTACAATAGAGCCTTATTGTGCCCTTAAGTGGAAACTTGTTTTCGGGTCACCAATAAACAAGCGACTACATGAGAACAAAAAAAACAACAAACAAACAAGAAAGACAAACAGTCATAAAACAAGTGATCCCATAAAACAACATAAAATCAACGACAGGCATTAGTAAAACAGACATGTATACACAGGGTTGTATTAGAAAGAGGTTTTGTCATAGCCTTCCTGTGGACTGGGGGTCACTTTGTGGAGTTAGGAATACTTATGGCACTTGGAATAAAGGACGTTTTGAACACACTCTTAGTTGCCCGAGGGACTGGAAGCTGAAACTGGATGGATGGGAGCTATCTGCCAGGATACAGATGGCGTTCTTATTATTTCATTCATCGACCAAAGAAAACTATTTAGATGCAAACACAAAATCTCATAGCCTGAAAAGGAGCAGTAAGTAGAAGAATATTAACAGAGCAAATAATAAACTGTCTTCCTTGTCCTTACAGCAAAGAGTTGGCACAAAGGCTTTTAGGGTTTGCTTACCATTTAGTCCTGACAAATAAACATCATGTGAGCATAACAACTCGCAATGTTAACTTTTTGAAGACAAGAGACACAATTTTGATTTTAAGTCATATTCCGCCCACTTCCACACATTCTTTGTCGAAGCTTCTCACCCAACCAGAACCCAGTGCTACCACAACCTGACTCCACTTCGTTTACAGTCAACACAGTGGCAGAGAGGTGTGTTCAGTCAGTGTCTCGTAGGGCGGCCTCTCTGTCCTAAACAAGCAGAGATAAGACCCTGGAAAAATGTAAAGCAGGTCCACACGGCACGTTACACTGGACAGGTCATTAACACCAGTAATTAGATGCTGACGGTACAGCAGCTAACGTTAGCTCCATCAAAATGACACCAGGTTAGCTTCACTGCGAAGTAACGGTAGCTCTTTTAACCTGAGCTAACTTCAACCAGGCCAACTGCTGTTCTCAGTGACACCGACAGAGGAGAAAGTTGGCCCGGGACAAGGAGCCTCAGGTGTGGTCCCACTTCAACAAAGCAGCGGCAGCAGCTAACGAGCCGCGGCACCAACTTACCCGGGAAATAGCCAGCGGCTGCTCGAAGTCCTTTCCCCCGACCAGCCGGAACCCCCAGGGCCCGGGACCCTTCATCACCACCCGGACAGGCATCACTCTCCCTCTGGCGTGTATCTGTGGTTAAAGCGGAGCTGAGTGCGGTTAGCCGGAGGTTCTACGAGCTGTCTGACTCCAGTGGTCTTCTCCGAGCAGTGAACGACATGTGCAGCGGTGTGTGAGGAGGGAGGACCCACAGGTTCGAGTCCGACACACTTTAAAACTTCCTCACTGATAACATACAGGGGGCACAGATCGTGTTCTGTGAGGATGCATCACTCCGCAGTGTTTATGTTCACGAGGAAGTGAGAGCACAGGTGAGAACACGAGTCACGTGACCACATGGTTGGTCTCAGGAGAAACCTAGCTCCATGTTATTTTTTATTGTTAACAAATCCAATGAAAAGACAAAGAGCCACACTGAACAGATCTTATTTTCCAATGAACCTTATTCACCTACACAAAACAACTCAAAAACATTTTTAAATAGTTCATGTCTTGTTTTTTTTTACTCTTTTCTCATCTGTACCATTTGTAAACATGTATTTGTTTTCTGTTGCTGTGTTTTCGATTTTTAGCCTTCAATTCTTCATTTTCAATCTGTAAAGCACCTTGAAAAATAGGTATTATACAAAATTTATTATTACCATTATCAAAGAGCTACATCATTACACAGTCACATGTTACACAAAAAAACACCCGCGCCCAAAAAATACACAATATATATTCTTTCTCCTGTATGAGTAATGTATAATACAGATAACAATTATCTACTGTTTACCATTTATATCTTGCCCGTGTGCTGATTGTAAAGATTGGGAAGTAGGGCTGAAGGCCGCAGACCGGGTCGCCGTAAGGAATTCAGACACAGATTTATTACTTTGTTAGTTTGGAGTCAGACTTTACTTTTAAATTGAGATAAACAATTCTTAAAAGTTATATTCACAAACATCTTTACCCTATAGGTTATCTACCACTAGTTTCATATTAGGACACATGCGTGTCATTACTTATTTAAAAATACAACTCCAATCTAATTATAGTAAAATTGTTGACATTCAAGATCTGGTTAAAATCAAGGTACAGAAAGTCATGTGGCACAAGTTGAATGAGAAAGAAAACATATATGCATAGTTTGTTTTTGTGTAAATCACAAATTGATTTACTTTGACAGATTATGTCATGTAAAATAGATGTAACACCCCTTTTAAAAACAAATTTTTACTTTGTATGAGGTTAAACATTGAATAAAGTTTTACTTTTAATAGTTAGAATACTAATGGGACGGGGGACGGGGGGTGGGGGGCAAGTGGTGCAGCTGACTTGTAACAATCTTCCCACGTGATGAGAATCGTCTGAAAACCGAGCAGAGTGATTCCTCTCCGTTTTTCTGCTGCTCTCAGATGAGCTCCACTGTTTGTTTTAGGGATGTCGGCCTGGCTACGTCACCGTGTTACATGCGAGCTTACCATTTATGGTAGAGCTAAATCCCAGGATGTGGAATGTGCCGCTCCCAGACCTTGAATTCCTGCCAGAGGATCTTTGCTCAAAGTACAGAGCGAGAGAGAGAGAGAAAGCTCCTGGCAGCCAGACTCAATGAGACACGTCCTTTCTTGTGTGGATGCACATGCAACAGGCCCTCCCACAGAGACACAGTGAAGGAGTCCTTGGAGTAGTTTGTTTAACACTGAGGCCCTTATGATGTGTTTCAAAGTGTCTGCTACAGACATTGAAAACATTTCTGTCAACATCAGCTCCCTAATGGGATTCTACCTTTATCCTGCTGACACGTTTGGGAAGCTCAGAGCAGCCAGAATACAGGAAGTGAACCCCTGCTATCAGTCAGAAATGTACACACACACACACACATCCACTGGTTTAAATGGTTTATTAAATATTGCATAATACCGAAGTCACAGCAGTGTAATAGGATCTTAATTTTAATATTGTCAATGTAACAGCACTGCAAATAGAAGCAAACAAACCAAACCTGTTGCAGGTTGTGCGTCTCATTAAACTATAATCCATCCTTATGACTATTAACCATTAGGTTGAAGCATGGTGTCACACCTCTCGGTACTTGCACAGTAACCGACGAGTTCTTAGTACATGTGCTCCTGTCGCAGAGAGCAGGACCAATGGGAAACGCCATGGTTACATTAAATATGTCATGGATACATTTCAGTGATTCTCCCAAGAAAAACAAAAACAAACCTTAAATGAAAATGAGGCACAATTTTGCATCTAGACATATAAGGCATTATGATGCTCACAAATGGCAGCGCAATGTTTGTTTGAGTCAAAGCTCCTGTGCTCAGTGATGCTCCACTCTGTGCTTTGCCAGAAACCCTTCAGGTAAGTAAACCACCGCGAGTGACCCGAGAGATCGCTCCCGTCGCTCGCAGTCTATTTTCTTTATCTTACATATTTACAGTCCTACTTGTGCCGTGCTGCTCAACAGTCTGTTGTGTTCATTCAAGATGAAAAGTCCGACATTTTAGATTTTTTTTTACAGATGAACGGCACATTCATATAATTATACATTCATACATCCTGCGATGTGTTTTGTGTATCACAGAGACAACCTATGGTGAGTTGTGTTGTGGTTGGACGAGTGGAAAAAAAAAAAAGTTTAGCCAGCAGATGCTTTTGTGGTGTAACAAAATACCTGAACATTATATCAGTGCTATACAAGCAAACCCACAATGCAGTGTGTCACACTATGTGTGTTATCTTGTTGAGACAATATCCCCTCTGCTACTGTTGGCAATGTTGTCAGTGGTGATCTGCACAGGAAGACACGCCCGGTTTTGTCTCAACATGGAGGACGAAACATTGACCGCTACTGAATTTAGTTAAATTAATCTACTTCATCAGTTATTAGAGCTTCACTTAACACGTACGCCTCAGCCACATACAGCTACAGACCATGTTCCAGTCAGGTCACTGGAGAACTGTTTGCACATTCAGATGCAAACAAACAAGGATATAGTAAATGGGATCTAGTGAGCGTTTCTATACTTCACATTGTGTGCACACAGGCAGTCACACAGAGCTTTACTGAAACTGATCGTCTGGCACCATTCGATTAGAAATGTGTGGACTAAGAAAAGGATCCGATTGCAGCTACTTGTCTCTACTGGTCTCCACTAATCTGAATAAAAAGTTTTTTTTTGGAGCAGTTGCTCTACAAGCTGCACCCATCTGCAGCTCAGAGCAGGCCCCGACAAGCACCGAGAACTACTGGGGAGAGCTGTCCTGCGCAGGATTGATGAGCACGTCGCAGCAGCTGATGACAACGAGGAATTCAGTGAAAACACGAGCCGCGAAAAAAACATGACCCGTGCATGCAGAGGGCGTATCATTCTCACTGTGTGTGTTAGGGGATGTGATGGTGTGGCAGCTCTGTTCTCTGCAGGAGGATGTCTCTGATACTCTGATAGCAGAATTGAAACCAGTCTCTTCCTTCAGGGAGCTACTGAAGCTCAAAGACTCCTCACCCTGTCTGTTTTCTTTAAGCTGAATGCAAATACAGAGGCCTTAGCTGATAATGTTTCATGCTCCGACTTGATTTGTCAGTCTCTTATTGATTTTACAGTGCATGCTGTCCTAATGCTGACCTTATTATTTGAATCATTCCATTAACTGTAATACCCAACCTGTAGTCACGACATATGAAAATATCTAGCCACATTAGGAAGGCCTCTTAAACTTCTCTGTACACATTTACATGGCTAAAACATACTAACTTGTCAGTAAGGGCAAGGTTAGGATCTCAAAACGCATTCAAAAATCAATACGATTATTTTTTCTAAGACACCTCGCTGGTTTGCTCAGCTTTGTTGTCTATTATCTTGTTATAGTTGGGCTCTGCCTAAACATCTAAACAGGAAATTAAGTGCTACCACGCCTGTGCTGTGGTCGAGCTGGAACCGGGTGTCACCCAGCAGCTACCTTACAGGTGTCAGGCATCAGCTTATACTTCAAGAGGTCTACTTTAAAATAAAACGACAAATAAATAGTTTATAGGATGCGCATAGAGGCAGCTTCTCTTCACTGCTACGTGACATGCAGCACAACACCGGGATTCTGTGTTTGATGTGGGAACAGAGAAAAAGAGAAGCACGCTCCGTTGTCGTCATGCACTTGAAGCCAATACTGAACCGGTATCTAACATTTCTCAGGTTGAACTGAGTTGTGAATGCTGCATTGTTCTTGAAAGAGAACCAACACTGACTTTATGGTGATATGCAGAACACGTGAAAGAAAGCAGAACAGATATGTCAGACCAGTTTCTGAAAGGATTTGAGTATTTAAACTCAAGAGGATACGACACTTTCTTTCCTACAGGAATGAGTCCAAGAGTGAAGCATCACATTAAAACTCCACACACGTGTACGATAAGTTGATCCAAACACTGACGGTTTTCTCTCTGGAAGTTGAATCAATTTTTTTCTTAACTAATCACACCTGTCCTGAAAGGTAGCTCATGAAAATCAGCTCTGACCCCACGAAAACACACAAAAATACATTTTGACTCCTCCAAAGACCAGTTCAGGTAATACGATCCTCTCCTTGATCCATAAACTCTGCTCCGCTGCCTGCCTCCACACTGAGGTGCTACGTAAACATGTATACTGTTGGGTTACAAGGACAAAATGGAAGCAGTTATCTGTCCAATGAAAGCTAGTTTGCAGGGGGGTTTTCTTCCACATGTGGTGATGGACGTATCCTGTTGGGAGGTGTGTGAAGTGGAGGGCAGGGTGTACAACAAGCTGAGGTCTGGGCAGAGAGCCGTCCCCGTCCTCGCCTCGTGCAGTTTTGACATACCTCAGGCCGAACCGATCACTTCCTCGCAGACAAACCGGATTTGGCTGGCTAAATGACTATTCTATCCAACAGCCATGCGTGATAGTAATGACTTCCCAAGCTCGACAGGCAACCGTGTGTTACAGCCTGATTAGATATCTTTACACTTTCGCCTCCTTCACGTAATTCCCAGGGAAAGTCCCAAACTGTTTTGTCCTCTTTGAGGTACCTGTGGAGAAAGAGGAGGAAAAATACATTTAAAGGACTCTCGTAATAGCTACGGTTTGAGCAGCAGTATATTTGAAATGTATTGCAAGCCCTGAGCATGTCCCTTGCACTCAATCACCCACTGTCATGCTTTAGAAACTCTATATGGAACTATGTGACTCAGTGAAGATGACTCTACGTCTCCAGGAGACCTGAGCGTGCACATTGCATGCATGCATGTAGCCCTCTAGCTGTCATGCTGTAGAAAGCCTATTTGGATTGATGTGAGAAGGTGAGTGTGACTGCATGTCTGAGGAATCTATCCCGAGGCACATACCAACAAACCAGCCGTCGTCGCACTTTTCCATGACGCTGACGAGATCTCCTTCTCGCAGCTCCAGCTCGTCCTCGTTCTGCGGCAGGTAAGTGTACAAAGCCTGGAAACTGGAGCGGGACACAAAGAGGAAATGGTCAACTTGCAATGCACAGTAGACACATTCAAATTTGGCAGCAAAACCGAAGAACAGATCCTACTCACACTCCACAATTAAGACGACCGGGCTCCGGACTGCTGCTGTGTGACTGGGGTTGCTGGGAAATGATGAGAAATTGTTTACTGGGGTGGGGGTACAGTCTATGGACAGAGTCATGAGGGCGGTGGGCTAGGTTGCTGCAGTACCTCACCGAGGTCTCAGCTATATTTAAGATCTCATTACACACTGCATCCTAGTAGTAGTGGTAGTAGGAGTGGGTGAAGTCGTCAGTGAAAGACAGACAGCGGGCCCCACCGAGAGTCCCGGAGGAGGCCGAGGTGAAGTTGAGGAGGGAGATGAGGAGTTAGAGAGGGAGCAGGGGGCGAAGGGCGAGACAGGAAGTGAGGTCCAGTAAGTAGTAAGGGAGAAAAGGAAGTGATCCGTTAAAAGCCGGGAGAGAAAGCGGAGGAGATGTTGGTGGAGCCCGGTAGGAGAACCATGAAAAGGCGAGACACCAGAGTGAGAGCATGTAGACAGGAAACATGAAATATTAGTTCACCTCTTACAAGATATTTTTCAGAATGAACATGCAGTGTTAAAGGAAGCTGACAGGTTCAGCTTAAAGGAATACTTTGACATTGTGGGTCAAAACTCTTCTATTTCCTGTTGAGTGCTCACAAGAAAAGGAATTCCTCTCTTATCACACAGGAGATTACGTTTTCACCACATTCCGTTTGTTTGTTTCGTTTGTCAGCAGGATTAAACAAAAACTACTGAACAGTTTTCCAGGAAACATAGAGGAAGGATACAACTCAATCCCTTTAGGCCCATATCTGGACAAAGTGGTGGATTCCGGGATAATTTGTTTCACTTTCTTTAACATTGCAAGGTTTTTTATTCCAAGTAAGTGTGAAAATGGAGAGACAGAATGAGGGAGCATAGGGCTGGGTCGGAATCGAATCCACGACCACTGGAAGGGGACTTAAGCCTCTGGATCCAGGACACCCCCGGGTTTTGACATTTTCACAAATTTCCCAGTGAACAATTCATGGATCTTGATGAAAAAAATCATATCCAGGGAACTGATATCTGTAAATTCGTTTAGTATTGTAGTTTAACATGAAGGTGAAACCAGCAGCTGGTTGGCTCAGCTTAGCATGAATACCAGGGAAAACAATGTTAAAGCCAAGATGACCAGTTTAAACAACTTAGTGACGTATCGCTATATTTGGCGATTTTTAAGATAGAGTCTCCAATTAACCTAACTCCAATTTGCATGTCTTTGGACTGTGGAGGGGAGCCGCAGAACCTGGAGAAAACATGCAAACTCCACACAGAGAGACCGGGGTTCTAGCTGGGGATCTTCTTGCTGTGAGGCAACAGTGCTCAGCACCCCCCCAGCCTGACTACCTATTTTAAACCTTGTATATATATAAACGGTTAATCTATGATGTCACACATATGCAAATTAGCACCTGACATAATTATATTTCCCGAAAATGTCAAAGTATTCCTTTAATGAAAAGATTGTCCTAATATTTCACATGAGACACAAATGCAGAAGACATAATGAGGGTTAAAGATGATGTGAGTCACATGGACCTTTGAAGGAGAGGATGTTATGAAGTTAAACATAAAATGAGGCCACTAAACAACCTTCACATTGTTTTTGTGAATCTTCAGTGGAGCTCCAAAGGAAACTCTCTACCGTCTTACCGTGAATGAGTTCACGTTGTTGTTGTCCTGGACGTCAAACAGCATCACAGGGCTTCTGGAGCTCCGCCCGTGATGGTCGGCCTCGTTCTTCATGAACTGCAACACAACAATGTCCCGTCAGCGCGGATATTTCAAAATAAAAGCCCCAGGCGATCGCACCTCGTATCCACCTGCTGTAAATGATTGTCATACTTCAGAGGCAGTCAGGTTTCACTTCCTTATAGGAATTTAGGAAATTTCAACCTTGCAGCAGGTTTTGAAACAGAGGCCAACACGTGAAAGTTATATATATTCACTAGTAAATACTGCATGTCACTGTCACCTCTGAATAGAACAACAACATGCAACCATATGCTGAACTTTGTGCGGACAAGGTAACTCAGGCTCTCAAATCAATCCTCATATTGTTCTCAACAGTTAGGAAATCTGAAACTGAACTCCATTCCCACTGACACACTGTGAGCGGTTTGCGTGTTAGTAGAGCACAACAACATGCAGACTTGCAGCTGTAGGTTTAATGAGGTCAGTGTGATGAGGTTTAACTTACTCTGCCTTAACTAAACCAGCAGATTAACCTATTAAACGGCTAAAATCAACTTCAGGTCAAATCAACAAGTTAGTCACGTCTTCAGTGCTTCATCACACTTTGTTTTAGGGAATCAAACGGAGGCCAAAAGCCTGTTTTCAGGAGTGAGCCTGAGATGCAACACTGCACACCATGCTGAAGATACCTCTGCAGGGCTATTTTGCCTGCTGCCCGGGGCTGCGAGGCCCCTGTCCCCCTCTGTGCCTTCCCCCTCTGTCAAATCCTTATCCCCCCTCAGCCAGCCCTCCAGCACTGGCCCGCCGCCGCAGGGACTCATGCTTCGTGACAGATTTGGGGAAGGAGGGAAGAGCAGGAAGTCCTCCCCGGTAGGTGGGGTGAACATGAGGAAGGGCGTAGTGGAGTTGGGTCTGGGCGGGTACGGTGGGGGCAGGGGTGAGGCAGATGGGGAGGCTGTGGGGGAGACGTAGTATGGACTGCCGGTTATGAGGGGCACGGGACTGACGGAGAAGGGCGGGGGCAGGTACTCGCCACAGCGGTAGGACACGGAAGGCAGTGGCGGCAGGGGAGGGGTAGGGGCGGTGGGAGGACTCCCTCCTCCCACCGTCAGGGAGATCCACTCGGAGGAGATAGCGTGGACCTCGGGGGACACGGAGCGGCAGGGGGGGCGAGGGAGGGGCAGGGGGGAGGTGGTCAGGCGGTTACGATACAGCTTTTTTTTTTACAATAGGATGAAGAAAGGGGGATGAGAGAAAGAAAAGGAAATGAGAAATAAAACAAGTTCATGTGACAAATAAATTAAAGGTGGGTGGTTTTTTTCCTGGATTCAGAGACAAAGCATTGATGGAAAACAAATCTGGGTCAGCACCATGGATGAATCCCAGGATGGACCCAGAGGTTTGGCTCAGAGTCCTCACCTGTGGAGAGGCGTTGGTGCTGCGCTGTGGCGACTGGCTGATGGGAGGGTCTTGATACTCCAACCCATTTTTGACACGGGGTCTTCTGTGCACTTCCACGTAGGTGACGGGGAAGATGCCTTGGCGGTTGGTCCCTGCGATCTTGCCTTCATACCAGTTCTCGTCAACTCTGCGAATAAGTGTGATCCTCTCTGCCTGCACACGAACAGAACACAAGAATACATATTGTTAAAAGTGTCTTCTTTTGGAAAAACAATTGAAGTGAAGTATCACTATCTAGAAATACAAGTGGTACAAAATGTTCTTCACACCTTCCTGAAGGACATTTCCACCACTGTGTCCCCGTTGAAGTTGAAGCGGGCGATGGCCTCTCCGTATTCCAGCACCTGTACTGGGGCACTTTTCTTTGGCTGGGCTTTCTCTGTGGGGGGAAGGAGCTGCACAACAAAGACAAATAAAAAAACAGAATTATGAAAAAAAACTAAAAACAAGAATAGGACTCAAATTGAATTGACTGTTTAAAAATAACAATATACTGAAAATGGTTTAAACTGTTTCTACTGCAAGAATCTTTATTTTGGGTTAAAGAAAGGCAGAGAGCACCCATTTACCTCGACGTAGCTTCGGGGGAAAATGCCAACTCTTCCGTGGTGCTCTCCTTCGAACCAGTTTTGATCCACCTGTCGAATGATGTACACGATGTCTCCCTTTTGAAACGGCAGTTCCCTGGAAAGGTTTCAAACAGACAGATGCTCACAATAAATGGAGGAAAAAACTGTTTTACAATATGACAATTAAGCAGACCATGGACCAGTGGCACAGTTTTATCTGCTTCATGTGGTCACACTCTGGTAGCAGTTAAGTTGTAAATGTTTTACGGTTATTCAACTGTACTGTTTCCTCATCAACCCCACCTATCAGATACTCATAGGTCAGAGTTAGTCAAATCAATGTCTACCCTGCTTAAGTAAAAAAAACGCAGGGTCGAAGCAGTTACACATTATCACTGTTGTATTGAATTGATTAAAATTGTCAAGTCAAAGTTAATATATAGCCATATTATATGTAATATGTGACAAAAGTACTAAAAAACTAATGAAAATAGCTGACATACTTTTGCTAAGATCTTGGGATAAAGAGTTTTTCTTCTTCAAACATCTTGACATACAGATTCTGTTCCTTTACTTACTTTAGAGTTTCTGCTCTGAAGTCAAAGCGAGCCATGGCTGGAGTCCTCTGTGGAGATAAACAAAGAAACTTGGGTGACTCTCATCTATGTAAATATAATTCTTCATATTATTGTTAATGAAAGTTTTCATAAAGAATAAATACTCCTATGCATGTACTTTCATCCATGTCATTGTTTGGCTACGGCCATTCTCTCTGTCCGCTTTGTCATTCATGTATATAAAGAAAGGACCTCTGTGATTTCTGTGAACTGTAAATCTCCCTGAGTTGTCTTCCTCTGCACGTAAATATTCTAGCAATGACATGAATGATGTGCTTGGGACTGACTGGGTTACTTGTCCTCTGGAGCATGCTCAGTTAGAAACAACTGTGGGTTGTTTGCAGTCACACGGGCCTGCCAGAGGAGCAGGGACAACTAATACCCGTGTCATTACAGCTAGATATACATTACAGTGTATGTTGTGGGAGTGAATGCTTAATGGAAATATTCTGTCATAAACTCCACGACTCATTCTCTCCACTCTACTGCTGCTCTCCCCCTCTCTCCTCGGGGGAGAGAGCCATCTGTGTGTACAGAAATCCTGCTGACAGGCCCCTCACCTCCCCGACAGCCTGAGTCAAACACAAACTGACGAAGCATCTGTCGTCTCTTTTCCTGCTTACATAAGGATAAGACGCAGCCCTGCATTGTACCTCTACGCCCGATTTCCTCTTCTCTGTGTTATCTGTGATGTTGAGCAAGTCTCCGAAGCGCTCGTTGGTGATGAACTGGTGGCGCGTCGGGACAATGCCCGTGTGTCGCCTCGACGCCGTGTCAGCCTCTTCCTGTTCCCGCTTCAGCCGTCGCTGCTCCTCCAAGATTTTCTGCCAGGAAACCAGATGGATATGTTTGTCCCCTCCAGATATGGGTCTCTTGTACTCCTTTATTCATGCGACACATTTTTTTTTTTTGCAATGCATAATATATGGTTTCCTCATTCATAACACAGCTCTCTTTACTTAAGCACTATCACGACTCACGGAGATTTAAAATATGAAGGTTTGGTGTAACTGAGGAGTAAATTCACCTCTTTGTCCCCGTGGCGCCTTCGCAACACTTCATCCTGGTTCTCCTCGTGAGCTGGGGACGAGTCTGGAACAGAGACAGAAGGAGCGTTACGCCATGAAGCAATTTTATCGCCAACCTCAAACCTATGTTATAGAAACCAAACTTTTAAATAATAAGATGATGACATTACAGTGAACTCCTCCTTCTCCTTCAAGTAAACGGAATCGTCAAAATATACAATAACTACAGTACAAACATGCATGCTTTGTATCTCTCCAACACTTAAGACACACAAACACTCATCAAAAAAAGCCAAATGTAATCCTGCATGCACAGAGGAATGAACACAGAATGACCGTATGTGTGTTCATGAAGAATCAAATAAACACAGGAGGGAAAATATGAAACCTGCTGGATCTTTGCCAAAGGAAAATAAACATGAAGTCATGTTTTTTACTAATCAACCAACCAGCATCCATTAGTTTAGTAAAGTTTCTTATTAGCTAATTAACTATTACTTTATGTACTTCTCACAGCACCATAGATGTTTAATTGTGTCCCAGTGAGGGACACGGGAAACAACTATCTAGTTTGAGTACCGGGTTATGTCAAAGAAATCAAAAGAGTAAACTTCCTGTCTGGATAAAACAAACTTGTCATGATGGGGGAATGAAAGACGGCTGATGTGTGATGTGAACACTTCCCAAAAAGCAGAAACAAATAAATAGATATATAAAATAAAATAAAATAGATATACAGACATGGTGAGGCATCAATTTGAGAGAGTGTATGCAATGTTATACCACAATATCCTGCATAAACATTACAGATGAATGCTGGGATTGTAGTTTAAGTGACGTCATCGCCAATGTAAGAGTTTATATCTCATTGTGAATATAACAAAAGTTAAAATGATCTTTACGAATTTATCCTGGGCTGTATTTAACACAGAGCACAATCTGATTCAATGTCATGCTTATGCAGACTCCAGCACTATTGCATACACATCAAATATGATGTCACAGGGAGTTATATACATTACCAAAAGCTGCTTGAACCTCCTACAGTGAAGTGTTTTGGATGCATTTGTGAAGACGATACATATTCACAGGAAAAATGGAGGAGCACCAAACAGCACACTCAGAATGAAATGGAAGGCGTCCCTGTCACTTTGTAAACACAGCACACAGACTAGAGATGGAGGGTGGCGGCGTCGCTTTGGGGTGAGAGAGGGACACGGGGTGAAGAAAGAGTCGAGATAAATGAGTGACCACAGAGGGAGGGGAGAGGAGGAGGTGACAGTGGTGAGGGGGATGGAGATAGCCACCTCTGAGGTGAGCTGCCAGCGGCTGCAGGAGGTTCCCGTTGGCGTCCAGGCCCTGCCCGTTACTCAGGTGGTCAGTGTCGCCCCCGTCTCCGTTACTCAGCCTCTCCAAGACCTCCAGGGAGGAGAGGCGCTGAGGGATCAGAGGTCTGGGCTCAGGGGACAGGCTGCAGGGCCTCTGGGTAACCTTGGTGGCTAACAGGGTTCTCCGAGTCTGGTTGGACGGCAGGTTCCTCCGGGGTCTGAAGGGAGCAGGGCCCATGAGGAAGAGATTCCCAGGCAGCGTGGTCTTCTTCTCTGCAGGTGGCTGCCTCTCCTGTTGGGTGGTGGCCTGCTGCCTCTCATGTCGGAGGATGGTGGTAAAGCGTGTGTAGGAAGCTGGGCAGGAGCCTTTGCATTTGCTGGGCTTGAGGTGGAGCTGGTGGTTCAGGTGGTGCAGGAGGTGGTGGTGGTGGTGCAGATGGTTGTGTTGCGGAGGGGATGCTGGAAGCAGCTGTAAGGGACTCTTTGAGGCACTGACCGTTTGGTGGTTCAGATCTGGTGAACTCTTACTGAAGATCTGCTCGACCTCCGCCTCAGTGCTACAAGGGGACTCAGTCCTGTTGTTGTGTCCATTATCTGAGAAGGAATCAGCCTCCTCTACCGTAACACCGTTGGGCGGCAAGGCCTCCTGCTCAGAACTCTTGCCCTCTGGCTCCACAGGGGAGCAGGCGTCCGTCTGGGTGGCGTCAGCCACCAAAAGGGACTCCGCTGACACCGCAGACGTCATGTAGAGGTGGGAGGGGATGTGGTCGGGGCTTTGGCTATGGCTAGAGTGCAGGGTGGGCATGGAGGAGGAGCGGCTGGGCGCTGGGGTGGACCGCTGGATGATCATTTCAAACTCGCTGACCCGTGACAACACCGCATCCCGAGGAATGTTACCCCCGTCATCCGCCTCTGACCTCTCACCCCCATCGGCCTTAGCCTTCTCAAAGAGGGAGGCCAGGCTCCGGACGCTGCCATGGGGGCTGCAGCCGGCTGAGCTGGGCCGCTGGATGTGATGCATGGTCCTGTACAGGCTGGAAAACTCATATGCGCTCCTCCTAATTGCAGGGGAACCATTTCCGAGGCCATCCGCGCACTCGCTGCCACAGCTGTACTTAGAGTCTGAATATTGCCCACTCTTTCTTTCCCCTGCTCCAGCAAAGTCTGTGTCACATGGCCCTGTGTACAGATCCTCACAGCTGTGGGCCTTCGGGTGCCTGAAAGTTTTAGTCCTGCTCTCCTGACTGTCACCACTGGGCGGCAGCAGCTTGGGCTTGAACTTAGAAGGCAGGATTTGAGGTATGCAGGCTTTGGCAGCAGAAAGAGGCATCTTACTCTTACACTGGTTCCCTATTGAATTACTGGCAAGAACTGATCGACTATTTACAGAGGAGCAGGGTGAAATTATATAGCCATTCCCACCTTTATAATCCACTGGTAAGCATGCAGGACAACAGAATAAACAACATATTAGATTACAATGGTTCACAGGTTCACACACATACACACTAAAACAGAGTCAGGCACATTTCTACAGTAAAGAATCCAAATTCCATCAAAAGGAGATGAATTTGTAAAATGGAAAAAGGGGGAATTTACTGTCTAACAGATGCCTGCATTAGTATCACTGTAAACAGCAACATAACAAGTGAAACATAAAGTATTAACACAGTAATATGCCATGAAATGTTATGTGATGTTGGACATATTATTGGAATTCTGAGCACTGACTAAAGTAGCTACTCAAATTTAGAGGAGAGGAAAAATATAAATGTATTTTTTCTGTGTCTCCCACATAACTGCTGCACAGCTTGAACCTCCTCCTCTACTTTTAGCAGTTTGACAGGCAGCTGCAGTGATGAATGGCCCTTAGCACTGCTGTTAATCCACACACTGCTCCCCTACAGAGTTGTAAAAATCAAAATGCATCCTGACCCCACCTGACCAGTAAAACCTCTGAGAGATACTCGTGGTCCGTTCCTGGCTGTATAGTGTGTTTGTGATAGCACTACAGATGGGAGGGCGGGAAATGACTTTCACATGCTGCGAAACACTGTAGCATCTGTCACATTCGTGTCTGCCAGAAAAACAGACACTGAAGAAATCAACTCGATAATCTAGCCATGTGGCGAGTAAGGAGTTATCAATCTGGCCACTAAACAGCCCCCACGGAGGCTTGTTTCTTTTTAAAGGCACAAAGATTAATACAATTATTGTTTCATTGCATGAGCACAAGACAGAAACACATGATGAAGTGTTTGGTTTCAGCACTTGGTTGTTTCTCTGCGCTTTTCCACACTTCATCTTGTGTGTGGTGAACAGTGAGCGACTCTAATGATCACGATGGTGCCTCTGGCAGGAGGCTAATGAAAGAGCGTGCTAGTCAGTTGACTGGAGACTGGAGAGTAACGGCCCTTTGCTGCATCCATCCACAGTGCGACTGGGTCAAATTCTACACATTTGTCTTGATATACTGTCTTTCCAGGTGTAATGTAAGGGGTCACACTGTCCCTTCCTTTCTCTTCCTTCGATCCCTTCCTCTCCTCCTCCAGTGTTTCTCTCCAGGGCCATGTGCTCAGACATTCCATCCCCTGACCTCACACTGACAGCTGACTTCCTCATGCCAGCCCACCCCCTGTGTCCCCTCTTGTTTATCTCACCCGTGTGTGGCCGCGTTGTGAAGAGCCGAGCACACTTTATCTCGCCCGGCCCCTCTCATCCCTCCCTGTTCTGGCCCTCTCCGCTCCCTGGCACTGGAGAGCTCTGGAGACCTGCCCTAAGCCTGCCTAGTGACTGGTGGCTCACAACTGGAGCAAGAGGGGGAAAATCCCCAAGGTTAGCTTCCATAGACTTAGCAAGACAACCTCACTCCCTCCATGAGTTTTCCGAAGCAGATGGCCAGTACACGTTCGGTGAATAACACCAATGGCATCAATAAATCAAAAGCTGTTGAAGGAATGAATGCTGCGAGGTGATTGGCCAATACTGTGAAGTCTGGGATAAAATAAAATGTGTGGATTCCAACAGAAATGTAAACGGAAACACATGTAGCCCAGGCTGACACCTTGAGCGGTCCAATACCAGTGTCTGTAACGTATTGGTTCTGTCTCAGCAGGAGAGGCCTTTAATGGCCTCCTGTCTATCCCCACATACACAAACATACACACACCTTCCTTTTTACAGGGCCACATACGTACAGTGGCTGCTACCTACCTTTAGAGGAGGAAGTGCTGCCCTGGCGCTTGTTTAGGGCCCGTAGACCCTGTAAGGGAATATCGCCGCCCTCCAGGACACTCTTGTAAACATGGCGGTCGCATTCTGGAGCCCCAGGCTCGCTTGTGGATGATCCACCGTCCGTCTCCACCTCGCTGTGTCCAGACTTGCTCGAGCAGCTAGACAGGGGTGAGAGGAACACAGACACTTAATTAAACACAGTTGGATTCAGTTAGTGGAGTTGCGTTACAAGTTTTTTTTATGTTAAACAGAGGCTCCCAAAATTGGGTAATGAGCTGTCATATGGTTCTTATTTAGTATATCTCGAGGTAATTCCTGTCTTCTCAGACTTGTGGGAGACAAAATAATGAGAGACAGAAAAAAGCCAAACAGCAGAATTTGGGGGATGATGTTGGGAGAAGGCTTTGACTTCCACACATATCTTCACCTCATAGAGAGGACAACAGGACTTATCTCTATAAATATTCTCTGAACAATCCCACATGGTGCATCAGCCCCTGCCATGCACCTGTACAACTCTCAGGTTCACTCTCTTTCCCCCTGCTCATGTGCTACTCACGCTGCTCCTTCTGTTTCCACAGGCAAACATGGTCATTAAACTGACAGAGGCTCCTATATCATATAGGGGGACATGTAACCCTACACAAACCTGTTTCACTATGATAGGAGGAAGAGGAATGTATTTTCCAAAATGTGTTTTACATCTGCAGCGTGTTTTACAAGCTGGCACAAATCTATGTATACATTAGTCGTCTTGTTCCCCTTCCTCAACAAGAAGCTCTTTCATTGCTGTAACAAAAACAACATGGGCACTCCTGATTGCAGCGAACCATTAAAATCATGTTGATTCAGGGTTTCTTAGGAGAATTCACATAAAATCTACCAGGAAATGTACAGTACAGGAGTGATTCAAGATCTAAGACAGTCTCTTATGGAAGTTCGGGCTGAAATTAGGGGTCAGGATGCTGCATGATTAGGGGTCAGTGACAGTAACGTGCTTATAGCAGGTTAACTATAAGGGTGATTATCATGGAAGATGATCCGTCCTTTAAACAGCTTCTATTGAGAGGCTAAATATCAATTTTCCTCCATATACTTTAGCTTTTCTGGTATTTTTCTATGAGAATCACTTTCATGCACAAGCAGTGGATGTATACTCCACATGTACTTCATTCATTCATCTACTGACACGACACAAGCACATATGGTTTTGCATTTAAAAAATATTGTACGTCCTTCAAAATGTCTCCAATTTCCAACAGACCCCAGAGGAGAACAACATCCTGCCCTCACCATATGGGCTTCTGAAGGAAGTCAGTGAAAGACTGACTATGGGAGTGAACTTCCACCAGGAACCTTTCTCCTTTAAAAATTAACAGCAAATCAAGTGGGGGAAAAAAACTGGATTAGAAGCCTCTTTTCAAATCCTTGGCCATGGTGACATAACGATTGCAGCAGATGGAAAAGTCGGAGCAGAAGTGGAGGGAGAACTTTATTTCCTCTGGACCGTGGCGCGAAACAGTTTTGGCTCGGTCCTAAATTCCTTAAATTTTACTGCGCAAACAAAAATAGAAGATGTGAATCTCAACAGACAAACACAAAAGTGATCAAGAGCTTGGTAAGCTTGGTCTTTGTCTTAAGCATGATCCGTCATAATCCAGCTGCTGGTCATAGATCTTTACACACACATACACACCCATTCAGAAGGAGATAACGGTTTTTGAGTTATGCAGCAGCTGGGCGAGTTCCCTCTATCCCAGTGACATCCAGGTTGCTGTCTTTAAATACATCCCCACATAGCAGCCATGTGTCCACACTACAACCACCCGAGCCCCTAAAAAGCACCATCAACCACACAGAGGACACACAGCTCTGGTAGCTTTTCGCCTTATTAACAGGATCTCCTCAAGAAGCAGGAGTCCCCAAGCTGTAGGCGGGCAAGCTCCACGGGGTGGAGAAATCTCTCACTGACATTTCTCCTCATAACCAGCCTTAAATAATCATCCACATTGTAGAAGAAGGAGGCAAAGGTTTAAAGCACAAGTATCAAAATAAGAGGAAGGACAGACTTACTATTGCTGCAGGTCGGAGGCTGTTTCCAGGGGGCTGAAAGAGGGGGCACTCTGCAACAAACCAAACAAAGAAGTCATTGATAGATCCACAGGGAGGTCTCCTCCAGCTAGAACAGAGGCATTAGCTACGGCCAGATTCTCTCCTCTCTTCCTCTCTATCTTTCACCCGCCGCTCTGGGTTTCTGTCTCGAGCACCCGGGGTTCTTAGAGTCTCTGGACTGGGCTTGGCATGGAGGAGTAAAGCGTGTGTTTTGGCCTGCATGCAAGTTGGAGAAAACAAGCGGCAGTGAGGAGAGTGGCGGGGGTGGGTGGGGGAGTGGGCGTGCATCGGTCAGGGGGCGCCCATGCGGGGAGGGGGCTGTCACAGAGGCAGCCAATGGGCTGCGGTCTCCCACTGAAGCCGTCTCTTTTGTCTGGTATTGAGTCACTCTCATTACCACTGGACCAGACCGGGGGACAATTAACCAGCTGGTGGTGCAGGCAGGCCAAATTACACACACATGTACACACACATACACACACACATGTACACACACACACACACACACACACACACACACACACACACACACACACACACACACAAACACACATACTCTCTCTCTCTCTCTATCTCACACACTCAAGAGAGTCAAAAAGAGACACAAATGGTAAAAGTAAAGAGAAACATTTATAACAATGTTATAAAGAAACAGATAGAAATAAATGAACTGTGAGCACCAAGTGAGTGAACAGACATTTAAAGGTATAGGAGAAAAGGTAGTTATTCAGTTATTAAGGTGCAGATATTATCGTCAAAACACAGGGGTGGTCCTTCGGTGTGGCAGCACACACTAGCATTTTGAATGGTTTCGAGCCGACTAAATTTAGCACACTGTTTCTGTTGCTTCCCTGTGTTCGGACGTCACAGCAGGTAAAAATAACAGACGTGACACCGGCACTATGAATAAGAGAGCAAGTGTTGTTTGCAAATACGATTGCACAATCCTCGCCCGAGCCAGGCCGGCCCTGCAGTTAATACCACATCCACTTCCCCCCCCCAAGCCTCCGCTTCCCACACCAGTGACCAGACAAGGAGCATTCTCAACAGTCCATCGGCCACAACATGCTTTTCCACTTAGTTGCTGGGGCAGGACTATCATTAATAACCTTTCAGAATAAATGCCAATCTTTATAAGAGCAGAACATCAGGCTCGCAAGTCTGAGCTATTTATAAAGGTGAATGTTCCATGTCAACTCAGAGAACACGCCAGTGTCAGTGAATAATCTGCAGCTCTTCCTTGGGCTCTATAGGTCCTGTATCCTGATGTCAGGGGGTAGAGGATATTGTCCTCTGGCAACCCTGGGGGAACTGGGCTTACACACAGACACAAACAGAGCAGAGTGCAAAGTAAACAGGAAACAGCCATGGGAGGCTTATCTGAAGAAAAGAAAAGGAATCTAAATCTGGTTATTTACAAGATGCCTAATTAGTGTCAGTATATGTGACGGAGTCTTTATGTAAAAGGTTAAGCTTGTCACTTTCACACGCTGACATCACTTAACATCACAGTGCTCTGAGATGGTCGCATAACTTTCTTTTATCCAGCTAATGAATTTGAGGGGTCAAACTGAAGATAGAGGCAGAGAGATGCTGTAACAGATTTGACTGATAAGGACACACTTGGAGCATGAAACTGCTTCCTCGAGGCAGTGACAGTGAGAAATGTCTGAATATGGACATGAGCGAAGGCCTCGGTGAGTCAGTGGAACACCGATGACAACGTTTCTGCAGAATTTCATGTGCGTGTTTCCTAACAGGTGTCCCCGGGCCAGTCAGAGCTCCGGCTCCTGTGCGCCGCTTTCATATTCAAAATAGCGATCATGAGTAGGTCATGGTAACACGATTACCATTCTTTCCAGCACCTTATTTGTGTTGATATGTTCTCATGAAAACAAACAGCTAGACTGGTGTGAAGGGCCGGTTATAGCCGCGGGCGCCCCTCATCTCAGCCCTGCTAAATGCTTAAAGGTAAAGGTTAAGTGTATAACAGAGGTTAAATATGAAAGCACAATGAGCTGGTGGGCTTACAGAGTTTCCTCCTTTAGAATATGTCAGGTGGTAGGGGGCCGGCTCTATGTAACTCAGCGCTGAGACAGTGTGGCAGCAGCCCTCTTGTCAGCATATGCTCGACAGATGGAGTCACTCTGTCGGTCGCAGGGGGCTGAAGCGCTCTTCCTGACCATAGCTATGTGAGGAATTCCAGCTCGTGTATATCGATGAGCCGGCGTTCTGACCGTAACTGTCACTGGATGTGTTTTCAGACTCCCCCTAAAGGGAGAACTTGTTAATATTAATCAAGAGGAGCATTATTGTGATTACATAGAGGTGTCACTCTTACTCAGGGGCTATTAGGTGACTATCCGGGGATGAGTCATGATGATTTGACAGGAAACCGTAAAGAAGAAGAAGAAGAAAAACTGCCGTGCAGGATTAACAAATGGATTATTTACAGTAAGCCTGCTCTTTAGAGGTATTTGCTTGACAACTGGCTAATTTGCAGTGGGAAACCACAAGATGACTGTGGTTCAAATACACTTTCTATACTGTCAAGACGTTCCCTCTCATTACAACACTAGTTCATTAGAAGAGGTGGATCTCCTCAGCACTGCTCCGGTTATAAATAAGAGCAAGAGCGAACTGGACGAGAGCCACAGAGGCCAAGCTCCTCACTTAACGTCCAGCCATATCTCACCTTCCGGTAACACAGAGTGAGTAGCTGATATGTCAATCAAACCCCAATGAGCCAGTGTGTCTGGCCGAGCCTTGAGGTCAAATACTGCACATACCAGGTGCAGCTTTAGAAGTGACTTTGACATTAAACAGGAGCCAGTCATCGGTTCCAGCTCATCTGGCAAAACTCCAGGCTTCTGTGAGACAGAGTCGGGCCGCCTTCACAGCTAAACCTCCTCCACATATACACTAACCTGCAACGGGAGACTCGACCCCTGTGTCTGGCCGCTGCTGCTAAGACATGATCTCATGATGTAGTCAGCGTTGCCACCTCGAATGATCCTGGGTGTGGTTCTGACCTGACAGGGTGCGCGCTGGGGGAAACCAACATCTGTTTGCGGGCAGCCGGTGCCACAGTTTGTCTGGTGCCACCTAAGACCCGAGGCACGGATTTGTCATGACACCGTATACTGCTTCGACATGCCAGCACCACTTTGGATATTTCGGTAAATCTACTAGATAGCAGACGGGCAGCAATTATTATTTCAAGGGCCTGGGATTATCCTGGAGCCCAGGACTCGCCCATGACTGCAGGCTCTCCAAGTGAGGAGTGACTTCTGGATGAATCACCCGGTCTAGGCCTCCAGCTTATGGTATGAATTCTCGTCGGCAGGGTGCATATCAAAAAGAACAAAACAAAGTGTTGCTCTTGAGTGTTGAGTTGATGGCATGGAAGAACAGGGTTGATGCCAGGGCTGGTAAGGGTTTCTGTTTTCCAAGCTGATTGTGCTCAGGCTCACAGATACAAATACATGCTTGATACTTTTAAAATATGAATATTTAAGTAACTACCCAGGGACAAAATCGTTTCAAATGTATAAAGCAGTGATGCGGAGGGACAGCAGCTTTATCAAGTGCTTTGAAAAACTTTTTCTGTTGATGGGATCTGATGAACATCCGAGAAAAATGGTAAAAATTATAAAAGATGATGAAAAAATAGGGAATGTAAAGATTGATCAGCAGTTGGCCTCATCAAGCCGAGTGGAATGAGACACATGGTAGTAAATTAAGTTCAAGAAGAAACAAAGTTTCTTCTTACACATGCTGTCACATACATTTTATGTGCAGAATCAATTAAAAAGAAAATTATTCAGGGTAATATTGCAAGTGATAGTGTAGGAAACTGGAGTAGACCTTATAGACAGGCACGGTTTGTTTAGGGCATTATTTGAACATGGATGTTATCACATGCAATGAAATACAATATACTGTCACTTTAAAGACAGTGACCACTTACCGCTTTGTCAAACTCCATCTCTGAAAAGAATTTATACCAAGGTTCATTCTCTAAATCTACATCTTCTGGACTTACATCCTGAGTCTATGGGGGCATGGCAACGAGAAGAGGAGGAGAAAGACAAAGAGAAGACAGTTCAGACAGCACAGAAAATACACAGCCCAGCAAATGAGCCGAGCAGACATTGTTGAATGAGCCAATGTGTCTGTCCAACACCACAAACTAACTGTGAGAACACAGTGGGCGTCCTTGTAAAAGACGATACCTGCTGATTTCTTTAAAACGAGTAAATTAAAGGGTAGGTCTCAATACCTCTGCCAAGGAGGTTATGTTTCACCCCTGTTTCTTTGTTTGATTGAAATCAAGATTAAACCAAAACTAAAGGACAGAACACAGCCAAAGTGGATGGAAGGATGTGGTATGGGTCGGGGAAGAACGCATCAAATTGTGGTGCAGATTTGCATTTTCCTCAAACATGGTGAGATCGGGCGTTTTTACGATATTATAGAGAATAATTAATGAATCATCTTCAAGGGGTTGATATTTCTGAGCATGAGCAAGTCAGTGCAGAAGCAAATAAAGATCGGGATGTAGTGAAATTAAAGAAGGGTACGGATGGGCCTTGGCAGAGGTATGCACTCAATTCTAGTGCCATTCTAGTTTTTAAAGGTGTGGTTTGACTTGTTTTCTTGCAGAGAGTAAGATGAGAAGTTTGATTCTACTGTTGTATCAATAATCCATATAGACAGCAGCTAGTTAGCTTAGCACAAAGACTGGGAACAAGGGGAAACAGTTAGCCTGGCTCTGTCAAACCAAATCCACCAACAAGCACATCGAAAGCTAACATGGATCATCTTGTAGGTTTAATCTACAGGAAAAACCTCCAGGGCTCATCCCTGCACCTACATAATAGCCTATGTACACATAACTCAAACTGCTCTTTTTACACTTCTGTTTATGTTTGAAACAAAACAAAACGTGTCAGTTATTGAGTTTTAGAGGCTCTGGCACTCGGATGTTGTTTCCCCCTGTTCCCAATCAAGTGCCAAGCTATGCCAAGTGGCTGCTGGCTCTCGCTCCTGTGTATGAGGGTGGTTTCAATCACCTCATCCAACTTTCCACAAGAAAAAAACATACTCCCCTGAATGCTATTCTTTTTATACTTTACTACTTTTACACAATACTCACAGACATGAATGTACATACAAAACCTATAAAGTGCTGTAATTGTTTCTCCTCCTCATACCGTTAATATCCCAGCAATGTGCGACGAAATACAAACTGGGGTTTTTAAGGCTATGAAGATTTTAACTTTGAAAGATACACAATTGATTTGACCGCTAAAGCTTTAATATTAACTTAACTAATATTAAATATTAGCTTTAAGTGGAAAAGCTAATTTGTCTCTATGGTCAGCATGAAGAGGAGGAGCAATTACAGGCACCGGAAACTCCTTTAGTGTACACATGGGCAGGAGCGATGCAAAATACACTTGAGAATCCTTTAACCAACTCCTTTAAATGGGAAGAGCTGTTACTTCATTTAAGATATATATTATATTATATTTTATTCTGTCTAATCAACAGATAAACTATGACAATGACCGAAAATATATGCCAATTCATTTTGTAGGACAGATATTTTTGATGATCTAAAGTAGGTGAGGGACGACACAACTTCATTCACCAAGAGAGAAAACATAAAGGACCTGACATGACCAGCGACAGCCACAAGGGCACTGACCCATAATAACTGAGCTTGTAATTGAAAAACAACAGTTCATTATATGTCAGTGGTCCCAGGATGAACTGGAACCAACTAGAATGAATGCGTTTGCTCTCACTGGGATCAGGCCAGATGGCTAACAACATCTACGAGCCGAATGGAACTGAGTATCTGAGAAGCATTGATTACACCATGAACAAACTACTAAATCACAATACTGATTATCCCCATGTCCTCCAATTTGTAAGAGAGAATAAAAAACAGCAACTATGAAATCTCAATGCAAAGTATATGTGCTCCGGTTTTTTAGGTAAATGTTAAGCTGTACATCTAAGCAGCAGCTTCCAGTTCACCAGTATATCCTCAAAAGACAGCCCTCAAGGACATTGAATAATGCTGCAGCATGTGATTCACAAAGTGTGAAGGCTGAAGACAAAAGTAAGAATACACACATGATCCCTGTTTTGTGTCTGCGGCGGGATCCCCTCACACCCAGCCGATTCAGCCCAATAACCTTAAATTGAAAATGGGAAGACAATGGCTATCCTTGCAAGCGATACTCCCCCACTGCCAAACAGGATCATCTGTCGCCGCAACAGGACACCCTTCAGTAATGTGGTGCACATGGCGAAGCAGGATACACATACATACATACGTCGCCCCTGTTGGTGAAACTGCCACCCGGGAGCTTGGATACAGAGGTGGGTGGGTGGGAGGGTGGGAGGGTGTGTGGAGTCAGGGGGGACAGCTCACACGACATGCACGCAGAAAGAGGGGGGGAGAGAGAGAGAGAGAGAGAGAGAGAGAGAGCGAGAGGAACAGGCGGGTAGCATACCGTTCTCTCCAGCTTCAGCACCGACGATTTCCCCGGCTCGTACTCAAAGATGCTCTTCGGCTCTGCGCGGTACTTCCTGGTGTCTACCTTCTTATCCGGGGGCTCCCACTCGTTCCTGTGGCGAGGCGGGTGACGGGGAGGGGTGGGGTGTGGGATGGGAGAGAGCCAATCCTTATCATGTAGTCTCCATGGCAACCAGTATAGGCTAAGATGTTTTATTTTATTTTGTTATGCAAACATGACGTCTGTCCTCATTATCCCTGTTTACGCTCTGCTGGTGCCTTTCCTCCTCTAATGATGATATGACAGAAAATCCGATTCACTGCTGAGCCAAATCAGTAATTAGATCAGGTAAACTAGATTGAAGCCAGTGACAAAAGACAGAGCACGTCATCATTTCCTGAGAGGATTTATCAGCGTACACAGACAACACTAAAATCACTGTTCCTGAAAGGAGGGAAATTAGACTCTTGGATAAGAAGAATATAACCTTTCACTTATTCCCACTATATAAAAAAAACCTTTAAATAAATGAAATTCTTTGTGGCTGTCGAGAACATTCAGCAGCATCACACCACGACACACATAGCCACTGAGGAAAGAGAAAGGTCAGTCCTCGACATGTCATTTACCGCTCTAATGGGAAACAGCTTATCCTCCATCACCTGTCCTCCTTCATCACGCTATCACTCAGAGCAGAGCACGCTGTCTCAGTGCTGAGATACTGTATGTCTGTGTCTGTGTTTGTGTGTGTGTTTGTGTTTGTGTGTGTATGTCTGTGTCTGTGTTTGTGTAGGACAGCAGCCACTGGGGATAAAATAAGCTCAGATCGGCAGAGTCAGGAACAAGGAATATGCTTTTATGCTTTCCTGGCAGTGTCGTTGAAGTCGAACTGAGGGAACACATTATGAACACTGATCTACCATTACAGTAATGATATAATGGGAACTCTGCCTGTAAAATAAACAGGATTTTTCTGGTCACAATATCATTAAATAAGAAATTTCTTTCGATCCTGCCGTTAGATGTATTCTGAATTGTAAACAGCTCCTCATCCGAGTGAGCATCATAGGTAGGGTTGAAGCAGATGGACGTCACTGACCTTTTGGCTGAGGGTTTGAGTGAAGAGGAGCGTGTTGGCACCGGCATCGACCGGCCTCTGGAATCGAACTCTGCATCGCTTTTTGAGCGCGGGACCCCTCTCACTGAAAACAGGCAGATAAATATTGACAGGATGAATCCTCGGATGCATTAATGAACCCGCAGAAATGTTACCTGTGGTGAAGTGTGAGAAAAGGCTGCTAATGGGTGAACGTTGTCTTAGAAATACTGACAATGGATTTTCCGGCTTTAAAATCCATTTCCACAACTCACCATCTTCCAAGTAACCAAGTGGGCTGGGGCCATCTTCTGTAGGAGGGGCCGGAAACAATACAAAGTAATTTATTATCATTTTCACTATGCCTACTTCTGTTGTTTGAAAAGAAATGAATATAGCACAATACTAAATTATTCAAAACCCTCTTTTCCTGCTTCACACCTTCCATTATGCCACGGAAATCAAAGTCTGTCGAATCAAAGCATTCTACAGGAAGCATTACTGAGCTAAAAAGGGACGTGAGCATCGACCAGCATCAAGGCTCTGAATAAGTAATGCACTGTGAAGCAAGAACACTGTTGTCACAACATGCACAGTGATCTCAGTATAATGTATGTGTTATAACCTGTGATAATAATAACAGAGTTGTTTACAGACATGTGGAAGTTGTGTGGAGCTAGGACTGAGAAATAAGATTTATAAAAGTCTCAGTCTGATATTAAAGTACAAATCACGCCTCCTCTCACTGAAATTAGAAGATCCAAAACCATAAACCAAAACCACACCCCAACCAAAACCATACCCAAAGCCATCCAGAAATTCAAACACTAATTGGTGAAGCTGATTATGAACAACAAACCCAGGGAAGGTTATGTTCAGTCTGCACCGGCCACAGCCTCAATGCAGGACTGCAGCAGCACCTAGTGGCGTTAACCCTACACTACATCCCAGGTTCACAAGTATACAGAGCTCTCTCATGAAATTGACTCAACACAGTCTGAAATATTTGAGAATAACTAAACTGGCAGACGGTATTAATATTAGATGGTTAACAGGAGAAATGGAAAGGCCATTAATAAGCTGTTATAGAGGAGGGGGTGGGGCTGATTGGTTGCTTTATTTCAGCCTGCTCTTGCTAGCTCTTCCTAAATTACCAACCCCTGTTTTAAGAGGGACTGCTGTGTAATGCTATGTCTTAATATAACTAACTACACTATAACTACCTTAAACTGTATTTGTGCCACCAGAAAATATGAAATCCATACAACAGCTGCATCTTTAAAAATGTGCCCGACATGTTAAAGACCAACTAGGTTAGATTCAAAGTTTGAGGTTACAAGAGGATGAGCACACGACTTGTAATGTACTTGAAACTGATGGGAGTGGTTGCTCCCTGCGATGAGTGAAAAGGAAAAAAAGATTAGTTAATACTTTCAAATACTTTGGACATCCTCAAGGTGTGTGTTTTTTTTTTACTTTACGTGTAAGCTTTGTGAAAGATTAGACACAGCTGAAGTATTTGAAAGGGCCCAGGATGGCTGCAGATTAGTAAATCTGACAAGAGCGGAGTTACTGCCTTCGGATACCTTTTGATCTCATGTGAATGTCAAAGTTCTCGGGGAAAATATAGGTGGGGCGGTAAGGGTTTTCCTCGATAGGCTCTGAGCACGGTGGTGGAGAGACAGAACACAGTGTGACTTCACACACAAAACAAGCTGTGCACAGCAACAGAGAAACACGACAGAACTGATCAAACACACAAGGAGTGGAGACGATGGTGATGACAAACTCTCTTACCTGGTATTCTGTGTATCTGTTTGAACATTGTCTTATACCAGTCTTTGGATTTTTCAGTGTTCTGAAATAAAGATGTGGACATTTTGAATCAATAAAAAAATCAGAAAAAATATTTTGATTTCAAGCAGCAGTAAAGCCACACACATGTTCAGGGTCATGGTTTGATCAAAACATTTTGAATGATAGTAAAGTATTTACTTTAACATTGGCTGCAGTCCATTAAGAATAAGTCCTAATTAATGTTATCAGTTACACACATGCTTTTCATATTATGATTTATAAAATACAATTACAAAATTACTCTCAAATCTACTAGTCATAATATTAATATCAATTTTTTTTTTTTAATAACAGCAAGGATAGCCTGTGCTGGTTGGAGTTCCATTTCTTCTGGAACCAACATTTTGAACAATTGTGAAATTATGAAACCTCCTCCAATATCAAACATTAACTAACTAGTCGATCAATACCAAACATTTCCTCCACCACAAAAGAGACAATTCTTCAGCATGGCATAAATGCATAAATGAACGTCATAATACAATAATAATGCTAATATTATATGTACTAGCTTGTTTACTGTGACATCAGAGACCTTTGTATTGTATGAACACCCATTAAACTTGAACAGTCACATGATGAAGTCTTTATTCGACAGTAGACTGTGTCTCTCACCCGTACAGGCACAGTGGGATTGTTGAGAGGACTGAAGAGCGGGGAGTTCAGTGACAGTCGCAGCCTCTTCCCGTCCATATCAGGGAGCGGACTGACTGACTCTCTGCCAGGGTCGGGACTTTTGTCCCTCTCTGGGGTTGGGTCTGCAAAAAAACAATAAGTTAATGTGTGAGCACTAAACACATTTTAGTCAAATCTTTTTCTCTTGGTACTGTCGACAATACTGCTCATGTTGGATATAAATAATAATAATATTAACAATAATTATACTGTTTTATTGTATAAATATAGCACTTTTAACAATGCTCAGAGACATACTTTACATAGATTCAATAAAAGAAAATTTAAATATAAAATACACATTGTAATCACACAACTCACTACTCTTTGGTGCTACATGAAGACAACTGACTTGACCCTTTTTTAGCTACTCTCCATTAAAAGTAGTTTAAACATATCCTGTTTCACACATTGACCATCGTCAAGACGCACACTACAGGTTTAAACACATCTTTGTTTCAGTTTTTGTTATAAAGGAAGCTTGTTTACTTTGGTGGTGGGTTTCAAAAAAAGGGAGAGGAAAAGTAGAGTAGGAGGATGAGTCATGTACTACTAATAAACTGATACAAACAAAAACTCCTCTAGGGTTAGAACCCTAATTAGAAATATCTGTTAGTCGTCACCATGACCCCAGTGCAGAGTGCATACCTTCCAAATGAGAAAGATGCTTTTGCTGCTCTGTTGTGAGAGAAACAAAGACAAGGACAGGACAGTGTAATGTGACTAAGCAGTGAAGCAAACTTGTGACAGCACTGATTACGTGATACAAAGAGCAAGACCAGGCTAATGGATCACAGACAAGACACAGTAGCAGTCGGACGTACGGCACACTCAAGCATATCACACACGCAGTATAACATTTTGTTCATGACACACTTGCAAGCTTTAGAAAACTCTTGGTTACACCATCATCCCCAGCTTACAGACTGTTGTGCTCACCTCTGTTGTGTTGCAGCAGGACGATGGTGGGGTTAACTATGCTAGTGCAGGGATAAACAGAGCTGGAGGACGGCGTGATATAGTTGTGAATGTCAGTGGAGGATGGAGTCTGATTTATGCTTTCTGTTGAATTGGCCTGAAAGTAAAAAAAAAAAAAAAAACAGTGTAAAGAAATGTTCAAATTTCCCCCGGAATGTTCTTAAAATCCCAATACAGAGATGGCATAGTTCTCATAATTGCAAAAAGCACAAAGAGCCAAACAAAGATCGTGTGTTAAATGGAGTGGAAGTGAACGTACCTGGCACCGAGTGTTGTTTACAGGAGGTAAATCAGCTGTGATGTTGCTGCCTCCCTCGGCCAGTCCCGCTTTAGAGCTGTCTCCATTAATCTGGTTTGTCCAGCCACCTAAAAACAGTCCAGAACTCTCTCAGTTAGGCAGTGAAGGCAGCCAGAATGAAAACACTGAACACATAAGTACAGTATTTCAATGAAATTATAACGGTAAACCAGAACACCATAAGAGATAATTGCTGATCAAATAAATCTCCATTACAAATTCTGCAGCGTGTGAATGCTTTCTGTGGTTTTCAAGCACAGAGTTGTTAATATCCCCCAGGAAAGGAAAAAAAAAAAAGATTCTCCCACAATCTCTGAACTTTGTCATCAGAACAAAGCGTCTATTCAGTCGACTGCAATGGCCGTTTGTTCCACTGGCCTTTATATCCAGGCTCTACAACAATTAAAGCATCTCCCAACAAGCCTTGGCCAGCCTCCAGTCTGTTTCCAATGTGCTCTATGCGCAACAAACAAGCCCACAGTCCAGGCCCCCTGCTCCAAAGTGCGGTGTGGGCAGGACGCAACAAAAGACCTCTTTGACGCCATAGCGAAAATCAGAGCAATCGCCCTTTAATCACGACGGGGACGTGTGTGCGCCCTGTGACTGAGCAGAGATTTCAAAACGTGATGAGTTACATAATCCTCACTTGAAAACAGATCTGTGAAAGGCATGCGAGGAATTTTTCATAACAAAAAAGGAGATGATGAAATGTTCTTTAAGTCCTGCAACATTCACATGCACTGTATACATTCTCCAGTGATGAGTCCTTTTTTCACACAGCTACGCAGCTATTGCCGTCCTCTACGCATGTTTTCATCAGCTGTGGCATTCGCTCGGACTTACTTGGCGCCGTGATGACATTCGGCTCCTCATCGCCTTCATCATCGATGTGGACGAGGGTGGCCCTGAGAGTCACGACCCCTTTCCCTTTGCACACTCTGCTCGGGTCCAGGTCTGAAAACGTTTAAATAATTAGAGTCTCACTTCCACAGCTCCTCATTGTTCAAGACATAGGAGTCTTATGCGGTGTATAACACTCTTGTGCACTCCTGCTTCAGGGGAGCAGCTGGGAATCCAAGTCATCACCACCTCGTGGCCCAAATTACTAAAATAGAACAGTAACATAAAAATCAGGACATCAAATTAATATCCGGTAGGGCCGTAAAACTAATTATCTATGATCGCACTGTCGGGGCTGGAAGTAGAGCAGCTGAAGCTGGTCCTGTATATCATTTTTCATCAACCTGCAAGTTGTTAACCTGACACCACATTGTGGACAAATGAGTTTTAAAAGCATCCTTCTAAGTTTTCTTAGAGAGTATGAGGTGTCCCACGGCTGTAGGTGCTGAAAGATTCATGAGGCGGAGGGACACGTCACCTGCGGCAGGAATCAGGTCAGGAGAGCCTTTCATGGTTGTTAGAGGCGTGATCCTAACAGCGCAGACTGTACGAGGACCTGAGGGGGCTATACGCACACACACACACACAAACACACACACACACACACACACACACACACACACACGAACACACACACACACACACACACACACACACACACACACACACACACACACACACACACAGACACACACACACACACACATTTCATAATTAGAAAGGTAATATTGTATGCATATATCTTTTTTCTGCTTCTTTTCAAATGGTGTACATGTATAGGGTACATTATAGTTACTTGCAAATGAGGAATTTCCTATTTTAGTCTAGTTTTTAGTTTATTCTTTTATATGTTTACATTGTATTTCTATTTTTACTTGGGAACTGCTCATCTCTTACTCCTCCTTACTGTCTTGACATTTGTACTTTACACTTTTATAATATTTATTTGTCCATGTAAGTTTGGAGCAAGATCTGGCACAAGAGTTTTCTTTTGGGATTAATAAAATTCTGTCTTGTGTTATCTAATCGTACTTACTGAGAGATGCTCTCGGTCTTACTCTGCCCTCTGCTGGACAGCTCTGGGGAAGAAACACAAGGAAGACGTGACACTTTAAAACATTGAAGGAGGAAAGGAAAGAACTGGATATCCACAAGATGAATGTAGATTGGTGTGAGTCATCAGCCTGCAGACATACACAAAATATGCACTTCAGTGAAATGCAGCAAAGATAATCCCAAATTAAAATTATGTATTTTTTCTTACACTTGAGGGATTAACCGAATGGAAAAAAAAGATGGGATTGAACTATTAAAACCTGAAATTTAATAAAAAAGCAATAACCTATATAGTGTCTCATATAACAAAATCTGATATCTATTATGATGTTTTCTTGGTTCCGTGTTACAAAATAAATATAGTTTGACTAATATTAAAAGTCGCAGCTGGTTGGATCAGATGCCTGGTTCAGAATGATCAGCTGTCCTGAAAATCCAATATCACTGTTATTCATGTGGAATATGAAAGTGATAAATATGAAGCCAAAGAAAACAAATATCTCATCTGGTTTGTCAAAAGCTGCAACATGTAAAATGACTCAAAACACATAAAGAGGGTGATACTAGCTAGTTAAAGTTAAGCTAATACTCAGTTAACGCTGCAGGTTAAGTGGCCATCCCACTCATTAAGATATTACTCTGATGATGTCACGTTGGTCTTAGCAGGAAGTTTGGTCTGCACTGGACCATTGAAATGAATTGAACCTGTATTCTGTGTTCTCCCTTAAGGACGAGAGGGGAGAACCAACATACTGCATGTTAATCTGAGCTGCATCAGCGGAGCATGCAGAGGCGACACCAGGACCACCAGAAGAGTAGCTGTAAAACACTTCCCACTGCTCCGCTGGGCCTCCCATTGTGCCCGGCCTGCACCACTAATTTAGGAGACATCCCCATTTAAAATGCCAAGAGAGGGGCTGATTGAGTCAGGACACAAACACACATACACACACACACACACACACACACACACACACACACACACACACACACACACACACACACACGCACACACACACAAAAGCTCTCCAACAATCACTCATGCCTGCACACAAACACATTTCGTAGTTTCCTTCGTAGGCTTTGGGGGATTGTAATAGAAATCCATTTATAATTTAGGTTCAGTCAGTCTAAAGCCATAGCAGAGTTTGTGTGGAACTTTGTGCGCACTGTGTTTACGCATAGCAGTAAATAAGCCAACCTGCGGAACACGCAAGGGAATGATGTTCCAGCTGGAAACCTCCACAAACAGGCCTAAATGGATGAGGGAAAATGGGAGCTATTCCAAACAGGTCCCGTGGGGACACGCAGCAAAAAAACCTTTAAAACCTCTACTGGGCTCGGTGCAGAGCTGTCCCACAGCTTCAGAAACTGGGTATTTATTTGCCTTCTCTCATCAGCAACATCCGCTCGCCTCCTGACCCCCGAGACGATGAATCCATGATCTAATTTCCAAAACCATTAAAGGACATGCCTGTGAGGAGTTCACTTGCCTCTGTATCCTCAGATGAACCCCAACATGGTGAGTTACAGTAGAAAGGGTGACGTGGGCGTATTTGAGCCTCTCACATATAATGGATAATGTGAAGATGACAACTTGCAGTGTTCAGTTCGCTGTATAAACACAGAAGAGCTGAGATCTCCCACTGGCCTTTTTAGGAAGAGATGCCACGGAGCAGAGCCGGGCAAAGAACACCATCCATCCAGTGTGTGACAAAGCAGTGAGGGGCTCTGTGGCAGCCCGCAGTTTTCATGCCAAGAAAATAGGGGACATTAGAAGAAACATTATCAGCCAAACTCCTGTAATACTGCAATTTACATAAATGCACCATTACTCCTTATAATCTGGGGACATTTCAGATGTCTATGTCTCTAAAATTACATTTCATTTAGCTGACACTTTTATCCAAAGCGACTTACAATAAGTACATTCAACCATGAGGGTACAACAAGAATCAAGTAAGTACAATTTTCTTCAAGGAAGCCAAACTACAAAGTGCTATATGTAAGTGCCATCTAAGTGCTACTAAATATAAACATTTTTTTTTTTTTATCCAAGGTATAGTCTGAAGAGATGTGTCTTGAGTTTGCGACGGAAGAGGTTTTGACTTTCTGCTGTCCTTTTGTCACTGGGGAGCTTGTTCCACCATTTAGGAGCCAGGACAACAAGAGTCGTGATTTTGTTAGTTGAGTGGTTAGCTCGCAGTGAGGGAGCAGCAAGCCGATTGGCAGAGTCAGAGCGGAGTGGACGGGCCGTGGTGTAACGTTTGACCATGTCCTGGAGTACTACTGTTTTAAAAGGGATGGGAGCAGCCACTGGTAACCAGTGAAGGGAGCGGAGGAGCGGAGTGGTGTGAGCGCACTTAGGTAGGTTAAAGACCAGTCGAGGTGCTGCAGAGGTCGGATGGCACTAGCAGGTAGACCAGCCAGGAGGGAGTTACATTAGTCCTGAGATGACCAGAGCCTGGACCAGAACCTGCGATACGATCTACAGGAGCGGCTTGTTGCAGTAATGAGAGTTGACTGTCGAGTGTCACTTATATACAAACTCATCCGCAGAAAGCAAATGCACATGAAGCTGAAGGGGGGGGGTTCAAAGTTCAGGTGGTAGTGAGATAAAGTCAGAGGCTTTCAGCTCACATTCTCCACCAGCGTCCCTCAACAGAGATCAGGCTGTGCTAGTTTCGAGCAGCAGTTTCTTATCAGTAAGAATGTTTGGATGTTTCTTTAAAAGTGAAGAAGAGCAGTCCTGACTGTCCTCCTGAGCGCGGACGTCTTCTGATCATCTGCAGAGGCAGCGAATCCTCAGAGCTGACAGACCTTGGAACAGCGCAGGTGTTATTTATGCATTAAAATCATCAGTCAAGGCAACGGCCATAAAACACGCTGTCAGCTCAGACCTGTGTGATGAGCTAAAAGCAGGAACACGCAGCAAAGGCCAGACGATTCATCTCATTTTTATGACACACATAAATCTTCAAATAAATAATCTTGCGGGGCTTGTAGCAAAAATATCTTTCCAAAACAATCAACTCCCAAAAGACTATGAACGTCTGCGAGCATCACAGTGGATCTAGAGAGATGCATTACCTACTCGATGATGTGTGCACCGTCGGTCCTAAAGTCCTGGTCCCTCTGAAGCCCCCTGAGACGTCTGGCTGAGCTTTCAGGGTCTCATCTGGGAGGGACGGCCCTAGCTGTGACCTTGACCCTCACTATGTAGGGGGTCTGTTTGTTTTTGACAACAGGCGTGCCCCGATGGACCTGTCACCACATGCCACCTGGGAATGTGGCACCCACTCAACAACTGTACAGGCTACCATATAAAATCCTCCCCCCCCCTTCCAAATGTCCCCGGCGGAGCCAGGAGACGAGGACCAGACGGACCAGTGGAGGACGGCTGGAATTCGCTACTGGATGACTCAGCTGCCCAAAAGGTTTTAATACCTCAGTCAACACGATGGCTGCATGCTAATGTGTGGTAACATATATGGGGCTGTCACTTAAGGTTCCATACATGATGAATTAATATTATCAGCTGATTAATAAATGTTGCCCTTTGTGGAAAAATAAAACTTTAAACTAGCTTTTTGCGGAACATCAGTTTATAAGCCAGATGATACAATGATTACAATGACATATCAAGTTAAGTGTAAGTTAAGTTTTGTAAAATATGTTTATTGGCTTTTTTGGAGGATCAGTTTTGTTTCCAAACTTATTGCAAATATATCTCGCAATGTTGTCAAGTCATAAACATTTTATGGATCTGCCCTGTTATCTGGATCCACACCAAAAATGCCATTGCTTCTTCCCTGACCTATACCGCATTACATAAGCTTTCTTGGAATTCTGTTCAGTTGCTTTTGTGTAATCTTGCTTGAAACAAACAAACCAACAAAAAAACAGGTGAAAACCTCCATATTAACACATGCGTGGACAATTAACTGGATGGTATCCATCAAATTCCTCTAACCGTACTAGATAGAGTATTTTTGTGGGAATAGAATTTTCCCTGACTCGATTTATGAGTTCAATATCTTACCCGGTGAACCACAGTATTCTCTGCTGGCAGCAACAGTCACTTTATCTGAATCAGGCCCCAGATTCTCTCTGTCTGTCCCATCTGAACTCTAAACAAAGCCGGGGAGGGTGGCACCAAGTTGAACTATGACGTGCTTCACGCAGGGGGGTCTCTGCCATGTTAACACAAAAGAGCTCTCACCACACGCTCAGCTGTACTGTGGCTGCAGAGAAAGGGCCGTTACATAACAGCCTTTGACTTCTGCTTTGTCAACAAATGGCCGAGAGGGGAGAAGCCTGTCCAGCGCCGCGCGTGAATCCCACCAAACAGCTCCAAACATGGCTCGAAAGGGCCGCTCCGGAGCAGCGGCTTATCCCCCTAATTGAGAGGAGACCCCCACCTACCCCTGCACCCTCCCGACTCTCTTCCATAAACAGCTTCCACACCGGACTGCGGCCTGGGATTCTACACATTCCTCGGCCCAGCTATTTGAAGTTCATTTCAAACAACTGCAGCATAAAAGGAAATGTATGTAACTTACACACCGCGGCCATTATGGGCCTTGGAGCAGGATTATGCATTCATGTTGATAATGGATGGAGCTTAAGCCGAGACTATACACTGCTTCTATGCCTTTGAATTCTTTAAGCCTTGCCTAATGACAAGACTGAGACCTAACAAGTTTGTAGTTATCTTACAGTGTCGCTGTCATTGTGAGGGCTTGTTTCGACCGTAGGAATAGAACTCGAATAAGAAATAAAACGATTTTAAGGTTGAAACAAAAAGCCGGATTAACACCAAGCCACCGAAAGATGTGTCCCTGCTTGGAGAGGCCTGCAGCCTGCCAGCGTGTCCTTGAGAAGCCCTGACAGTTGCTGGACGTGAACATGGCCAGATCCCTGCGCCGCGACAGGGAACACTTGGCCGGCACATGTGAGGGTCCTGAGGAAGGCAGCGGCGCCTGTTACCGACAGACCGGGTTGGAGAGCCAGGCTGCTCACAACGTGCCTGCTAGGCTTCTAGAGCCAATGTAATAAGAATGTCAGTGAGCCGACAGTTTACCCAGGGTGCTACATCTTCACAGCGAGGGCTTCGGGCTTCACTCCAGGAGTGAGTGCGCTTGGCTCACAGGGCCCGGGTAAGGATAAACATTAAACTGAATATTCGAGCAGCTCTGCAGCATCTCTCACTGAGGTTATTTTAGTTAGCTGTGTGAAAAGTTAAAAGTGAGAAAAGCTTATGGGCAAACAAGGACATAATAACAACTAACAGGAATAACAGAAATATCCCCAACAACCACATTGTTGAGATGATATAGGGCCATTTAATTTGGGAATATGAATATGACACACGCATGACCTGCATTTAATGTCACTAGATAATGAGCTCAGCTGTGCACCCGAGATTCCTCCTGGCTTAGATAACAGGGCGCTCCACACACGAGGTGAGCTGCAGGGAGGAATCAGATCATTGTCTGAGAGGGTGCTGAAAGTGATTCCACATCTCTACTGGACATTTTGACCCCCAACGTGGATTGGAGGCTCTGAGTGTGTTCCCTAATATAACTCAGCGAGCGCCTGGGTGACACGACTACTTGATAATTGAGTCATAGGATATGGCGGCTAAACGTGAATATAAACGGCGATGTGATAATCCAGCAATTTTAAGTGCTATGAAGGTATCCTCGTGTGAAATGAGCGTGCAGCGGGTCTCCAGCGACTCCCCCCATCATGTGTCTATTTCAGGAATGCCGAGCCCAGTCTGACTCGCCCCGTCACACCCAGACACAAACACAACAGGCATCGGTAACAGCCTGACTGCACAGGCGACAAAACGCATTTCATATTTTCGTGGCTGTTTTCTTACATATTGCAGTAGTTATATAAACATGCAAAGCGCGAGTGTGACTTGGTAAATCCTGTTTTGGTTTGATGTATACGAACATCCTGATTCTTATTAAATCATCTGCCCACGACGGCCATTATGCTGTTGTTTTCCATCATCTGTCTCTGACATGCAACGCCGGGGAGAGAGGTGGAGCTGTGCTGCTGGTGGTGGAGGGTGGGGGGGGGGAGTGCGGCTTAAATCCATCACCAAAGCATAAATTGTCTTTTCACTGCCTTGTTTACATGCGTCCATGATCAGGGGACTTCTTTGTGTCACGGACCCTGAAAAGCCAAAGCATAACACTTCACTTCACCAGCCACTTCAGCCAATGGCGGCAGATGGAGAAAGTCGACCGAGGGGAGAGTGGAGGGGGTTGCTAGGCAACCTGTTGTAACATTAACATAGAGTGAAAACAGAAACCTGGTGTCTGGCGGAAGCATCCGGCCCGATCCCAAGCTATGTGTTATTCAGTAAAGACAAGGTTGCGTGTCACTACAAAGGTTTTTGTCATTGCGAATATCCAGCTTCACGACCCAGCTGTCACACGTGAACTCAGACCAATGAATGCAGTAGATTTGAATAAATAAGTTATATGTCTCAGGAAAGAGAGGAATTAATTTAAATGACATGCGGCTAATGTCAAGGCTAATTCTGTATTAAATCTAATGACACTGATAATGCAGTATTTGTATTTCCCCAGAAAAAAACACATATCTCCACAGTCCATTATTTTGGTTTTATGAGTCATATTTCCAACCTTCTGTTTCAGACTTGAAACTTCATTTTCTGTTTTCAAATCATATCTCAAAACCTACATTTACTAAGTAGCTTTTACTGAATGATTTTAGCTATTAATTGCTTCCTTTATCATATTATTTGCCACTACTTTTAAAAGATGTATTATTTTTTATGTATTTATTGTCTTATATAATTTGCTGCCTTTGATTTTAAATGTTATTGTATTGTTTCGCTTGTTGCCTCTGATGTCTTGTATTCTTGATTTAATTTATCACTCTTTTTTTGAAAAGGGCAATATAAATAAAAATTATGAAACAGAACTGAGATCATCTTCTAAAAAACGACGACTAGGTGATCTGGAGAACATCTGTCTTTCGCAAATCTTTGAAATGTCTTTGTGAGATTTATGTTTCTGAGGTTCACTCCTCTCAAATCTGGGGGACCTGTGTAACGTGACTCTGAACAGTCCTTATAAAATATTAACCATGCTGGGTCCGTACCAACAGGTCACATCTTTACTCTGCAGGTTATCAGTCTTAAAATGCAACACTTTGACCACGATCTATTCTGTCTATGAAAAATAAAGCTCTCGATGTTACAGGCTTATAAAAGCAAGAGACATGTAGTGTTGTTGTCACTGTTATGGAAAAGTGTTATAGTTCAGAGAAGAAACCGCCCTTGAAAACGTCATATTCTTTCCAGATGATTTCATCTCAAATAAAGAAGTTCTCTAAAAAACTCAACTGTGCTACTGGAACCAGGGTGGTACATACATGTTACGTATAATTACTTCTTACTTAAGTTCGTATGCTCATATTTTACTTTAATCAACAATATGAGGGAAAAGGTCACAAGAGTTTGACTGCTCTGTGAGTGACTGAGTGAGGAAATGGCTCACGGCTGAGCTGCTGGGTTGACTGATGTATCCTTTCCATTTACACATCATGCACACCTATCACTATCTCTGTGTAAACACGTACAACTCCTCTGCTCACAAGCTGTAAACCAGGAGGCTGCTCCACGTAATGCTCCACTGCAGCTGAGTCAATACTCCTGTGAGCCTGAAAAACTTGTCTTCCACAGGCAGCAGTGAGCACAAGCTCTGCCTTCGGGGAGATGGAAATATCTCGGTGACAAAACTCTTCAAGGAAACACAACAGAAACTCTTTGAGGCTTGTTCAAACATACACAAAGTCCTTTGACATGTAGTGAGCCAATGGATGTCCTCTGTTCTTTCTGAGCAAACACCAGATACAGTATCTCGAAAACAACTGCGTCCAGAAAGAAAACATGATTAGAGTACGACACTCTGTGTTGTCCCTGTGACAAAACACTTAGAAACAAGTAGTTCTTAAAATCAGTCCGACTGCTTCGTCTCTGTCCTCGAAGCCGTTTGATTAATTATTTGTGTTGGGGTTAATATTTTATCGAGCTGGATTAGCGTCATGTTACACAGATCCTTTGGAGTAGGGAAAAAAAAGAAATGATCATTGAAGTGAAATTGGGAATGAAAACACAGGCAGAGATGAATGCATCTGCAGAGGTTTAGAGGATGATGACATAGCTACCTGATTGGGGAGCAACTCATTTTTGTAAGGAGAGTGTTGATTTAAATGTATAATATGTAACTTTGGCTGCAGGGGGTCTCTCAGTCAACACAGCAAAAGACCTCACCTGTGTCTCAATTCACGGGCTGCATCCTTCGGGGGCTGCAATGGAACATAGATTGCGTCACAACTGCACAACTAGGTTGTCTCATTTCGAACGCTACTTCAACTGTAGGAGACAAATGCCATGAGAAACAAAGGCTCCAGCAGGTGGAACCTTCCCGGCCCAACCGGTCCCAGGCTTCACTGATGGACCGTTTATTAAAAGAGGTAATGACGCCAGGAAGTGACCAGAGATCCGACGCTTGAGTATCACACTTCAACTCAATCAAACAGCAAACGTTATGGGGCATTAAAACTTTCTACTCATGTAAACTTCAGCTCGCCAACAGCCATCAGTACGGAACAAGCTGGGGATGCCAATCACAAAACGTTTCAGTAGACCAGACTCATTTTGCTTTGGCCTTCGTGGTCTATGCTGCCCTCTCAGGAGGCGGTCTTCACGAGCCGGGTAGACCACGTCCTCCAAATGAGACAGTCTCAAGCTCCGGCTTGATGACATCGCGACGTACCGTGAAATTCATGGATGAGGTAATGCAAAATGTTATTCATGTGACACACCAAACGGCAATGAATAACTGTGATCCACTACCAGTGACCAATATAAAATATGGAAGGGGAAAACTGTTCACTGACTAACAGGTTAGCAAAGTAATTTTCCATCATGTTGTTTGCCCCAAGCAGATATGATGCAATTAAATGGGAATCAAACTGGGGTTTTCTCTGGTTTTGAACATTGTTGGAAACTTTTTGGATCATGTAAATACACAATATATAACATAGGTCTAGTAGTTTTTTAAACCTTTAAATGAAGAACTGTTACATATTATATATTGAATTCCCTTTCTTTTTTACGGGGAATTAATAGCGATAATAAACTGACAGAGTTAAAGTTAAAGGAGAGATTCTGACAAAGGGATATGTTAGGATATGAAAACATGGAACTTCAGAACAGCTCTCACTTCGAGTGCTTTATCTTGGTGGGAATTTATCTGGTTTGGTTTCAGTATATATATGTTACTCATATCTCATATAAATTACGTCACTTGTTACATATAACTTTGGACATTGTTAAACAATCTATACTGACCTCTTAGAAGAACCAAAATATATGAACCAGAGGCAAGTATGTATATATTGTGTGTGTCTGTATGACTCCACACTCGTGCTGTGAGCCAGTTGTTCATGTCACATGCTGTTCATTATTTGGACTCAGCCAGTCCTGTTTGTCAGACTCGAACACGAAGTTTAACATTCACGTCCACGACTTCTACTGCAGTTACACAACAGCTCCATCAGTCACGCACACACACACAATACGCCACTGGGATGAATAGGAAATCAGATAAATCCCTCGGAATAAAACATCACAACTTGTTTTATTACTTCATAACAATGAATCCCTGTTTTGTTTTTTCTTGAACTGCAGCTTTAATTACTTCTACATTAACTGCATTTTCACTGTCTGGATGAATCTGTCAAATAAATGCTACAGTGTAACGTGACAACACAGTGATACAATGACAGTGAAACACTATTCAATCAACTCTTCCCAGCACCTCCATGCCGCATAACATGCATTCCATTAAGAGCATGGTGTTGATGTCACAGGCTTATTGTATGCATGTGGAGTAGCTCTGCTCTCTGTGACTCACAACGACAACCGCTCACAGTGACACAGCCACCGATGCCTGACAAGTTAAAACGGACAAGCCCACCAGAAATTATCCGTTTTTTGAAATGATAGCAGGCAGTGGGTAAAGTGAGGCAGCTTTTAATTCCCTGACTTGAGTGTGTGGGGGGGTTTCTCCTGGGTATTCAGGACCTCAGAGTGCGGCGCCCATGGCGGGTCGCATTCCCACTGTATCTATGGATCTGTGTTTGCTGCAGTAAGTGTCCCAAAGCCAGAGCCAGGGAGCCTGACCCCAACTGCTCAGATGCCAAATCACAAAAATACAAAAATCGACCGATTCATAAAGAGGCACTTTCTATTGGATGGAAGCTGCTGACTTGACATCAACAGGACTGGGTGATTGATGAGAAATGTATTAAGTGCTGCGAAAATAAAATAAAAGTCAGCTGGAAAGGGGAAATAAAGAAATGGGAATGGGATAACATGACTAATGAAGATACAATAAGAAACTCCTTGAAAAGGCAGTGCAGGAGCCGCATGCTGCAGTGATGGGGCGCGTGCTTACCTCGGTGTGATGGTAATCCAGTGTCGCTGCTGCAGAGCTGCACACCTCACTGAGCCGTGTGCGCGCTCAGCTCCTCTCCAGCAGCAGCAGCGTCCCGTCACAGCTCCACGCGCACCAGCCTCCACGGCCCCGGCTGCGTCAACCCCGCCGAGCACCTTCACAATAAAAGCACAAGACCATGGACCCGTTGACTCCAGCTGCAGTTGTCGTGGCCACATTCACATATTCTGACTTAAAGCAAGAGACTGTTAATATATAACTGGGTACTTGGGGCAACTAAGCAGGTCGTGAACACAACTCAGGCATATCATTACCTTGTGAAGTTAATGGGTAATGTTTTAGTTCACTTTGGACAAACAGGGGTCAGGGGTATCGTAAACATTTAGACTCTAAGACTAAGAAGTCATGGTCCGGTCAACTTGGTGCTATAAAAAAGGGATAGTTCACCCCAAAATGAAAATCCCCTCATTATCTACTCACCACTATGCAGGTGGTGGGGCTGGGTGAAGTGTTTGAGTGTTTCGTGGACTGAAACATTTCACCCATTCCCTCCATCGGCATTTTGGTAAATAGATAGATTAAAATATAGAGTAAATTTTCATTTTTTGGTGAACTATCCCTTTAAGTCCAATGTTCACTCTCCTTTTAGCTCCATTTCAGTCTCCACCAACTGCTGAGAATAGCCTGAATTCTGGCTTTTAAGCAGATCAATGTTCTGTGTTCACTTGTTTGTTAATAACGTTGACTTTAGTTTGGACCTAAGGAGTTGGCGTGGCCAACAGTGGGTTTTAATTTATGTTTATTTTTGTTTAAATCTGACAGGAATAGTGAGAATGACCAAAGTCAGTAAAGTTGTGTCCTTATAATTAATATAATGAGCTGAAACATGTTAAAATGCTCCATAAGTGAAACTGCTGTAACAGCTGTACTGAAATGTCTACCATGACAAATCTGACATTTTGGAGGATCCATAACTAAAGCATTGCAATTTAGTCTAACTAATAAATCTAAATGTAATTTAATTCAGTGCATGTCTAAAACATATTTTTCCCCTCATGATTATAATATCTTCACCTATCTTCACCCTCACTGACTCACAGACAACAATAAAGGTATTAAAATATTTATATTATTTAATAACTTTGACGTGTAGGGCCTAACAGTAATGATTTTACTTTGAAGGTTTTGACCAGAAGTTCTAGCTGGCAACACTCTCTCACACTCTGTACACGACTTTCCTCAGAGGACTTATAAACAGTGGACAGTTTTACACTCATTCATTTTTATCAATAAAATAACAAGTAATTTGCTATTTAATAAGAAAACTGCTGCAAACCTAATGAGATAAAACCACTGGGAAAACATACATGGAAGAATATGTCAGTCCATCTTTACAGGACAGACAATAGCGAGCACCACCAAGTGGCCAAACTTCATATTGCACGACAAAGAAATCAATACTGGTAACAAACGAGCCACTTAAAATAGTGATGAATTCAAGACTACATGAGGAATATACAATATCATATTTCATTGTTAAATTCAGTACTTACACGAAGACACAACTAAACAGACCTCCTACAAGAACTTCTAAAAGGTGGCCATTTAAAATGTATAATGGTGACGGCATTTAATGAAAAATAGATGGAATATAATTGAATGTAAGTGCTACCATACAAAATATACATTTATTTTTCAAAGCGAACTACATTAATATCCCTGGCCATGATTAAATACAAATAATACTTCAAATACAACAAGTGATTTGTATTTCATTACAATCCACATCCCCATAAACGTCCATCAGTTTTATTATAGCACACCGATGAAGAAAAAAACAAAACACAAGATTTACATGCTAAGTATCATTCACTTCTCCATAGTAATTACGGGAATTGAATTATTTTATAAGGTAAACTGATACATCAAATGAATACAAGAAAAAGCAATCAAACAACTGGGTCTGTGTGGATTCTTCTCATTAAATTGTGGTTATCTACAGAAGAAATATCTATTCAAGACATATTTCCTTCTTGCGAGAAAACAACCTGCAGCTATAAAGACAAAACCCATTGCAAATCAGTATTAGTCGACTAATCACCGCAGGCGACGAGGTACAGGAGGTGCTATCATTTCTCTGGGAGGCGGTCTTTGAGGAAGCGCTCGAGTAGGGCAGCTTATGTAGCGCTCATGCAACATGTTCTCTGGAACCCTGCGACAAAGAAAACACGGTGAGGCCGCTGCAATGATGACATATAAACCCCCACTGCAAGTTGGGTTTAAAATGATACACCTAATAGCCTACGATCTGTTTCTCATAGATGTTAAAACTTACCAGTTGGGTAACCTACACTTAATACTATGTAACAATAATAATAGTAATATAAAGAATTATATTTGTGGAAGACCTTTTTTATAGAGAGATTGCTGTTCTTACTGAGAACAGCAGGGAGAAGTTACTACAGAAGAGGTGATGTTAAGATCAGACGTTTTTGGGGCAGGAAAGCAAACTGTGCAGCGGATAAAAGCTTGTGATGTTTTTTCAAACTTTTCTCTTCTGATAATCTTATGCACAGAAATCACTTTTCTGAAACACGGAACCTTCAAACACATATAGCCCTTTGGGTGTGGACATTCATGGTATGAACGAGAGAACAAACAGTTTCTATAAACAAAATGTGATCTCTCTGCTCTCCTTCAGATAAGAATGCTGTATCAGCTTTCTTATCCCACACAACTGTTTAAATAACACTTGTACTGACATAAATGCAACAAATTAAATTACATTTGAATGTCCGATTAGGTAAGAAAAGGTCATTTAACTATAACAATATAAACACTTTGCATTAGAGTTAAAAGCTATAGTTATAGATATAGTGGTCCCTGCTGCTCTGCTCAACCAGTTAGATATAGATTCATATATTAAACCTAAAGTTCTGATCTTCACTGCAAGCTGCTTTTCTGAAACATATTTGTTGTTTCTGTTATATCTTAATTATAATTTAACATGGTTTACTTTTAAAACATAAAGAAATAATTATGTCTGTAGTTCTGACGGTTTAGAACACTATCATGAATGATGATCAAACTGCAGAGCGTCTCAAAGTTACAGGAATTGGTCAAGGCTGTTGTTCACATTGAGACCATTTCCAGAGTCACTTTAATTTGGACTTTTATTGTAAAGTATATTTAATATGTACATTGTCAGATCTGTGTAAGGGAGGTGTTTATTGTTTACACACTGCATAAACATTAATGCCTTCACGACTTCGGCTTCCTTCCTATAGCACAGCTGTGAACCACTGGTGTGTGAACATTTCCTCTTTCTCATCTGGTCACACTCATGACAACCTGCAGAATGTCTATTAGTCTCAACATCTTATGATCGCTATATGATATACACTAAATTGTCAGTTAGGCTGGTACATCTCACTAAAACGAAGGCAACCTAATACAAAAGCCCTGCAGTAAATCCCCCCCCTCATGAAGATCATCATTATTGGTCTTGACTGAAACCCTGTAAGCTGTGTTGATTCAACTGTATCATAGTTCTTTGGAAGATATCTTGTATCTTGAACTGCATTGCATTATGTTCTTTCATATGTTGTCCATCTGAATCCATAACGTTATTATCAGTTTGTGATGGGATCTCTCCTGCGTGACGCGTGTCAACAGGGTGAAGTTCTGACCAATACGACCGTGTGTTTGAATCTCAAGTGCACACCTAGACAAGTTCTGTGACTGTTTCTTGTACAGTTGCGATTCTATTGCAGTGACAGACACCTGCCGAAGTAGTAGTAGAACCTCCTACTGTAGTTGTTCTGATTGGTGGCCAGTGGCCGGTGGCTTCAGACTGACCTTTCTGGGATCCGCGGAGGAATCCTGGGTGGAGGCATGACGGGTGCAGCATCAGATGGCCTCAGAGGTCGGAGATTTTCTAATGTGTCCTTTAACAAAAAAGATTAAACATCTACTGTGATTGCTTGTAAAACTTGCAAATAAAACATTATGACAAATCCAACAATAATCTGTTGTGACTTTACAGCTCAAATTGATTAGTGGATCAAAACAAATTAAACTACAACATTATGATGATTAATTAATGGTTTAAGGCAATTTTAAAACAGAAAATACACAAACGCTTGACTCCCTAATCCTCTTGTCTTGAAAATGTAGGACAGTAGATTTGAAATTCTTTGGGTATGACACTGCTTTAAATCCAAAACAAGTAATCTGAAGACATTACCATAATCAATTAAAAAAGACAGATTTATCAATATGGAAAGTAATTGGTTAAAGATCCATCTGCCTTTGCCTTTTATAGACATGCAGTAACACCCTTATAATAGTCACTTCGGATTATAGTCTGACAAGTAAATTCTGCGAAAGTATTGAGCAGTGTATGCCCAGATTCAAATATTTCGCAAGAGCAAAATGTGAGTCTTGTCGCAGGATATAGGTTCTTCTGTACTATCAGTATATAAAGTGTTTCAGGATCTGAAGAACTGATGAATCCAGTGACATCTTCTCAGCTGCACATTTAGTTACGTTCAGAACAAAAGGCCAGATGTGGCCCCACCAGAAAAAAAGTAAAGGTGCAGTTTGGTTTGGCTGTAGCACTTTCTATTTTAAAATGATGTAAGTTTGAACTGACGACTCAAAGGCTTCTTATGTTTATTGTGGACTCACCTCAACCTCAGGCTCTGTGCTACCACTGCTGCAACTTTGAATGCTGAGTCTGTTGCTTTCATTACCTGAGGTAAAGAGCAAACAGGTTAATGTGGCGAGAAAACACGTGATTTCAAGAGCGTGAGTTTAGAGCATGTGGTGAGCTCAGTTGTGAGACGTTATAGTCTACACGTCTGCAGGAGGGATTAGACCGAGATTAACCAAAAAACAACAGAGAGACAATATATGAGAAACACGAAGCTGTCAATATTAACCTGAATGCTGAGAGTTTGACTTTTTTATTATTTGTGTGCACATTTTGGATATATCTACACAACATTTATAAAATATAGTTATTTTTCACATAAATAAATCCTAGGTCATACCAATGCTCCTTGTATTCTAAGCCAGCTAGCTTAAAAACAACATAAATATAAAATATGTAGAGAAATGAACCCTGACGGAACAAATAATATAACTTAAACAAACAGCGTTTAAGTCTCTGACAAAACCCTTTTAGTTCTTATCAAAAGTCTTGAACAAAGAACCTGTAATTTGTGGGAAATTCACGTTCTGCTGGAAATTCGATTATTTTTCTTTTAGCTTAACGGTAATCAAAGTTATTCACACACATTTTAATATCTCAGACCAGTTTTCGAAGGCCAAAGAACTGAATCAGTTTTACTTACTGAAGAGTTCTAAGGTAATCTGTTGTGTCATTGAATCAACAGAACAAGTATGAATCTCCTCAAACCCCCAAAGAACAGCAGGGATCTTTGGGGGTTTGAGGAGATTCATACTTGTTCTGAAAATTCAGAGGGAGTGCTAAAGTAGTGTTAAAATCAGAAGGGGAAGTCTGTTTTCGAAATGACTTGTGTGGGTGAAGTTGTGTGCTTAACAGGAAATTCAAAACATTTCGGTTGATCAAAATTATCAACACTGGGAGAAATCACAAGCAAATCAGTTTGGTTGTCATAAGGCATTTTCAAGCAATTTATGGAAGAAATGACAGAGTTCCGTAGCCTGCTGTAAAATTTAAGTTTGTTTCTATCTACCTGATGTATTCAGCATCTTACAGTAATTAAACAGAATGAAGAAGCTATGGTAACCGGAGGGGCTAAAAGTTATATTTGAATAAATCAGAAGAAATGTATCTATTAAGGCAGATTGAAGAAGAAGCTGGAAGTTGAATATGCACCCCTCCTCTCACATTGGCAAATACTGGTGCTTCTTAGGTCACCACTGCCACTATAACATGTGAGTATCTACCCCCTGTTCAAGATCTGCACCTAAATGTAATGGTCTTTTGCTTGACCCATGCCACACTCTTTCAAGTTCTGTTGAAATCCATCCAGTAGTTTTCATGCAATCTTGTTTACAAAGAAACAAACAGGGGTGAAAACAGTTCCAGTTGTAACCTCACAGAATCATGAAGAAGGAAAAGGATTAAGACTTACTTGATGTGCTAGACGTGCTACCTGTCTTCCAGCTTCCTCTCTGGATAGTATTAGGAGCAGGAGGGGGCGGGGCCTCCATTCTGGGCACAGGCTCATACACTGCACACTCTAATGCCGCACTGGAGCCCCAGCATAAGTTCCTCTGCAGTGGAGCGCTTATTTCGTA